>NC_137613.1:31639382-31729382 GCF_963280865.1 Gymnoscopelus braueri | reverse complement strand
CTGAAGATGCTATTTTGGTTTCAAGACTCTTGTCACTGATATGGAGAAGCTACATTATTCAGAGTGAGAGCATCGGGGCCATCAGACACAGTGAACACGAGTGCCCTAAACGAGTGTGTACAAATGGACCCAAAAGGCTCTGTTTGTACACACTTAAGAGTTAAATCAAATAAAACACTATAGATTTCACAGTGTATGAAGAGGAAGGAACCCAGACATAAGTTTATATGTATATGTTTATATAGCACACTCAAAAACTGTAGTCAGTGTCTCTTATTGCAGTATTACAATAAGAGAGTTTATGAATTGAGTATTAGACCACAATGGAAACAAGCCGCCGGGGCTTTTCGTGTTATCTTTTTAGCATAGCTTTTTATTTTATTTTACCTGCCGTACTGTTTGCAACATGTTAGTAAAGTATCCCATCAATCGGCAAAAAAACTAACAAACAAAAAAACACGATGTGTATGAACACAAATAATCATGATGGTGAAATCTGATTACTTAGTATGCTTATTCACAGTATGCACCACTCCCAAAGCCCCTAAACTCCTCTGTATGAGGGCTGTCAGGGAGAGAGGTCTGTAGGAGCTCGTCCTCGCTTTGTTCTGAGCGTCAGTGAAATGTCTTACAGTAAATAGATAAAAGCTGCTTCACAATAAAGAGGAAATTGATTTTTCCAAACCTTTTAAGTTCTCATTATGCAGATGCATTTTGTTATACATGCCGAAGGACCGTCATGCACAGGCATTTTGGCTAGCGTGGGTTTTCAGCTAGTGAGCGTATAGCTTCCCTCCACAGCCTGAACAAGACATGTTTGTGCATGATGATCCTTCTTCTGCATGTATGAAGATAAATAGATAAAAGTATATATAATATACACACACACACACACACACACACACACACACACACACACACACACACACACACACACACACACACACACACACACTGTATACTCCACAGTAGCGTTGTTTCCTAGACAATTAGCACAATATGTAAAATGATGATGTTTACAGTAGGTATTATCATTCTAAACCTATGTTCTCGCTGTTCTACACAGCCGACCAGTTGGAGAAATTGCAGATTGAGGCTTTAAGCTTTGCTTTTATGAAACATCAGAGGGTTTTATGGAAGATGCTTCGGAACATCAATTTACAATTTAAGTTATAGAACATTTATTCTATTTATTTAATCCTGCTATAAATGTGCACAATCTCTGTCCGTCCGTGTGTGCTTACGTCTGTAGTTCACGTATCTCGAGAACCATCCGACCCAGCGACTTCAAACTCGACACACGCGTCGCCGACTCGTCGAGGACCCGGTGTCGAGACGGTCGAATAGGCAGTTGTCCACCAATCTGACCGATATGACCCTATATTATGCATTGTGGAGAACCGCAGATCCGACAGATATGACCATAGGGCATGCCTATATGGTGTGTATCACATACGACCCGAGGGAGTGATGCACCAAGTGGGAAATCGGTCTGATCAACAGATCCCAAAAATATTGATAAAACCGCGAATCCCCAGTATATGAAGTAACCTGATGTCACCAATATGACAGCATAACACTGACATCATAGACTGGCGGCCTATATCGTTCCCGACTTGCATCGTTCCTTAGTAGGCCTACAGTAGTCTTCTAAAAATGACTGAAATCCTTCGTGGTGAATGAGAACTTTAATCCATGTAATCTTAAGCAATTCTTAAACTTTTTTAAGCTTATTTTTATAACGTATCTTATTAACTAGTTGTATATTGTATTGCTATTATTAACAAAGTCTTGCAGACAATGTCACACCAGCATTTTGTTGCTTGTACCTGTATGAATGAGTGACAAATAAACACATCTTCTTGATATAGAAAAAAAACTCCATTTTAATCAGCTTAATGACAACTTTAAAGGTTTGGAAAAATCCACTTCTTCTTGAGTGCAAACCAGCTGTTTTCTCCTATCGGGGTAAAGGAGTGATAGAGACAGTATTTGGTCTAAGGTGTGGTCCTCTGTCTCCATTGTCTGATTGCTCCATCTCCAGAGCATGAGCACGGAGGAGAAGGCTATTTTAAGGAGCGTGCACACGTTGGCAGCAGTGGCAGGTGGTCACATACAAGCGCACATACACACACGCACGCACGCACGCACGCACGCACGCACGCACGCACGCACGCACGCACGCACGCACGCACGCACGCACGCACGCACGCACGCACGCGCGCACGCACGCACACACACACACCACAAACCAACAGGCTGTATAGATCCATGCCCATGTATGGTTGTGATTTATGATTGTTCTTCAATAGAGGCCACAGTCATCTGGGAGATGATGGCCATATTGATCTGATAAACAGTTTCATTTACTGCCAAAAGCCAGCCATTCATACACTCTCACACGCATACTGCATGGACACACACAAACACAGATGCGCACACACTCACACTGTCACCGCGAAGAGACACACACACACACACACACACACACACACACACACACACACACACACACACACACACACACACACACACACACACACACACACACACACACACACACACACACACACACACACACACACACACACACACACACACACACACAGCAGGAATAACCCAGCTTTCTGCTTCATCAACTCCCCACCTCCTCCACGTCTGCCATTCTCCATCTCTCTCCTTTCTCCTGTCTTCCCCCTAGGCCACCTCACCCTGTCTGTCTGTCTGTCTGTCTGTCTGTCTGTCTGTCTGTCTGTCTGTCTGTCTGTCTGTCTGTCTGTCTGTCTGTCTGTCTGTCTGTCTGTCTGTCTGTCTGTCTGTCTGTCTGTCTGCGTGCGTGCGTGCGTGCGTGCGTGCGTGCGTGCGTGCGTGCGTGCGTGCGTGCGTGCGTGCGTGCGTGCGTGCGTGCGTGCGTGCGTGCGTGCGTGCGTGCGTGCGTGCGTGCGTGCGTGCGTGCGTGCGTGCGTGCGTGCGTGCGTGCGTGCGTGCGTGCGTGCGTGCGTGCGTGCGTGTCAGGCATTTTTTAGGAAAAATACATAATGTCAGGGGTGTTGGAAGGAAAACGCATTATAGAGTCAGTTACACACACACACACACACACACACACACACAACACACACACACACACACACACACACACACACACACACACACACACACACACACACACACACACACTCACACATACACACACACGGCTTTCAGTTTCTAAATCAATCCCACATCCGTAGCTAATGCAGTGCTGGGCCCTCTTTAGGAAGCATTAGGCCTATTAGTCAAAGTGTGTGTGCCTCGGTGTGTGTGTGTACCTCGGTGTGTGTGTGTCTGTGTGTGTTGTGCAGAAGCCGCACACTCAGCAGACCTCAGAGGATCCTGTGAGGTCAGCAGGTACAACAGGGAATGTGGAACCGTCTTGGTATGTGTGTGTGTGTGTGTGTGTGTGTGTGTGTGTGTGTGTGTGTGTGTGTGTGTGTGTGTGTGTGTGTGTGTGTGTGTGTGTGTGTGTGTGTGTGTGTGTGTGTGTGTGTGTGTGTGCGTGTGTGTGTGCGCGTGCGCGTGCGCGTGCGCGTACGCGTACGCGTGTACATACATGCGTGCGTGTGTGTGTGTTGTGTGCGCATGTGGGGTGGGCACATGTGTGTGTTCTTCCGTTCGATGTCCTCTGGGCCCTTTATCGCTCTAAAATTATCCTCCATTTACTGGAAGATGCAAGACAGACACTGAGACAGCGAGAGAGATGCATACCAGTGAGTGTGTGTGTGTGTGTGTGTGTGTGTGTGTGTGTGTGTGTGTGTGTGTTCATGCGTGCGTGCATGCGTGCGTGCGTGCGTGCGTGCGTGCGTGCGTGCGTGCGTGCGTGCGTGCGTGCGTGCGTGCGTGCGTGCGTGCGTGCGTGCGTGCGTGCGTGCGTGCGTGCGTGCGTGCATGCATGGCCTACTGCATAGCTTACACAGGCATTTGGTTCCATTTATATACTCTTTAAATACAGAGATGGATGTCAATGATGTCCGGTATGGACTCCGTCTCCAATATTTGGAATCGAGTTGGATTAAATTAAATAAAAATGTGCTGCCTTTTATCATTTAGATTTTTTTGGGGGGGTCATTTTGTTGTCATTTCAGGACGTTGAGATGGTCTAGGGTTCGGAACTCCGGGTCTCACCCTTGGCCCTTATGTTGCCCATTTGTGGTCTGGAACCAGTATAGCTCAGGACTCAGGCACATAGCATCCACAATTGCGGATGCTGGGTGAATAGAGGCATTTTTTACATAGTTTCCAAAATCGTATTGTAAATTTGAAGGTGTACCAAAGTCTGACGTCAAAAATCACGAGAATATTTTTTTCCCATTCAAAATCCCATAGACTTTTAAAATCACGTAATATAATAACTGTGTTCTGTGTTTTACTCATAATGGTTTTGAAGCATGAACTGACGGTGAAAAAGTACTAATTTATCCAAAATAAAATAAAAGGCCACCTATTAAAAATGACTACAATTGTCAGGCTTAGAAATGACCTAACTACTACGTCTCCCACTACAAGTGGGAGACGTAGTAGTTAGGTCATTTCTAAGCCTGACCCAGGGATCATGGGTTTGACATCAGGACTTCAGTGCTATATTGACATGTTCATAGATGTCTTCTACCGTGAAATAACTGTTTGAAACTGTTTTTTTTTTGACAGCCAGTTCAGAATTTAACATGGAAGATCAGCAGATTAGGAACGCACTACCGTCAATAGCTTCAAATTTGTGATACAATGTTGGAAAAGAATACAGATAAATACCGCTATCCGCCATCCGTGGCTGAGTCCCGAGCTTCATGGAAGGGTAAGGTAAGGTAAGGTAAGGGTAAGATGGGGCTAGGTTTCTTCCACCGTGTGTGATTATAATGCACATTGTAAAGTATTTTGGGAGAAAGGCGCTATAGAAATGCACCATTTACCATTTACTTGCCAAAAGAGGCTTCAGCAGTTGTACGACTAGCATTCTAGCACCAAGTGCTGCATCTGAAAAATAGGGGAAAAAAAGGTAGTGAGGAGTGAAAGCCTACACTAACATCCGGGCACTACGACCTCGTCGTTAACCCTTTCTCTCCCACGCCTTTTTCTTTAACCCATTAAAACCTGAGGCCCGATAGTTCTTTCAAGATTCTTCAAAAATGATCAAAAATAGCAGAACAAGCTCGCAGCACGGCACGAGGTTGAACAGGCAGGCACGCAGGAAAGCATGCACACACACACACACACACACACACACACACACACACACACACACACACACACACACACACACACACACACACACACACACACACACACATACACACACACATACATACACAGACACATAAAGACGCAGTGAATCCCATACACATGTAATAGAAGCGAGATTTATCCTTAGTGCCAGTGTCACAGGCGAGAAATAACAGCTCTACAAGCTCACAACGTGACGCATTGTGAGCTTGTAGATCGGCTATTCTCACGGTGCAACCAAGTATAAATCAGGCATTACACTCTCACTCTGTCCACTGGCCGAGTGACAGATGCACCTAATGGGGGCGGGGAGGGGGGGGGGGGGGTGGAGGGGTTGAGAGAGGCAGAGGAAGGAGCAAGGCGGTGGAAAAGTGAGAGGGAGGAGAGGAAGAAGTAACGGAGAAAGCGAGACGGTGAGACTGGTCATTATAAATCATATCCGCTGTTGG
Organism: Gymnoscopelus braueri; assembly: GCF_963280865.1. Taxonomy (NCBI): domain Eukaryota; kingdom Metazoa; phylum Chordata; class Actinopteri; order Myctophiformes; family Myctophidae; genus Gymnoscopelus; species Gymnoscopelus braueri. The sequence goes on along the minus strand of NC_137613.1, from coordinate 31,723,680 downwards.
CGCCAGCCTCGTAGCCTAGCAACCAGACAGCCCCCGCCCCCACTCCATCCCTTCTCTCTCTCTTCCAGTAAGAGCCTGGTCATTCTTATTACCCACGCTGCAACGCTGCAATGTGCAAAAACCTCCAGAAACAGACAACAGTGTGCATTCCATGCTTGGGAGTGAGTGACGACCGATCTGGCGTCGTTTTTTCTTCTTGAACGATAGCTGCAACGTTGTAGGACATATGCACATAATACTGTGTGATTTTGTGGGCGATCACGCACACACTCACACAACTGAGACAAATATATAGTTCATGAATTGCCAGAAATTGGCATTTTTGTACACATACACATGTAAACGCAGTGGCACACACATAATTGACTATATTTTACAACAAGAAATTTACAAAAATGACTCTTTGTCTTTTCTTTCTGTTTATCTGTATCTTTTCCATGTCTCACCCTCTCTCTCCGTCTTTGTCTCGACTCTCTCTCTCTTCCTGTCTCTCCCTTTCTCTCTGTGGCTCTCTGTCTCTGTCTGTCCATCTCAATCCGTCCGTCTCTCTGTCTGTCAGTCTCAAGCTGTCTGTCTCTCTCTGTCTCTTCGTCTCAATCTGTCTCTGTCTCTCCGTCTCAATCTGCCTCTCTCTCCGATTCGATCGGTCTGTCTCTCTCTCTGTCTCTCCGTCTCAATCTGTCTCACTCCATCTCCATCGCTCTGTCTCTCTCTCTCTCACACTCACACACAAAACTAACTGCCAACCTACAGACCTGCATGCGGCCACTAATGAAGGTCTGAGAGACGCACAAAGAATAGCAGGGCTCAGCAGGTTGGCTCCAGCCTGTAGTTTCTTCACCATCCCCTCCCTAAAAGCCCAGGCCAGTTAGTGGTCTCCAGACAGTCACCACCCTTTATACTGCTGCTACCACTCTATAGGCCGCAGACACAGCCTCGCTGTCTGTTGGCTTATGAAACTGAGAGAGAGCACTCAGCACAGCATAAGTGCCTGATTTATACTTAGTCGTGCGCCGCGTGTCGCACACAGAAAATAGCCGATCTACAAGCTGACGGCGCATCACGCAGCAACGCGCCGTGAGCTTGTAGATCGCCTATTTTCGGCGCGCGACACGTCATACGACGGAGCATAAATTAGGCATAAGTGAGCAGATGGCAGCGGAGATGAAGGAGAACAAGAGGATGACATACATCTATGAGAGGGAGGGAGGGGAGAAGAGGAAACAAGTGTGTGCGTGTGTGCGTGTGTGCGTGTGTGTGTGTGTGTGTGTGCGCGCGTGCGTGCGTGTGTGTGTGTGTGTGTGTGTGTGTGTGTGTGTGTGTGTGTGTGTGTGTGTGTGATAAGAGTCAGAGTGGTTTGAATCCATTTGGAACCACTCACTCAGCCAGTGTGAGAGCCACTAAAAGTGGGTGGTATGTGTTTGAGACATAACAAAGTAGCAAAGTAGTGTGTGTGTGTGTGTGTGTGTGTGTGTGTGTGTGTGTGTGTGTGTGTGTGTGTGTGTGTGTGTGTGTGTGTGTGTGTGTGTGTGTGTGTGTGTTCGAACCTGTTTTTATAGTCAATACTTCAAAGTGGATGCAAGTGCGCCACCTTGTGGACCAGCATAGATGGGGATGTTGTCCTCGCTTTCATCACCTGTCCACCACACTGACCTTTAGGTGTCCACCACCTGTAGAGTGTGAAAACAACACAACACCCATTCAAATTATCCATCAGATTTATTTTTCTTTAGTTATGAATTTAGAGTCATAAGCTGAGCCTCAGAAGCCTTAAAACTTTAAATCCAGAGAATTTATATTTCTTCTCAAATTAGCCAACAGATGTGGGGTTTGTTGGGACTGAGGCCAATAGCAATACACTGTATGTCCCATAACAAACTCTCCTTCAAAATATATACAATTACTAGAGATGTAGTTTGAAGGTACTAAAATAATAATAATAATAAGGGTAATAATAATAATAATAATAATAATAATAATAATAATAATAATAATAATAATAATGATAATGATAATGATAATGATAATAATAATAATAATAATAATAATAATAATAATAATAATTACAATAATACAAATAAAAATAATAATATTTCAGGTTTGGGGAAACTAAAGTTAGACCAATGTATCAGGCAAGCTCTAGATACTATAACACAAAAGGACCCATAAGTGTCCATTTGGTTCCATTTGTATTTGTACCTTAACTCTATGATTTGTACCTATGATTTGTACACTCTCGGTGAAATTGTTAACACTCTTGTGTAGGCATACTAAAGCTTTTCAAGGAAAGAATTTGAATGTCTTTGGTAAATCAATATAGCTCTACAAGGACCTTCTAATCTATAATAATAGGCATACCCCCTTGCGGTTCTATGACTAGGCTATTACTCATTGTCTAAGCAGGTGGTGGGTGATTATGTTTAAGTCCTTGAGGATATGTGAATTAAGTTTCTCATTCTCTATACACCCTTATTTTAAATCATACAAAGAAGCTGTGCAATTTTACAGGCTAAAGGTCTACATATTTTCTTCTTCTTCTGTGATACCAAAACAACTAGGCCTGGCCTACCATTGCACAAGGCAGCATGAATCATGATGAACCTTAATCTATTTTCCATTGCTGCTTAACAACACATTGATTGCCAGAGTTATTTCAGATTTTTTGCAATTTATTGCCAGAGATTTTTCATTGAAAAAAAAAAAGAAAGTACTCAGGAGCTGAGATACAAACTTTTAAAGTTTTAAGTTAACAAGGAAGTGGATAGGAGTCTAGATCTTCGACTAATCATATCTCCTTGGTCTTTGGGTCAAATAAAAAAATAAAAAATAAAAACAATTATTTATTTTTTTTGATTTTTTTTTTCTTTTCTGAAAAACGAGTTAACTCGATCTTGGCAATCAATGTATTAATTCACACAAACAGGGGAATCTGAAGGCATGTTTCTACTTTTGCTCTTACCTCGTATTTTTCGTGTTTAATTTCTCCAACTCGTGATTCTGTAGGTTCCCAGCCAGCACGCCCACGTGGGACCCATATGGGCCCAATGCGGGCTACTTGGGTACCAAGTGGGCATGGGCTTGAACTAGGCAAATTATGAGGGTCCCAGGTGGGCTGCATGTGGGCTAACTGGGCGTGGGTTGGAAGCGGGCAAGCACACGTGGTTCCCGCGTGGGCTGCATATGGGCTAACTGGGCATGGGTTGGAAGCGGGCAAGCCCACGTGGTTCCCGCGTGGGCTGCATGTGGGCTAACTGGGCATGGGTTGGAAGCGGGCAAGCCCACGTGGTTCCCGCGTGGGCTGCATGTGGGCTAACTGGGCATGGGTTGGAAGCGGGCAAGCCCACGTGGTTCCCGTGTGGGCTGCATGTGGGCTAACTGGGCGTGGGTTGGAAGCGGGCAAGCCCACGTGGTTCCCGCGTGGGCTGCATGTGGGCTAACCGGCATGGGTTGGAAGCGGGCAAGCCCACGTGGTTCCCGCGTGGTCTGCATGTGGGCTAACTGGCATGGGTTGGAAGCGGGCAAGCCCACGTGGTTCCCGCGTGGGCTGCATGTGGGCTAACTGGGCGTGGGTTGGAAGCGGGCAAGCCCACGTGGTTCCCGCATGGGCTGCATGTGGGCTAACCGGCATGGGTTGGAAGCGGGCAAGCCCACGTGGTTCCCGCGTGGGCTGCATGTGGGCTAACCGGCATGGGTTGGAAGCGGGCAAGCCCACGTGGTTCCCGCGTGGGCTGCATGTGGGCTAACCGGCGTGGGTTGGAAGCGGGCAAGCCCACGTGGTTCCCGCGTGGGCTGCATGTGGGCTAACTGGGCGTGGGTTGGAAGCGGGCAAGCCCACGTGGTTCCCGCGTGGGCTGCATGTGGGCTAACCGGCATGGGTTGGAAGCGGGCAAGCCCACGTGGTTCCTGCGTGGGCTGCATGTGGGCTAACCGGCATGGGTTGGAAGAGGGCAAGCCCACGTGGTTCCCGCGTGGGCTGCATGTGGGCTAACCGGCATGGGTTGGAAGCGGGCAAGCCCACGTGGTTCCCGCGTGGTCTGCATGTGGGCTAACCGGTATGGGTTGGAAGCGGGGAAGCCCATGTGATTCCCACGTGGTGTGACTGGTTAACTGCTGGCTAACTGACATGTACATATGGGCTAACTGGGCATGGGTTGAACACACACACACAAACACACACGCGCACTCAATCACTCACTATAAATCGTATAATGTGTAAACAGATTTGTTTTTGTTTTTTGTTTTACCACTGCCAAACTAAACACTAATGCCAAAAACAGCCAATCTACAAGCTCACAAAGACGGACAAACTATTCAACCCCATTTTAAGTTGTACTATATCTTCCTCTTTTACCCCAGATTTTAACCCAGTTTCCTGCACAAATGCTGACATATTTTACCATTAAGATAGAGCTTGTCTGCTCAGGGGATGATTTCAATCTTGACCATCAGGTCAGAATTTGTGTCAGATCCTGTGTCTAGGTGAGACATGACCTCTGACACAATCGAAATGTCTCAATAGAAGAGCAGGGACACTAAATGCAACCACCCCAATTATATATATAGTATAAATTGTATACATACTCTACATACAGATTGGACATTACATTGTATTTTTAAGTATTTAAGTATTTGTTTTTATTTATTAGAGATGGCCATGGCAGGTTAACTGTTTAACTGTTAACCGTTTAACTGGTAACCATTTAAAGGATCCCTGGCTAATAAACCAATCTACAAGCTCAAGCTTGTAGATCGGCTATTTTTGGCAAAGAGGTTTGGTGTAGAGAGGGGAAAAAGAGCAGACCAAGTGCAAGTTTACTAAGGGTTTAAGTGGTTAAAGCCCAACTCACTTTTTCTTAGATTTTAGCAAGTATAAATGTGTCGTTTGTGATAGGGAGCAATGATAATACAATTTGTTCATAAGCTTGTAGATTCAGAGCTTTCTGCTTTATTTCAGTTACATGTGCTGCTTCAAGTCAAACTACATTTGTATTCTCCAGTTCAAGTCCAGACTAAATCCCCTCCCCCTGACTGCCTGTTAATGGCCCTATCTGAGTGTGACCCTGTGGGGGTCACACACAGATAGCAACAATGGAACAATGGGTATTCAAATTATCACTTCAAGGCATGCCAGACTAGTCTGGGTTTGGAGGGGTGGGTGGTTTAGTTTATTTCTTTCTTTAAAGTTTAGTTTTAATTTTTTATTGTAATATGGATTAGTCAGAAACGTTTTTTTTAAAATAGCCGATCTACAAGCTCTTTTTTCAGATAGATTGTTTTAGTTAACTTTGAAAATACACAATCCTGTTTCAGTTAGTTATATTTTTTGTAAAGCCTTGTTTCTTGGCTTAGGCAGCAGTGGGGACACACATATCTTCCTTTTAGAAAGACAGAGAGTCTTTTTTTAAAACATAATGAAAACAAGAAGTGCAGTTGGAGGGGGTACAGCATTGTGTTAAACAGAGGTGTGTGTGTGTGTGTGTGTGTGTGTGTGTGTGTGTGTGTGTGTGTGTGTGTGTGTGTGTGTGTGTGTGTGTGTGTGTGTGTGTGTGTGTGTGTGTGTGTGTGTGTGTGTGTGTGTGTGTGTGTGTGTGAGAGAGAGAGAGAGAGAGAGAGAGAGCTCGGGTGTTCATTTAGAAAGCCGAATGTTTACATCCGCACAGGTTATGTTTATAAAGGCTGGTGATGTTTGCTTTAATGCAGTATTACACACTTTACTTAAGACAGGCAAGGCCATTGTATTTAGTTTTCAGTTAGTATTTTATTGTTATTTATTTATTGTTTATTTGCTCAGGCATTTCTAAGGACAGCTAAAGGTCCTGCTTGCTTTGGGTCCTAAAGGCCCCCTCTGTTTGTCCACTAAATTCAAATTTAAACTGACAAAGGACTCAAGGAGCAAAGCAGAGAGGAGGATTGCCTTGTGATGGATTTCTGCTTTCATAACTAAGTAAGTAAATATTTAAATGCAGTACTGATCTCTTTAAGTAGTAGATTGTGCATTACTCTGTTCTCAAGCTAAACTTTATTTTCATGCTGTTTTATGCTGCTCAGTTTGGGCATTCTTCCTGCTCGTCTTGGTGAATCATTGTGTGTGTGTGTGTGTGTGTGTGTGTGTGTGTGTGTGTGTGTGTGTGTGTGTGTGTGTGTGTGTGTGTGTGTGTGTGTGTGTGTGTGTGTGTGTGTGTGTGTGTGTGTGTGTGTGTGTGTGTGTGTGTGTGTGTGTGATTAATTTTCCTTTATCTGTCTAACTTTAAATGTAATTTGGCAACACATTTGATGTATACCAGTATATACAGTAATGGAAAGTTTCATAATTCTATAATTTCTAACAGTTGGCTTCTTGTCATTTCTATTAGGAGGACTGAAGAACACAAGGATGCAGAAGAAGGCTCTCTCCAAGTGGTTCACTGGGGCTCGTGATAGAGGTGGAAACAGAGTTTGAGCTCAGAGACAGCTTCCACAACTGGATGATGCACCACCCCAGTAGACAAAATCTCTGTCTCTCTTTCTCTCCCCTTAGCAGCACAATACTTGGTTGGTTCTGTCACTGGGGATTTAAACAGAAAGGCTCAAGAGACACCCACGTACACATAGGGCCCAGATTCATCTGCAACATGAAACTGGATCTCAGAATCCCTCTGCCCTGTTACATGGACAATTGAAGTTTTTGATGCACCTCTTATACACAATTTTTATTCTTATATTTTGTTTCTGTTAATAGTCTCTGTGGAGCATTGTCAGAATATTATGTTGCATTTTTGTGATTTTATGTATATACTGTATGTACACTTGCACGTGTAATGTGTGTGCCTTCTCTTCCTGCACCTTTACACTACTGCTATATTTATTTCCATTTGTATTTTCATTGTATTTTCATTATCTTGTAATATTGTTTTTAATAAATTTGTCAAAATATATATTGTCTATTTTCATCCTGGTAAAACTGAAGACGTGTAAAATGTTATACCCAATTTTTATTTTAGGTGTGTTTACAAGAATTAACACGGTTCATGTTTGCTGCTTAATCTATTTTATTTATATTTAAATCTTATTAGGACCCACGTTGGAAATCAAAGGAACCATTGCACAAACAAACCCAGTTAGGACCCACCTCTGTCCCATATAGACTTGCCTAGTTGGGGCCCACCTGGGGCCCAGGTAGAACCCACCTAAAGCCCACATGGGCATCCCAGTTGGGACCCACCTCGGTCCCACATAGACTTGCCTAGTTGGCGCCCACCTGGGGCCCAGGTAGAACCCACCTAAAGCCCACATGGGGCCCATGTGGGGCCCAGGTAGAACCCACCTAAAAGCCCACATGGAGCCCACGTGGGGCCCAGGTAGTACCCACGTAAGGCCCACATGGGCATCCCAGATGGGACCCAAGTGGACCCCGCTGACATGCCGACATGGGGCCCATATGGTTTAGCCCACCTTGAAACCATATGGGACCCACCTAGGGCCCCGGTGGAACCCACCTAAAGCCCACATGGGGCCCATGTGGGGCCCAGGTAGTACCCACCTAAAGCCCACATGGGGCCCAGGTAGTACCCACCTAAAGCCCACATGGGGCCCATGTGGGGCCCAGGTAGAACCCACCTAAAGCCCACATGGGGCCCATGTGGGGCCCAGGTAGTACCCACCTAAAGCCCACGTGGGGCCCAGGTAGAACCCACCTAAAGCCCACATGGGGCCCATGTGGGGCCCAGGTAGTACCCACCTAAAGCCCACATGGGGCCCACGTGGGGCCCAGGTAGAACCCACCTAAAAGCCCACATGGGGCCCAGGTAGTACCCACGTAAGGCCCACATGGGCATCCCAGATGGGACCCAAGTGGATCCCGCTGACATGCCGACATGGGGCCCATATGGTGTAGCCCACCTTGAACCCATATGGGACCCACGTGGGCGTGCTGGCTGGGTTAGGGCCTAAACTAGGCTTCTTTGCCTCACAGATTCGAATAATAATAGATCAGTCTATGCATTTTCAATTAAGTCGTTTTAAACGGCAGGCAGTATAGGCTATACCAGCTGGTCGCCTATCAAAAGACGATTGTACGTAATAATATCAATCCCCACTTTTCAACAGGCGTCTGTGAATAAGGCCAATCCATCACACTGAAGAGGAGAACTTCATCGATTGGCCCGACAGCGGGGAGGTGGGGAGAATTTTTTATCTTAACACGTGGGTTCGCGTTCAGGCTACAGATAGTGGGTTGTGGGTGGGCTTAAAGTTCCACAGTTCCTCTAGCAATCGGACTCTTGCAGGATACAAATGTGATCAATGCGTTTTGACTGTCTATGTAATAGCAGCTACTCTGTGTACATAGTTACCACTGCTAAATTCTTGGAGATCAGGCTGGTACATACATACCTGTGTCCGTGTGTGTTTGTTCTTACGTCAGGACTGGCTTCAGATCTGAACCCATTTGAGGTAGCGTTAGGAACCTGTTGCGACCGCATATACCCTTGCTGACGTCGACCCCACAGGCGTGCGCTCCAACCGCTACACTAAGACGCTACTCACGCTAGGACACTGGGACGGCCCGCTATCTCTACCTGCCTAAGACCTGAGGTTTTTTGAAAGTTTTGAAATTTTGAAACATTTTGGGGAAAAAAATCTAAAACATTTTCTTTCAAGATTTTTTTTTCAAGATTTTTTTCAAAAATAGCAGATCTACAAGCTCATAGCGCGGCACTGGTGCCGCGCTATGAGCTTGTATATCTGCTATTTTTGAATAGCCAAAGACATCTAAAGTGACACAGATGCGTTCCAGGTACGAAGTGAAATGTCCTTTTGTTTCTCTGTCGCGTCCTAGGGGAGGTGGAGGTCCCTCTGCAGTGTTCAATCTCTCACCACTCCGACTAGACTTCACAATCCTCCCACACCATTTGTTGCAGCTACACTGTAGCCTGTCCCAAATGGACGAGTGATCGTCAGTCATGCGGAGGATGGCGGATGAAGTACAGCCCATCAATGAGCAGGGGTGAGTTGAAATATTACAGATATAACAGCACACAGTGGTATATCTGTCTCAGCTAAAGTAAAAGTATCAATACTGCAATGTAGAAATACTCTGTTACAAGTAAAAGGATTGGTATCAAAATGTACTTAAAGTACCAAAAGTAGAAAGTACTCATTATGCAGAATGGCCCATTTCACAAGTTTTCAATTGTATAAAAATATTTTGAAAATAGCAGATATACAACCTCACAATGCCTTGCATGGGCTATTTTCAAATGGCCGAATATAATATATAATAATATGTATATAAGACTGAAGTGGTTACTGTATTTTTGTAATAATAATCCAAATCTACAAACTAACTAGTAACTAAAGTTTTCAATTACTTGTAGTTTAGTCAAAGTACAATATTTGCCTCTGAGATGTAGTGGAGTAGAAGTAAAAGTACAGTACTTGACTAAATGTACTTAGTTACTTTCCACCACTGTGGAATATTACAAATATGACAACTAACAATGTTGTCATGAAAATCTTAATGGACACGGATTGGTAGCTAGTTAGTGTAATCCTAAAACTTGGCTGGAAGTGCAGGGACATCAAACCTATTGGATCTGTAAACTTAAACTTAATTGCACTGTGAGCTTGTAGATCGGCTATTTTCAGCGTGCTACCGTCGTACGTCTGGATATAATGTTTTAAAGGAAGTTAACTTGTGAATGTAACGCCCAGCATCCAACAGCTCATATTATATCTACTGTCTAGCAGCCATTATTTTCTATTTATTAATCATTTGGCTGTAGAAATGGGGAAACGAAAATCTATAGGCCTATCTCTACTGAGGCATGTTTTCCTTATAGATTAAGCCAAACCTCACTGATAACATGGCTGGTATATTATATAGGGTTCAAAGTGCATTACCTGTCACTGTATGTATGACTTGTTTGAACATGTCTCCCTGACTGAGGGTGCTGCGTGTGCAACATGCGTGCATGTGTCTTGACAGCTCCTGGATATCAAGCTGGCTTCCATCGTGGTGTCCCACGTCTCTCTCTCAGCTGAAAGATGCGGAGGAAAAGATGCTCAAGTGTGAGTTTTGTGCGTGTGCGCAATACGCATTGCACACTCACATGTGTGTACACACACTCACCTCTATGTTCCATTTAGCTTGTGTGTCCCATACATTTCCCTCCCAGGAGCCCACACAACGTTTCTCTTCCTCTGCAGGTGTGAAGTGCTCATGCTCTAGGCAGCACGTGCGAATATCCAACAGCAACTATCTGTGGACCCTAGCTTTCTCCGCTCAGCCATCATCCCCCTCCTCTGCCGAGCCACAGTCCCAGCCGGCGCAGCGCAGGACTCCTCTGGTTCTCCTGCATGGCGTTGGAGGCGGAGTGGCTCTCTGGACCCAGAACCTGGACCGTCTCTCCGCCTGCGGGCCGGTCTACGCCCTTGACCTGCTGGGCTTTGGCCGGAGCAGCCGCCCCCAGTTCAGCACAGACCCAGAGGCGGCCGAGGATCAGTTCGTGGCGGCACTGGAGGACTGGAGGTCCAGGGTGGGGCTGACGGACATGGTGCTGCTTGGGCACAACCTGGGAGGCTACATCGCCACTTCTTACACCATAAAGTATCCACACAGGTGTGTGTGTGTGTGTGTGTGTGTGTGTGTGTGTGTGTGTGTGTGTGTGTGTGTGTGTGTGTGTGCGTGTGCGTGTGCGCGTGCGCGTGTGTGTGTGTGTGTGTGTTTGAGTACACCATGTTATACTAGCTTTGTGGGAAACAAAAGTCCCTGGTCCTGGTCCTCATGAGGAAAAGGGTAATTTCTATGGTTACAAAAATATGAAAAGATTCAGGTTGGGGGTAAGATTAGGTGTTTAGGGTGAGGGGTTAGGGTCGTTTTTAGGGATATGAATTTTGAGGTCAAGGTTGTGGTTGTGGTTAGATTAAGGTTAGGCTGGGCCAGTAGGTTAAGTTAAAAAAAGAAATGTTTTTGATGTCCCACAAAAATAGTGAGACAAAGTGTGAATTTAATGAAAGAAAGAACTCCCGCGCACTGTCATCAAATGCATTCAAAAATATTTAATCGGAATAACAACGTTTTGGTCTGTTAAGGTGGTTCTCCACCAAACAGACTACTTCAGACTACTAACCTTCATCAGGTTATTTTAAGATACTTAAGATACTTACTTATTTTTATAGTAAGTGTGAATTAGAATTTTACAGTAAAAGTGGAACAAAAGCAGACATTGTGTGGCCAGTATATGTCGTCTCCATATTTGGGTAAAGTGTCAACTTGATCCGACATTCTTTGACTTCTACTATAAAATGTAAGTAAAAAATATATTGTGATATATTGTGATATATATTGTGATATTGTGAATATTTTTTACATTTATGTGAAAAATATTCTGGGACTTTCTTCCTTGGCCTACTGACAGCATGCACAGGAATTTTGGCGCTGATCGGTCCAGCAGGTTGATTAGCCACGGACATACACAGATAAACAAATAGATGCTCTTCTAGATGGCTCGACATTTTTACAGACACCCACGCTGTAAAAATGTCTTCATTGCTTTAACATTTTGTGTGTGTGTGTGTGTGTGTGTGTGTGTGTGTGTGTGTGTGTGTGTGTGTGTGTGTGTGTGTGTGTGTGTGTGTGTGTGTGTGTGTGTGTGTGCGTGCGTGCGCGTGTGTATGCACGCGTGAGCTTGCAGGGTGAAACACCTGTTCCTGGTGGAGCCGTGGGGTTTTCCAGCGCGTCCGGAGAACCCCAACCATAGCACCATGCCAATGTGGATCAGAGCCATGGGGGCAGCGATGACTCCCTTTAATCCTATGGCTGGACTCAGACTGGCTGGGCCCCTTGGTTAGAACACACACACACACACACACACACACACACACACACACACACACACACACACACACACACACACACACACACACACACACACACACACACACACACACACACACACACAGTAATGTTTCAGTTGCTTCCTAGATACAAGATAACCTGTTGGGTTTGTTTACTTGTTGATTCATGCAATCTCTCCTCTCCTCACAGGCCCGATGCTGGTACAGACCATCAGGTCTGACTTCAAGCAGAAGTACTCCTCTGTATTTGACGACAACACCGCGTCCGACTACATCTACCATTTGAATGCACAGACACCAAGGTGACCAATACTGACACGTGACGTTATACTTTATCTCCCTTGACTGCAACTTAATCGATCCCTCAGACATTATCATTTGAGCTCAATCTTTGTTTACTGTACATCACATGTTTCACCATTAACATGCAATAAGATGGCAGTAATGGACAGACGGCACAATTCACTGAGAAGAAAGGTGGATGAAAATGTGTTTAGGTTTATTATATTGTCACATTTCTTTAACAGCGGAGAAACAGCATTTAAGAACATGACCATCCCGTATGGCTGGGCTAAGAGGCCTATGTTGGAGAGGATTGGACAGGTCAGCGCAGACATCCCCATCTCCTTCATCTACGGATCCCGCTCCAGCATTGACAGCCACTCGGGATACTCCATCAAGAAAACCCGTCCGGACGTGGAAATCAAGGTCAGTTCTTCCTTTTCTTTTCAGCAAAGGATTTATTGTTCGCGTTTACTGAAGGAGAAGCAGTGTTTATCGTGGTGTCAGCAGGCATAGGACAGCAATGATGTAAACTTTAACACCAATATCTCCAACAGATGACCCTGTCTGTCTGTCTGTCTGTCTGTCTGTCTGTCTGTCTGTCTGTCTGTCTGTCTGTCTGTCTGTCTGTCTGTCTGTCTGTCTGTCTGTCTGTCTGTCTGTCTGTCTGTCTGTCTGTCTCACTATCATTATGTCTCATTCTGTGTCTGTCTGTGTCTCAGGTGATCAGAGGAGCAGGTCATTATGTGTTTGCCGACCAGCCAGACGACTTCAACCAGACTGTCCTTCACATTCTGGCCAGGATGGAGAGCAAAAGAGGAGAAAAAGAAGAGAGATTGGACAGAGAGGAGTTTAACGGGACAGAGGAAGCATTTGCAAAGGAGGGATTTACAGGTAGTCAGGACGAGTTCGCTCAGTCTGGAGACGGAGAGGAGGGTACAGAGATTATTACCCACAGATGAACTGCTTCATGTCACCATACCATGATAAGACACACATAAATGAGGACATGTTTCTTGTTTTTTGGGTCTGACATTTTGTAAGGCTCAGGTCAAGGGTTAGATGTTGTCACAGGGTTTTACAGCAGTTCCGTGAGCCTGCAAATGGGATAAGACTTGTGTAAATAAGATTTGTTAATAAATGTGAAATTCACTCATGTTGCTCCTTTTGTTATTTATTATTTCCACCCTCCCACATAGCCTGTTTGTCATGTCCTTGCAAATAGAAAGCTCACGCTCTTATCTGGAAATGCAAATTCAAGGAAAACTGTTGCTCAACTTCTCTAGCTGTTGAACAGCAAAGGCATTTCCCAAAAGGACTAGCTTTTTGTCTGGGCAGAGTTCGGGGCAACATTTCGCAGGATGTTACTTTTTTTTAACTCTGACCTACTCTCTCTGAGAGCTTTTAAGGGAGGAGTAAGTAGGGCAAAGGACTTGTGTGTTTTTCAGGAAAAATCTAAATTACCGCCTGAAGGGCCGATGACCGAGAGTGGCCTGCAGATGGCACTACAGTGACACTGTGAGCAGCATCACCCCACTGTTTAGCAGCTGGCTAGTGTCACATCCTGCACAGAGCAGCTCTCGCATACATATGAAGCTGACTGACCTACTCAGAAGACCTGAGCAGTGATGTTTTCAGAGCAGTACAACACTCGGCAATCTCTGCTATGTCACAATTGCTATGACAGATCAGGGTCAGAGGTGTGTGTGTGTGTGTGTGTGTGTGTGTGTGTGTGTGTGTGTGTGTGTGTGTGTGTGTGTGTGTGTGTGTGTGTGTGTGTGTGTGTGTGTGTGTGTGTGTGTGTGTGTGTGTGTGTGTGTGTGTGTGTGTGTGTGTGTGTCTGTGTGTGTGTGTGCATGCGCGAGTGTGTGTGCGTGCATACATGCGTGTGTGCATGCGTGCGTGCGTGGGTGAGTAAAAATAGGCCTGCTCTCTCCTGGGTCATCATTACAAGCTTCTTTGATGCACATAGACATTTATTTTCTGGCTGTGTGAATCTAAAATACGTATGTGATATACTCCATATCATCTCAATTTCACAAAATTGTATTAATCAGTCCATTGTCCCTGAATTGGGGAGGCACTTCCAGGTGGGGGGTGGAAATGTAAGAGTTCAGTAGAAAGATGTGAAAGACAGATGTGAAGAGATCTGCCCACACATGGGGACAGCTGGAGAAACTGGGCCAGGACCGGGATGCCTGGAGAGCACATGTTTGTGGCCTATGCCCAAAGTTTGGCTATAGGCTTAAGTAAGTAAGTAAGTAAGAAATATAGAGCTAGGTAGATGTTGCCCTTTTGGTTGTGAGGGGTAGGGAGTGGAGCTGTATCGTGACCTGAGGGCATGAGGACCATAGAGGTGGAGGGTGTGTGTGTTGTCCTCAGCTATGTCAGGCATTTTGTCAACAACACTGTACGACAAAGTATAAATCAAGTTTTAGCCAGGGTACTGAGTAAATAAAGTCTAGGAGAGCACTCCCAATAATAACATTATTGCCAGTGTTTCAGGCTATATTTGTGTGATATTAAAAAAATATTACTGGGAATGCTGTCCTGGACTTTTGTTTATTGTGTGAATCTGCCTAACAACAAAGCTGAACATAGGAAACTGGTGTAAGAATCTAGAAAATGTGATCAGGTCAAAGGATGATGTTACAGTTCAATACAGGAGTCTTACAGTGTTCAAATGTATAAACGTTCATATTCATAACCTTCTTGTTTATTTTCAGATGGGTGATTTGTGTTCATTAACCCTAGCGTCCCTATTCAGGCATGTCAAGAGATTTGGTGTAGAGGGAGAAAAGGAGGGGACAAAGTGTAGACCCCTGGGGATCACGGGTGTAATGAAGGATATAGGGTTTAGAGGTACAATGACATTTGCCAAGCTGAAAGTCAGGCTGGATATCATGGTATTACATAAAGAAACACATCCTTTCCCGATGTTCAGCACCCTGGTATTTAACAGTCCAACCTCTCTGTCACCTCTACCCATCGCTGTCACATCTGTGACTTCAGCCCGGCCCCCAGAGCTGTTTCCTGGCAACAGAGTAGCCACGGAGACAGAGAACGACGGCTTTTGGATCAAGGGCCCAAAGGAATTGATGCTGTGTTCCGTTAAGGAAATTACGGGTTGTTTGTTTTCTCACAGAGGCCGGCTGGTAGATGTGGATGCAGCAGTAGGGACATTTACCAGAAGCTATATGTGGGGACAGCCTCATCACGGCCTTGTAAACGTGCATAATGTGCATGATGCCTTAAACTTATTTAATAAGCAAGTAAACATATTTTTCTCTCTTGCTCACCCCCACTCGCTCGCTCTCTCTCTCTAATCCCCTCAGTCACGCTTACACAAGATCATATATTAGAAAAATGAAACACAGTGGCAGGAGCTTTCACACTGGATTTGGATATAATTAAAAGTTTGAAATGATCTGCATGCAAAACACATGTGCAACCATACACACTCATGCGCCACAGAAAGCTGCATACTTGCATGCTACTCTCCTGCTATCAGGTGTCGGACCCAAGTTTATCAGTAGTCACCACCACTGCGTTGCCTACAGCTTCACAAAGCCAGGCAGGATTTAAAGTTTAATAAGCTGACACTAACTTTCCTCCCTGATTTGCACAGAAAGTTCGAAACAGAATGTTAGTGTTGATTCTTCTGGCTCCCTATTAGCAATTAGTATTGCTCCCTAGCCTCTACTGCGGCATTTGAAAAACCTTCTCATTCTTATTAATAGTCTAATTTAGTCTCTTGCCATGGTACTAAGACATAACATAGAGTATATACCATAAATGTGCAAAATGTCTGTCTGTGCGTGCGTGCATCTGACGACAACCAACTTCAAACTCGCCGACCCAAGGAAGTGCCGAGCAATTCAATAAAAGTGCAGTTTTAAGACATAAGACTTTAAAAGAAGGCACTAAGGTCACAAGTCTGAATCCCTCTGGGAGATCGTCCCAAAGCTTAGGGGCCCTAGCTTCTTTAATCTAGACACAGGAATGAGTAGAGGGCCATATGTCAGTCTGAGGAGCTCAAGCTTGTGATTAGGATTGTAGGGAATTAGATAGATAATTACTTGATTGGCCAGCCCCAAACAAGCCTTAAAAGTGAATAAATAACATATTTTCCTATATCAATTCCAAAACAAACTGGCAGCCATTGTAAATATTCTAAAGGAGTGATGTGATTTGTGGAAAAAATAATGTTTCCACAAAAAGTGAAATTCCACAAAATTGATGGATGGATGGAAGGATGGGGATGCACCAAAACAAGGCCTGGGATCTGAACCTATAAATATGATTTAAAGCCCTGATTTTCTGACGTGTATACGGCATGCTCTGACACAGGGTTAGGGACACAGGATAATGGTGCCATGGGGACTCATTATTGCCAAGTTTTGATATCAGATCAATATGGCAGGGCAGTGCTCTCTGGTGAACAAACCCTCCACCCCACACACCTAAACATGAAGTCAAGCTCAATGAAACAAGAAGGCCCACTGAACTGCATTACAGGAGACGAGTGAATCAATTTGGGCAAAGCAAGTAAAATCCCTGTATGAGAGATTGATCACATTTACAGTCCAAAGACGTGTAAATGTTTTACTTTACACATTAGATGCTTTGACGTACTGTATTATTTAACAACAATAATAACGACAATATTTCTTGGTGAGGTTATACCGTGCAACACAAACAGTCTGCAGTGGGTGTATAATATAGACAACACCTCCAAGTTGTGTTTGTTATTCTGGGGAAACAAACATTACGATGTCACAAAGATATCTGGCTAATATGGAGACGCATTATCATGATATCTGGCTAATATGGAGACGCATTATTATGTCACCGGACATCAAACTGTACACTGGACAACTGTTATAATGTCACCATTGGCACAATGGTAAATCATAATAATATCATACACACATCTGGCTATTGTTGCTGGCCAATTCAAGAGGCAACATTTCGTAATAAACTGTGTTCAGTTTATAGAATAATGTGCTGTCATGCAGGTTTTAAATCGTAACCCATGTGTAAGCATGACATATTTTTGATTGGCCCCAGGTGTTTGTGAATAAGTCTATGATGAGGACTTTGTATAGGCTTGGTTTCATATTGGTAATGGCAAAAAGCTATTAACTGCCTTTCAGAATGTCAAAAAGGTAATTTTACAAAAGCTTAAATAATTCCTACCCTTTATGTGAACAAAACACTTCCCAGCATGTCACGGTTCTTACGGTATATGCTGAGAGTGGCAGGCTATAATTATCACAGCATTTGAACTCTGGTTGGTAGCATCTGCCAGATGCAGTCTGACAAAGCAATAGGGCAGAGACAGAGCTGAGTTGTAGAGGAAAGTTATTCTCCACAGGCAAAGTAAAACTAATGATGATGCTTTCTCTTTTTGCCTCATAAGGAGAAAAAAGGGAAGAGATATTGATTGCGTGACTCATTTCTGAAGGTCCTAAGTGAGGTCCCTATACCCTTGACGACGAACCTAATGTTCTTCTGCATCTTCAGTGATTATTTCAAGCTACTTTCATGCCATTCATTATTCCATCGTAACTGAAAGGATTATAGAGCACCGGTCTTCAAACATGAATTGAGCTGGTTTTATATTGATCTGACAGAAGACAGTAATCTATAGTCTCTCTTGGCCTCTCTGCCCAAAACCAAGGCCATGCTCCAACTCTCTGTACTTAGAGCAGCATTGGTTTTCAGTTTGTTACATTCTGTGACTCCAAGACCTGCAACATACCTTAAAAGGGGACAATTCTGTCACTGTGTTCAAAGTTGCCTACTATCAGTTGCCTACGAAATTATTCCACATTCTTCCAAATGTTTTTCAGACGAAACCATCAAACAGTCTTCTCTCTGTGAGCTCCTTTTGATATTTGACAGTTTTGAAGTAAGTCTTGACTGTCATAGCTGCATATCACAGGGTCTCTCAGCACTCACATTGTGCATGTAATGTTTGTTGGCTTCTTTCTGATGTCTGGCTGTTGCTTGCCGTACAGCTATTTGTTAATGTCGTTATTCTGTCCGATCCATGGTGTACACATTGTGTTAAAGGTTTGTTTGACAAGACGTCATGCCCCCTGTATTATGGAGTTCCTTTTAAATGTTCACTTAAGTCAGCCACCCTTACAGCCACACATCAAGCCATTTGCCTGATGTGTGGATATAGCCTATGTCTGTCATAATGCAACAAGAGAAGCCTGAGTTTGACTTGGTTGCACACAGAAAATATCCTATCTACAAGCTCACAATGCATCACGCACAGTCCACGGACACACGCACTTGCACGCACGCATACACACGTACAAATACCCAGTTTTCAGTAAATCCATCAGATGGCTAAACAGCATCTACACAGTGAAACAGGGTGCTAATTAAAGGAGTCTACTGAGATGTGTAGGCCTACTGGGAATGCATGTATTATGTAATGACAAACAAAGTCACTGACTTTGACCAAAATAAAAGTTTTGTTGTCTGTGTTTGCGGTCTGTCTGACTCGCTGACAGCATGGGGAAGGGGGGGGGGGGTTGTTTGCAGAGGCAGTTTTATTTTAAGATCAGCATCACTGGCTTCACTGACAGCTGGGTTGCAAGAGGTCAGGTTGTATTATCCGGATTCTCTCATGGTCCGATTAGACTGCCTGCTGACAGACATCTACCAATCCGCAGCCAAGAGCAATCCAGGCCGAACAAATTAACCCACTTAGACCCTATATTCTTTGTTGATCGGAGTCCCCCAGGGGCATATACTGCCCTATAAAGCCAAAGTGCAGTAAAATACGCAAAGAAACCAAACTGAAAAAAAGGCTTTAAAGTGTTTCAGTTGGCCAGCCAAATGGGTTATTGATATATACTTTATACAGTAGGTGCTTTTGGCACCATATCTGTTCATGAGGTAATTGTTTATACCCCAAAATCATGAAGGCTGACATGACCTCTGAGACAAATGAATAAGTCGATGTCTAAAAAAATACAGATACTGCACCTTGGTTTTGTCGAACAGTATAGGCCTATACTAGGCTCCTAATTCTTTCCCTCTACAGCAAATCTCTTGAAATATTCGATCTCAAAGCTCGGATGCTTTCGCCGAAATGTTTGACCCTGAATAGGGATGCTAAGGTTCATGTGGTTAAAACCCACCGTGGCAAACATACGTATATACTGAGCGTATAATTCATAGGTAGCATGCATGGAATTAACATGACATTAATCCCTCGTGTCTTTAGACTACCGGAGAGAGAGACAGAGATCCATAAAGGGGGAGATATACACAGAGGATTAGCTAGAAAGGATGGAGGGATCTAATTCCTGCACGTGTCAGCCCATGACACTGCTTGAATGCAACACTATCCTCAATGGTCCATTCAGTTTTAAAACCCACGTGACAGCCTTGTCACCGGCTCAACTTAGCATGTGTACATGTTATTCTATATGACTTGTGTGTCCAATGCACAGTGTGTGGCTGCTCTGGCTGATGTGGAACAGTAGCACAGATGTTCCAGGGATTACAACTATCTCTACGCTACAGCATATAGGGGCGCTGCGGCATATTTCACACTCAATTCTCTCACTGGTCTGTCTCTTATTTTAATCTTCTCTTAGGGATGGGTCCATTTTTGCACTCTCAAGGGTATACTCTTTTTTAAACTTTTGATGCTGTTATGACTATAGACACAGTTGACACCAGGAAGCCCCTTGAGATTAAAACATTTTCAAGAGAGACCTGCAGGTGGCACACCATTACAAGGTTACACAAATTATAGAATAGAGCATGTAAAAATGTGTTAATACACAGTCATTTTAATCCCTTTATCCATATTTTATACTTTGGCTATTCAAATCAAAAACAGTGCTGGCTCAAAGTGGCGCTGTGAGCTTGTACATTTTTGAATTATTTTGAAAAATATCGAAAATGTTTGAATTCTTTTAACACAAATCTTCTTTTCTGGGGTTCCCTGGCACAAAACTTTTTCAGATGGGGGTCCACGAACACGGCCAAATACATATCAATTTGGGGGTCCTTGACACGAAAAAGTTTGAGAACCACTGGAATAGAGCATGTCAAAAACTAAATAAAACAAGGAAGGAAAATAGAGGACGTTATAAATAGACAAGGGACAACAGATACACTAAATACAGTTTAGAAATAGCAATTGCACCAATCAGCTACACAGCTTTGAACTATCCCAGGGTGACAATCCTTAAAACACACGAAAATAGCTGTTCTACAAGCTCACAATACGTGTGTGATGTGAGCTTGTAGATATGCTATTTTAGTTTTTTAATTGTGACGTTATTTTTTATTTAAATTGTTTTAATAAAAATAAAGAAATTCGCCCATAAAGGTGTGCCCAAAATAATGACGCCTGTTTTAACCCTTTAAGACCTGGAACGCATCTGTGACTTCTTTGGCTATTCAAAAATAGCAGATATACGAGCTCATAGCGCGGAGTGCTATGAGCAGAGTGCCGCAGAGTGCCGCGCTATGAGCTTGTAGATCTGCTATTTATTAGTGATTATTATTATTTATTTATTTTTGAAAAACTTATATTGAAAAAAATAATAAGAATCGCCTCAGGTCAAGTAGTCACAAAATATTTTCCGTGATCACCGTCCTCACGGTGATCCCCTCATTACACACACACAGGAGTCTCGTAGAATCGTGGAAAAAAATTATCTGATTGCGGTAATCCGTTCCATAATTGCAGCCAGTTGAAAATGTTTCACCCAAAATAACATGGTAAAAAAAAAAAAGTACACAGGAGCCCAGATACAGGATTTTAAAGTAATACGTTTACCAATGAGTGAATGGAGCTAGAAATATTTGGATCGCGATTTTTTTTTATTTTTTTTTATATAACCGTTGTTGGCGGTAAACGGGTGTATTTTTAAACAACGGTTATACCCGTGTTTGGCAGGTAATGTGTGGGTTAAATTGGTTTAGCTGTAGTGTTCTGGAGGTTATTCCATGACCAGGGTGCAAAACAGGACAACGCTGCTCTACCAAGTTCAACAAATCCTGGGTAGGCTACCTGGTGGTGGAGCAGAGCAGTCATCTAGTTAGTGGAGCAAAAATCATAACAGCTGTTGGTGAGTGATAAGAAATGACATCTAATCAGGATCTGTGTCAAATGTCTATGTGGGACTGGACTTTGTACTTGCCTGTCGGGTACAATGAGTTACATTCTACTACTGACACTGTATCTGTCAGCTTTTGCAATGAAATAACGAAGTGGGAAAAGCCATGGGTTTAGAAAAAGGAAAGCAGTGACTTAATACTTCATTCACATTGTTTTATTGTCATAAACCTCTATCATATACATACAGTACAATATGCTCAAGACAGACCTTATGGCACATCCATTTTTGTTGTACATTTTGCAGTCATTGGTATTGCTGTGAGGCTACCTGTACAGTAGAGTAAAGTGACAGTTTCAGATCCATTGTTTAGATAGATATACTAGGTGGATAGTCCTCGATGGGCACGATTTTAAGGTTGCTACAGCAAAAAAACACATGCACTGTCAGTTATATATTCCACTGGGCTGGGGTGCATCAAACATCCATTTACACAGACCAATATTGGAGCAGGGAGCAGTGTTTTTTTTTTTTTTTTTTTACCCCCTATGTTGTTCATATCTTGGAACACTCTACAACAGTGGCTACCATGATTCAGAGACGCTACAAGAATGCACCTGGTTTGGTTCCAGCTTAGCATCTCAGCATTAATATTCATGACAAATGATGGTCTTCAAGCTTGGCTTCAACCCTGCCTACAGAACTGCAACCACACCTAAAAGAAGCTACACACTCTACAATCCTCAGTGTTCATTTATACCTTTGTAACCAATGTAACCAGCGTAAAGTGCGTAACCATGCAGTTAGACCTGCCTGGTCTAATTTAAGGACCTGGGTCTGCAATGATCACAACCCAATTGAAAACATATCAGACAACACCTGATGACTGATATGGCCCCATTACTTAGTCCTAGAACATTGACCAATCCAATCTTCCCCATGTTGCTACAGAGAACAAACTCTGTAAGCAGGACTCAAGGACTTACGGCTTAGGGGAGAGGGGACCCCTGACCTCTAAAGGTTAGGTCCCATTGACAGTGTAACCACTAGGGGTACAAAACTACAACTGCAACGATCAATTATTCTATCTAAACCTGTTTGATTAGTCGAATAATTGAGCAGCATTGTTTTTTTATTTATTTTTAAAATATATCAACAAATTGATATGAAAAATTCGTATTGATTATTTATGCTAAACTAAATCAATTAGTCTGATTAACCACGTAAACTCTATTTTATACTTCTACCTTATTTTATACTTCCACTATTTGTAAGCGATGGCAGTCGCACAGAAATAGTGAAAATAGCCGATGTGCAACCTAACAAGGCATCGCAATGTGTTGTGAGCTTGTAGATCTGCTATATTATTTGTTATTGCATTTGATTACTTTTTATAATTGATTAAATCGGTTAGTTCGATTAACTGTTGCACAACTAGTACTAACCATTTTTGTACATTCCCAGAGTAAAATGAACACTGAGGATTTCACTGTGTACTGTAGGACTCTGTGGTTTCAGTGAACCACTCACTTAACCCAAACCCTGTACATCCGGCAGATCTCTAGAGAGGAACACTGGTCTCTAAAAGGATCTAATGGTCAACTTTCTACTGCAATACAACTCTACTGTCAATACTAAAAGGAGCACTGCTTAAAAGTCCTACGGTATTCACATAATTATGTACAAACTCTGCCGTGTATAGTAGGCATGCAGAGACTTCATGAGTAAGTGTGCATTTCCCGTCTGAGACTGCAGAGCGTTGTCTGAGATATAAAAATAAAACAGTGATAAGACCACTAAACACTATGTGCCACCATTACAGTCACTCGCCGAAAATAGCAGATCTACAAGCTGACCACGCGTGGCGGCGCACAATGCAACGTGCTGTCAGCTTGTAGATCGGCTATTTTCAGCGCTCGACAACGGAGTATGATTACGCTTAAAAGTGCCACTTTCCCTTTTATGTTTGTACCATATCATTGTTACGCCATTCATTAAAAACCATAGTCCGAATTTCAGTCAGGCTTAAAAAAAGAAAACATGTTTAAAAATAGTTCGACTTGGCAATTAAAACAAATATATGAAAAACACAGTGAAAGCACAAACAAACACACAATGCCTGACGTGGTAATGTGATATTTAAACTCATCGGCTCGACCAGCTGAGCAGAGTGTAATGAGTGTGTGTGTGCGCAGGTGTCTTTGTGCGTGTACAAGTTATGTGTATGTGTAACGAAGGAAGTGAAGAACAAAAGATTGTCACTGTGCAACGTCAAGTAAAACTGCTGTATCCCCTGTGATATATACTGTAGGTCTTTCTGTCCAAGCTGTCCAAGCGTTATGTTTTTCCCCTTAATGTCCGATTTGACGACTGAGAATGCTGTGTGTTGTTAAGCCTAAATTATACTTGCCCGATGGTGTCGCTCTTCGGAAATTTTCAAGATTTTCAAGCTAGCAACACAAAGCAAAACTTTGCTAGCTTGAAAAATCAAAGAAACAGCAACATCACAACCGAAATACTTCTCTGACCACAAGTCAGCGGTAAGAGAAGTAAACCCCAACAGCATACCTCTCCTCCCATACACAGAACAATCCTCACAGAACAATCCTCAGTTTTTCGAGTGTACAAAAACTCTCAGAGTTACAATTGTAACGTTGAGGATTTTACTGTGCAGGATGATCAAGGGTCGTCAGGTGGTGTGGCGCAGAGACAGGCCAGTGTCGTGACGTGTAGCAGACATGCAGCAGGTCATACGTCCGAAGGCCTTGATGACCTGACAACAGCTATGCGGGGTGGTCTTGATCCCTCGATCAGTGGTTCTCAAACCTTTTAATTTCAAGGACCACCAGTTTAGTAGGTATTAGGCCACAGACCCCCATAACTCGAAGAGTGCACAAATGTGTGCACAGATTTGTGCACTCTCAGAGTTACAGACCTGTAAGGGTCCATATGGTTCTTTACTATCAACAAGTTAGCTGGGGACCCCCTGGAACCCCCTCAAGGACACCTGGGGGTCCCCGGACATCACTTTGAGAACCACTGCCCTAGATGACCTGACAGCAGCTGTGTGGGGTGGGCGTGCAGAGCAGGCCCTCCTTGGGGCTCCGGTGGATGTTGACGGACAAAGTCTTGTCGGACAGGGGCAGCTGCAGCACCCGGTTCTTCAGGTTCCTGTGGTTCTCCCTGGCCAGGTCCAGCTCTCCCAGCCTCAGCGTGCCCGAGCAGGGGCCTCCTTCAAGCAAGGGATCTCCCAAAAACGGGTCCCCGCCCAGCGGAGGCTGCTGGCGATGGTGTTGTTGGTTCCCCCTGGGTGACGGGCCGCCCAGGAGCGAGACCTTGTCCAGGCTACCCGTGGAGCCGCCCATGCACATCCTCCACATGGGTCGGTCCTGGGGATCGTTGGGCCCCACGCTGCCTCCTCCTCCTCCTCCTCCCCCACCTCCTCCTCCTCCCCCCGTCAGGCTGTGGAACTGGGTGCTGAGACACAGGCTCATCAGCTTCAGGCTCTCCACCAGCCCGCTGGCCGCTTTGGCCGGGCCCTTGCCTTGGCCTGACCCCGGGCTGGTGCAGTTGGACGGGCTGCACTGCCCCGTCCCCCGCCTCTCTCCCTCCTTAGCCTGGCGTTTCGCGTCGCTCTCGCCCCTACCCCGGTGTGTCTGCCGTTGACGACGACCCTCTAGAGGGTCGTCGTCGCTAGTCACTGGGGAGCCGGGTGTCACCGAGGTGACCGGCGACGGAGCGGTGGGCGAGGGCGAGGGCGAGGCTGGTGGCGGTGATGGTATCCTAGGGGTCAGGCTGAGGCTGAGGCTAGGTTTTGGCAGGCCGAGTCCACACAGCCCCTTGACCTCCTCCTCTTCCTCCTCGCGCTCCTCTTCATGGATCTGGTTGAGGACCGGGGCGCTCATGCGAGATGTCAGGCGATTGGAAGCGGACGACGCAGACGAGGAGGAGGAGGCCGGCTTGCAACGAAGCACCACCTGCATGGGCAGCGCAGACGGAGACAAACGCCCCTCTTCTTCCTCTCCCTCTTCCTCCTCATCCTCCTCCACACTGAACAGACTGGGGCTGCGCGTCTTACAGGGCGCCGCGGGGGCCAGAGGGCCCAGCCTAAGGGGGTTGAGGTGGGGCTTGACCAGAGGCCTGACCCCCCTCTCCTGGTTCTGTCGGCCAGGCTTCTGGTTTTCCTGCAGCTGGTTGAGGTCCAGCAGGGCGGTTTTGGGGCGGGGGTCACTGTGGAGGCTCTCGGCGCTGCGCGCAGGAGACTGGGGGCCCCCTGGGTGGGAGATGCCGGGACCCCCCAGCCCGTCACTCACATCCTGGTGCACGTCGACTCTGGTGGGCCAGGACTGCCTGTGAAGAGGTAAAAAAACAACAACACAGGTTAGGGTAGGTTGGGGGAAATATTATCTTCCACAAACCCCCTGACAATTTTGTGTTTATTTCTCTGCCAAATGAAAGTTTCTTTTCCCCTGCAGCTGCCTTTAAACCTGGCGGAGAAGACAGGTTTAAAGGCACTTTGTTTGCAGCAGGGAAACTTTTTCATCAAGAAACCACAATATGCATTAGGCCTCTGCTCTGGAACAACCTTCCTGGGAAGCTCAGGTTTGCTAAATCAATACTTTTAACCTCTAGTCTTAGTGAAACTGACCTGAGTTACAACTGCATTTTCCGTCCACGCCAAATTTATTTGCCGAAAATAGCCGATCTACAAGCTCAAAAAGTAATAACATGTTTTTATTGTTTGCTGATTTTCTTTTCATTTTTTTCCTGTGTTTTTTTTGTGACATTGTTTTGATATTATTTGTCACTGTAAACTAATGTGCTAATTTACATTTTTGTTGTATGACAGTGTCACGCAAGAATAGCGAATAGCGAATATTTCCACTATTTTTGACAATTGTTTGAAATCTTTCGCCTTTCATCTGCACTGAGTGCTCTGCCCAGCGCAAGTGATCTTCTTGGTGGATTTTGGCCACAGGACCACAGCGGGAGTTCGGAGGTAACCAGCCCACCACACACCAGCCTTCATCCATTAATGGTTACTCATTCATCAGTCACTCCACGTTCATATGATGAGCCCCAGGCTATCTATCTCTCATTAATCTCTCAAGAACAGATTCTGCTCTGCGTTGGAATATGTCGTGAAGGCTCGTCATAACATGTACGCACTGGGCTACAAGTGGGCGTGCCTTCAGATCAGGAAGCAGGCCGCGCTTTACCCAATCAAATGTTGTGGGCGGGATTCACGTGTCCGTCGATCTTTCCCCCTCGAAACAAACCCAAACTAATTTAACAATAGCGTCCGCGGAGCAGACAAAACCACGGAAAGATATTCACATTTTAACTTACTCTTTCATCATAGAAACAAGTGGGCTTATAACCAAAACGATCCACGTTCTCTGGGAGAAGTGGTGTTAGTGTTCCGTGTAGAAATATTGTTAGTGGGAATGAAAACATAGTGGCACCACCGGAAGTGAAAGCTGAAGGCAGACCAAAACCCCGGTTTCCTTTGCGCACGGGTGCTACGTCGCCATTGTCCCAGAGCCAAGTAAGATAGTACAAACAGCAGAGGGCGCTGTTTTTCATTCTTATTTGGTTCTGGGTTCCCAGATTGATCTCTCATAAACGTGGTGTCACAGGCCGGCCACGGACCACGGGAGGACGCGCTCCTTTATTTTGCAAAACAGCAGAGTGTGCGTGTCTCCACTCAGCTGCACACTGCTTATTCTCGGGGGTTAAATTAAAACGAAAACTTATTCCATTCATGACGATGTGATTGGTGTCATACATGTAGGCTGCTAACCCACTTGACAAAGATTGTACCGTTACGGAATACATGAAAGACTGCTGTTTCCACAGTAAGTAGGTGCATGTGTGTGTGTGTGTGTGTGTGTGTGTGTGTGTGTGTGTGTGTGTGTGTGTGTGTGTGTGTGTGTGTGTGTGTGTGTGTGTGTAGTCGGACGCGGACATGACAGGCAGCGAGGCGGGCGGGGGAAACTCTTTCTTATTGGCTTTCTATACGTTGTTGGCGTTTCGAGAATATTTAAGGGCGTGTTATTTAAATGACGGTCGGTTTTAGCCGTGAGATTTAGCAAAGCTCAGACCAAATGTACACTAGGATTGAATGTATAGGATTGCTTGATAAATCTCACATGGAAGTGGGCGTAAGCTGATTCCTGGGCTCAAATTTAAGCTGGTTTGTACGTCCAAAATTGATAAATGAGGGCCTACAAGGTTTCCACCTGACAGTGTTTTATACTGTATATACTGTACCTGAATTGGGCCTTGCTGGGGCTGGCTGATCTCATCTGGCTATGTTGCTCTCTCTCCTGTCTCTCCCTCAGGATCCGTTCAGCCAACAGGAAGTAGGTGGCTGTGATGTGGTTGTACTTGTCTGACTCCAGGGCCCTTGACCGAGCAGAGGGAGAGGGGCGGAGAGAAAGAGCGAGTTAAGGCCAATACATGCTCCTTCTGACATCGGAAAAAACTTCTGGTTCGGACAGGCTTTCCAAACTATTTTGGAGAGTCGGGGGTGCAATCTGGGGGTGCACGGTTTCTGAGAAACCGTTCTGAGACCGTGCATCCACAAAGCTCAGAATGACGTCAATTTGTAGTTATATCACCTTCCTTTCCGAAGAAAAGGAGCAGGTATTGCATTAAGGTGAAATTGAGAGAGAGGGACAGGGAGAAAGATTAATTTGTATTCACACGTGGGCACGCACGCACACACACACACACACACACACACACACACACACACACACACACACACACACACACACACACACACACACACACACACACACACACACACACACACACACACACACACACACACACACACACACACACACACACACACAGCTGCTCGGCATCCAGAAAGTGATGCTGACTGCGAGTGAAAACGAGGTGACGGGGTTGGAAAACGAATCAGATTTGGCCACAGCAGAGGACTGATGACTGCCAGCAGGTTGCTAGTAGGCAGTTAAACTGATGACAACCTTCAGATGGACCTGGCACCAGCTGGACTAGTGCATGACTGCAAATATCCCAAAATCAAAAGAGGAAATAGTGGTCACATTGCATGTATGCAGGATTCAATCGGGGCGGTGGAGGGAAAATCCTTGTCTCTGCTTTTGATGCCTGCCCCCCCCCCCCCCCACACACACACACATGTTAAACACATACTGTATGCATTGTGTGCGTGTGTGTGTGTGTGTGTGTGTGTGTGTGTGTGTGTGTGTGTGTGTGTGTGTGTGTGTGTGTGTGTGTGTGTGTGTGTGTGTGTGTGTGTGTGTGTGTGTGTCATACTCAGTTATAGTGTCTCGGTCTGCAATGCCGCCCAGCACCATGCGCTGGATGATGCCACCGTGCTCCTCTTCAGACAGGCTGCGGTGGGACACCAAGGGGGTGGACATCTTGGTGGCAGGGGACGGGTCAACGCCCTGCAGCCAATCGTGTCCCTCGATCAGCTCCAGAGAAGCCCTCTTCTTGGGGTCCCTCTGCAGCATTTGCCCTATAAGACTGGAGAGAGTCACAGTGATTTAGTGGTCAGTTGATGTAAGAGGGACCCTCATTGGAATTTATGCTGCCATATTGTTTGCTATACACATTCATAATCAATGAATAACATGTGCATGTGTGTATCAGGCTCCATGTTTGCAAAGTAGCTTTAAATGTTTTAAATACTTGAGGTATGCTTGATTTAATTCTACACTTACACATATAAACAAACCCCACAAACTACACCGAGATAGAATCATCTAAAGCAATTCACCAGTATACATATACAAAATTAATTCACGCTAATCCGCCCTGGACGGCTTCAAAACACTGTGCAAACATCACAATGTTAAAAATAGAGAGCGGATTTTAATGGATGCATTAGACATACTTAACAGCACTGCATCTCTGCTACAGCAGCTGACTGCAGTACAGAGTGAAGCAGGACAGGAGGGGGGGCAGAGAGAGAGAGAGAGAGAGAGAGAGAGAGAGAGAGAGAGAGAGAGAGAGAGAGAGAGAGAGAGGTAGGGAGGGAGGGAGATGGAGAGAGGACAAGGAGGACAAAAGAAATGCACTCTCCACTGTTTCTCTCATCTCCATCTCTTCACACATCTATAAACATGAAATATGCAGCACCTGCACTGAGTGTGTGTGTGTGTGTGTGTGTGTGTGTGTGTGTGTGTGTGTGTGTGTGTGTGTGTGTGTGTGTGTGTGTGTGTGTGTGTGTGTGTGTGTGTGTGTGTGTGTGTGTGTGTGTGTGTGTGTGTGTGTGTGTGTGTGTGTGTGTGTGTGCTTGTATCACTATACTTGTGCGGGCCAAATTTCCACACAAGTTTAGTAGATTTTAGAGAAATAGACAGTAGAATTTGAGAAATAGACAGTGAGGACAATTTTCCTGGTCCTTGCCAAGAGAAAAGCTTGTTTTTTAAGATTTGGAGAGTAAAGGTCCTTACACACCGGGGCGATTTTTTTCATGCGAATAATACGTTTTTTTTTAAATGGAGCGAAAAAGCAAAAAAGCGAAGCGAAAAGGCGTCTTTTAATTATTCGGAACGAGTCCGAATTTTGCGTATATTCGCATATTCGCCGGTGTATAACCGCCTTTAGGCTTACCATTAGGGAAGGATTCAGTTTGGGGTTATGATTAAGATTAGGCATTTAGAGGTTAGGGTTAGGGGTTATGATTAGAGTTGAGCCTGATTTGTACATAGTTGGGTGCTGGTGTAAATAGCAGATAGCAGTAAATAGTGTGCCACTGAAAATAGCAGATCTACAAGCTCACAACTACATTTTGAGCTTGTAGATTGGCTATTTTCGGTGGTTCGGTGCTTTAGGGTTATGGTTACAAACGGCATAAAAAGAAGGTCAAATGTCATTCATAAAAGGTCCATGTATCGTAATACCAACGCGTGCGCACGTGTGTGTGTGTGTGTGTGTGTGTGTGTGTGTGTGTGTGTGTGTGTGTGTGTGTGTGTGTGTGTGTGTGTGTGTGTGTGTGTGTGTGTGTGTGTGTGTGTGTGTGTGTGTGTGTTACTCACTCTCTACATTCAGAGGAGATGTGTGGGGGCACTGTGTATTTGCAGTCCATGATCATAGTGAGTGTCTCACTGTCATTGGTCTCCTGGAAGGGAGGCTGGCCACACACCAACATGAACAGGATCACACCCAGACTCCAGATGTCTGCACACAACCAGAGAGACAAACACGTGAAACAAAGATAGACAGAGAGAGAAAGAGATAGAGAATAGATAGGGACTCGAGCCACAGCTTTTTGAGAACATTGAACTTATAAACAAAAAAAGAACAGAAAAAAAAAAACGTTTTGATATGTAAAAATGTTAGAGTATGTTAAACTTAAATAAGTAAAAGTATTGAACAAGCAAACAAGTTAAAGAAAACACACAAACAGAACTTTCAACATTTTATTTAACCCCATATTCAAAGATTTTCAAAAATATCTACACGTTTGCAATGCACAGCGTTATGAGCTTGTAGAACTCTTGTTTTTGAAAGAATGTTAAAGGTTAAAAATCATGCCCCATCAGCTGCATAGTTGCTGATACCGATGTCATCAAAAATTCTAATAATGGCTGAGCCCTAACAGGGACAGAGAGAGAGAGAGAGAGAGAGAGAGAGAGGGAGAGAGAGAGAGAGAGCGAGAGAGAGAGAGAATATAAGCATGGGCTTATTTATCATTTCAACAAGATAAGAACAAATTACACAAGTAATGTCAATATGACTGGGATACTGGGTTGTAATTTAATGCATGAACCCTTTTCGATGCTTTTTTATTTGTAAATATGTGTATTGTGTATATAATAAAACATATATCCCCTATCGAATCTCTTAATTACACCAACATTGTTCATGTGAAGCAGTTTGATAATGCTTATTTATTGGAAAGAGAAAAATCGCTGTTGTCATTTTGCGCTCTGGGTCTCCTGACGGTGAAGACGAGCCCCTCTGGCCAGGCTCATAGCTCGCTGGCCGGTGCATGGCTGGGGACAGAAATCTATGTACCGCGTGTGTATGTGTGTGTGTTCGTCTGTTGCTGTTCATTCCCTGTGCTTCTGAAATGCCTGCGTTTGGCTATATTATCGATTTGTGTTCCGCCTGCCCAGAGCATGGGAACGAATTTGCAAGCATGTCATTGGCTGTCAATCGGTCCAATCATCAAAAGGTCGCGGGAAACTGCCCACAGTGACGTCAATCTCAGGACGTCTGAATGTACTGTAGGACTGGTATCCCAGTCAAAAACCACGATGTGCACATAATATGCAACACAACGACAAAGGTGACAGAAAAAGAAACAAACATAGACACAGCCAACAGAATCAGAGAGAGAGCAGTAGATAAGTGGAGTAAGCCTGGTGAGCTGGATATGTTGGTGAACCATGTATGATAAAGGTGACCTAGATATTAAATATAAAAATCCATCCTCCCACATTCAAATGAAGCATGAATCATATTTGATTGGAGCCATTTCCGTAAATATACACTAGCCTAGGATGCATCTGCCTGGGGCTTTTGCATTGCTGCCTGCTGCTGGCTCCGCACGCACGCACGCACGCACGCACACGCACACACACACTGAAAGTGGGTTAATGTGCTTGTCCTTCAGCAGCGTCATGCACATTTTATAGAACAGTCGCCTCTGTCCGAATGGGCGTTTCAAAGAGAAAATGTGTCCTCAAGACATTTGACCATGTGACCTTGTGTCACTGACATGGTCCACTGACACATATTCTGTTTGCATGTTAGAGACAATGGCAAATAGCATGTATCCAATAGACTACATTAGCAGTAGCACTGAACCACCACCACCAATCGCTATAGAGCACCGAAGTCCTGACGTGACTCGTTCATCCCCAGGTTTGCGGAAGTAATTTCTCTATGGAGAATAACATTGGGTCATCTTAGAATCGTCTCATATAAGAATTGTGGTCCAAAAATAAACACCGCGTGTCGGCGTTATTGTCAGGGAGGGGGTTCTGTATCGTTTATGATAGTCAGTCACTTATATTTGATACAGTCTGTTTCTGGCGAAAATGTAACTAATTTGGCGGAAGTAACATTAGCGTTTTTTCACCGTCAGTTGATGCTTCATATCCATAAGAGTCAACACGCCGGGGTCATTTGTTTATTTTTGGAACACAGTTCTTATTTGACGCGATATTAAATACGTCTATGGGATTCAGAACGGGGGTGGAAAACTGCGAACCAGGTAGACAAACAAAGGATGTGTAAATGACGTCAGACTTCGGCGGTCTATAGCAATTCACTTTAGGCTAATTCTGGGTCAAATGCCGTCCACTTGGCCACAAACTTTTAAAGAGAAGATGCCCTACTTTGTCATACTACAGTGTCACAAAAAAAAAGTAGCAAAAATGGCAGATCTACAGGCTCAAAACACGTCGTATGGTGACGCGTTTGGAGCTAGTAGATCTGCATTTTTTTGTTCATTTTGAATTTGAATCCTGAAAAGTAAAAGTTTTCGGACATATGAGGTTTCCACGCGACAGCAATGATATATCCTCTGCATTTAACCCATCCTATAACTATTGAGAGCAGTGAGCAGCTGCCCGGGAAGCAGTTGTTAGGGATTCAGTGTTCTGATCAAGAACACTTTGACACCATGCCGGGAGGATCTGGGAACAAACTGGGAGCAAACTGGGAGCATTTCCCTTTCTCCTCAGCCACTGCTCCCCCCCCTAGATATGGGACTTTCACATGTATTGTTATAGCTTCACATCAGAGTATTTAGATTTTCATCCTTTAAGTAAACCAACAGGTTTATTGTAGGCGGTGGGTATTTATTCCAACGTAGCTGTGAAGGAGTCCTTTAAATTGCCTTCACAAGCCCCCACCACCACCACCATCATCTCCTATCGAATGTATCCTAGCAACCATGACCGTAGTCCTTCATTACTACGTCAGAGGTCCAGTCACTTCCTTGATAACTTCATTTATAAGCCAGATGGTTCAGACATCTCTGAATAACACTGCTCTCTCTCGACATTTGATATTGCTGTCGTTGACTGCTGCACATGGCTGTTAAGCATAAACTACCCCTTTCACCGTCTCTTAGAGATAGGGCATTATTCACAGTTAATCAACACTCCTTCCTTTTGTCTGACACATCTAACCGCAGGCCAAGATCTGCATTCACCATCTTTCACTGCCGGTAGGAACTAAATAACAAGTCTTCTCCTTGTACCGCACAGGAATGCGGCAGAAGCTCAAAGAGGCCAAACTGGATTTGTTTACCACTCCTCTTTATCAACCAAGCACATCTCACAGGGAGCTCTGAAAGGACAGGACGTGTTTCTGTAAAATCTAGCAGTATTTCGGGAATAGTGCTACCTGGCAACGAACTGGCACACCCCAACAGCTGACAGCCACCCAGGAATTATAATGGAAGCGATCACACTCTGCCCGGTGACTCTGAGGCCTCTAAAGACTTCAGTATTGTGCTGAACACCCGGCTGAGGTTCTGCTGATTCCATATGAATCTATTTTATTCTACTGAAAGCAACAATCGCACAAATGTAACATCCAGGATGAATGGAAAATCCTTACAATCTTCTCAACTGACTGAGCAATAGAGCAAAGAGTCAGACATGTGAACGTGCATACACTCAATCAATTCCAGAGAATTAAGGGTATAAAGCGTAGTAAGTAGTCGATTTTCATGCTATCAGTTAGATTAACACTCAGGATATTGCCATGTATTAGACACAAATGTACAGTATATATGCAATAATTTGTAATCTGGGTCAAGGGCTCAGGCTGGGCTTTTAAATGGACAGCTGACTTTAGATATTCAGTGCCGGCCAATGCCTGCAAGCTATTTGTAGCTCGCACGCACGCACGCACGCACGCAAGCACGCACGCACGCACGCACGCATGCACACACGCAAACACACACACACACACAAACACCATTTGCAGCCATTGCTCAGCTCATCTGCTCTGCACACAAAAAAACCTGAGGTGGCAGATAAAGACAGGAGAAAATAGCCACAGCTTATCCACTCAGTCAGAAAAAAATGGAAAGCGCTTCTGCTGCTGTGCTCTTGCTCCTCATGCTCTCATTTTATTTATTTATTTATTTTCGCTGTAATGCAAAGGCCTCTGGCTAGGGAAGAATGATCTCTCTCCCCCGCTCTGAACGTCAGTACGATCTCCACGCTTCTGTTTGTTTTATTTCTTTTCTGTTGCATTTCAATATCTCAACTGTGGCTGAGCTAGGATCAGCACCGCTGTCAGAGGGAGAGAGAAGGAGCACAGGGTAGGGGGGGATTAAGGATCACACAGTGCAGAAGACAATCACTTAACATGAACCTTAGCGTCCCTATTCTGGGGGGAATATTTGCCCCGACAATAGCCGATCTACTAATAGATCGGCTAATTTGGGGGAAGAGATTTGGTGCAGAGGGGGGGGGGGGGGGGGAGCACACCAAATACAGAGCTGAACTGACCCTGGTCAACTATTACTAAGTATTTAGTATACTAAGTATAGAGGGTTTAGAAAACCAACCTCACGCTGACATGCCATCAGCGTTTACTTTATTAATAACACGCACAAACCACACATGTACGCACATTTATTAAGGCAGGACCTACACACACACTATAATATCATTTTAAAAACATCCCACGCACAGGCCCTCGGGTGGCGCAGTAGTAAACGTAGCCGCCCACCACCACGGAGTCTGGGGGTTAGAATCCACTGTGGTGCATCCGGCTTTGTCGAGCGTCTATACGAACACAATTGGCCCGTGTTCGGGGGTTGGGAAGCCGAGGCAAGGGCGGTGATAATTGATACCACATGTAATCCTATACGGGCTAGGTGGGAGGAGTAGGACGGAGGCTCTTACGTCCTCCCGGTGGGGGCTCCTCACTGGCAGGTGAGGTGAGTCAGTATGATACCCTAACCCTAACAGCAGTGACAACTAGGCCTGTCCCCGACTAAGGATTTGTTTAGTCGAATCTAATTGGCGACTAATTGCCAATAGTCGACTGGCAGTCGACTAATAAAAAAAATAATAATAATAAAAAAACCGTTTTCTTTTTTTTTTTTTTTTTTGGGCCAAAATACATTTTATTTCAAAGGGCCAAGTCTACACAGTTTGTTTTGTGTCTCCAGCAGAGTTTCTAGTGTCTCTATCTCTCTCTGGAAGAGGTTGCACATGAACTCTGCAGCCGCACTGAGGCGCTCCAACACAAACAATACCAATACAAAGACGAGGAATAAGAAGAAAAAAGTGGAAGTTACGTGTGGTTGCAGGTGTAGACTTGGCCAAAAAACAATTTAAAACATTTTTGGCCATTAAAAAAAATAATAATAATAATAATTTTTTTTTTTTTTTTTTTTTCGACTAGAGTCGACTAAGAGACACGCAGTCGACTCGGACCCCCCGCGACTAACCAGTCGACTTAGTCGAGGTCAGGCCTAGTGACAACACAGAAATGTGTGCAGGGAGGAAATAGTTGGCATAATGACTAAATTGGCGAGAAAAAGGGGGGAAAAAGTAAAAAAAATCCCACCGACAAGCGCACAACACACGCACAAACCGAAACCGAAAGAAAGTTTCTCTCTTGTACCTGTACAGTATAGGGGATGTAAGTATTAAATCTTGTATCTTGATGGGGATAAACTGTGTGGTGTCCTACAAGCACATCTAAAGTGCTAAGGAGGTATTCTATTGCATGGATCAAATCTAGTTTATAAACACATTGGCATACTTGACCCCTTGCAACATGTCCTTGCACCCTATCAGCTGGCTGATAGTGTGTCAAGTTGTCCGTCTCTCTGCCAAGATGTACAATGGGGTCATATCTGTTACATAGTCTGTGCGCAGGGCTATCAGAGGACGCTGCGTTCCGTTCTCATCTACTGGGAACACACACTGGACTATGGACCCAAGTGACGTCAAAGAGTGTTGAAAACAGGCACAGCATAGAGAGGAAACACGCACACACACACACACACACACACACACACACACACACACACACACGCAGCCAAATACATATCATTTTGGGGGTACTTGACTGAGAAAGTTTGAGAACCACTGCTGTACTCTCTCTCTCTCCATCTCACACACACTCACCCACGGCGGGAGCGTCATACTCGTCCCCCAGCAGTATCTCGGGGGCAGAGTAAGCCAGGGAGCCGCAGGAGGTGCTGAGGGCCGTCCCCGGCTGGAACCTGTTGCTGAAGCCAAAGTCGGTGAGCTTGACGAGCCCTTGCTTCTCAAAGAACACCACATTCTCTGGCTTCAGGTCTCTGTGCACCACGTGCAGCCGGTGACAGTAGGAGATGGCGTGGACGATCTGGGCAAAGTAACACTTAGCCTCCTGGGGGGGGAAGAATGATGGGGCACACCGAGAATTAGGGGAGTGATGTAACTCTCTCAGGCTCAAACTAGTATGTGCATACATACAATATACACTACTCTAATTTAATATTCAATTCAAATTCAAATCCAATTCATAAGATTATTGTGCTAAATTAAGGTCCCTATTTTGGGTATGTTATTTCCAAACTCTTTCAAACTAGCTGACCTACAAGCTGAGTTTGTCGGCTATTTCTGTTTTTCTTCTTTCTGTGGCTATGGCTATTTGGGGGTCCTTGGCCTGGAAAGGTTTGGGAACCTCTGCACACTACTCCCAGTTACCACACTCACAGTGGTGGAAAAAGTACTCAAATTCTTTACTTAAGTAAAAGTACCAATACTGCAAAATAAAAATACTCTGTTACAAGTAAAAGTCCAGAATTAAAAATGTACTTGAGTAAAAGTACAAAAGTATTGGCATCAAAATGTACTCAAAGTACCAAAAGTAAAAGTACTAAATATTTGAAAATAGCAGATCTACAAGCTCACAACGCGTCGCGATGCGACGCGTTGTGAGCTTGTAGATCGGCTATTTTCAAATAGCCTATGTATAAAATAGGGTTAAAGTGATTAAGGTATGTTTCATTATATCATAATTTATATCTCAAAAGTAACTAGTAACTAAAGTTTTCAAATAAATGTAGTGGAGTAAAAGTACAATATTTGCCTCTGAAATGTAGTGGAGTAGAAGTGAAAGTATTGGAAATTGGAAATACTCAAGTAAAGTACAAATACCTCAACATTGTACTTAAGTACAGTACTTAAGTAAATGTACTTAGTTACTTTCCACCACTGCGACACTCACCTCTTCAGCAAGGCCTCCCTCGTGCTTCATGATGCAGTCGTACATGTCTCCTCCATCGGCCAGCTCCAGGATGAGGTAGAGTTTGTTGGCCGTGTCGATGACCTCATAGAGGCGCACCACGTTAGGGTGCTGCACCAGCTTCATGCAGCGCACCTCCTGAAACAGGTGACCACGTGCCACCGGGTCCAACTTGGTCTTATCTATTACCTTCACCGCCACCTGCAAGTGCATAGTGTCACGTCAGTCATGCTGTGTAATCCATACCTTTCTCTTCAACACAAATTGTCAGACAAAAAGAACGCCCGTTTTCTATAAAGAGCGACGTAGTAAAGCATTGTATTTCAAAAGTACTCAAAACTTCTGTATCTCTGCATTTTATTCCCTTCTAATGGGTAAATTCAACCCACCGTTCACATAATATAACAAATGTAATACGATAATAGCTAATGAATGAACTAAGAACAACTATTGTAACTAACCCTGGGGCCAGGGCAGCCATTACGAATTATGGACAGGGGGACAAGACTTTCCAAACCGGGCCCCTCATTCTAACCATTCCTGCACTAACACCACACACCCACCCTTAATACAACTAACACACGCATTTTCAAATAAGTTCTTGGCTATTAGCCTTGTAGTGACTAGTAACACAGAAGGATTCTCTAAGAATCATTTTCAAAATGTTATAGACTAAGACCTTTTTTACACACATATACTCAATATGATTATAAAGCACAAAAGGTCAAGCCAGTTAATTCAAAACACAGAGAAGAAATGCCTTTTAAAATTAGCCTGTGACAGATATATTCCTCTTTTTAACTTAGAACAAAACAAGGATGACTGTACAGTGATTAAAGACAAGTAAAATCATCGATTGAAGAAGTTTCTGCAAAACATTAAATCCTAAGTGCACTAATACATTTACTCTTCATCTATCGGTTTTCAATCTTTTCCAACAAATAATGTTTTCTCTTTTTCTCTCAATTTAGCCATTATGCCATTTCACAGTTTTCCCCCTCACACGTAGTCCCTGTCACTGCCAACCACTACAGATGGTCATGTGGGAGGGTATCGACAACCATGTGCCTGTTCCAATCCACATTGAGAAATTTCACTGGGAGGACGTGACGCATGTGGAGGAACACGCTAATTCCTTTCAGTTCCACAACCCACTGAACAGGCACCCTGAACCAACCTGTAGGAGTCGTTAATGCAGCGATCACACTCCCAGCTATTTACAGCCAAGAGATTTGGTGTAGAGGGAAAAAAGGAGGGGGCCTAGTATAGACTCCTGCGAGACTCCCGTCAATGAAGTATAGAGTTTAACCCATTAAGACCTGAGGCCGCTTCTAAAAATGTTCTAAATCCTAACAGTTTTTCTGAAAATAATATTAAAAAATCATTTTCCCGATTTTTCAAAAATAGCAGATCTACAAGCTCATAGCGCGGCACTCGCTTGTATATCTGCTATTTTTGAAAAATCGGGAAAATGATTTTTTAATATAAAAATAGCCATAGCCTCTGGCTACAGCCCCCCTATTGTGAAACGGCTTAAAATAAAAAAAAAAATCTTATGAACTGAAATCATTTTTCTTCATATTCTAATTTCATTTTTTCAATTTCCTCTCCTTTCCCGCTCCCTGGCAGGCAGCCCCCACTTAGAAAACCCTGTGAGCTATCTAATGCTTCATTTGCTACTCTGACCTTTGCCACATTCAGCTTCGCCTGGAGCTTCATCACACAATTTATTTGGCTAAACAATTGGCAATTACCTCTCTGCTACTTTCATTTTCTTGTTCTCTCTGTAGCTTGGATTTTCTTTTTGGAGCCCTTGATTTTTGGTGATATATTTTACTTATCTAATCAGGCTACTTTGCTTTACAAAAGCGGAATATGTGTGTGTGTGTTCTTAACATCTGACTGGCCAAGTGCTTTGGACTGCATCATTTTCACAATAACAGCAGGGTGTGGGGTATCAGATGACAAATTGAAATGTGTTTTAATTAACGCATTTCACTTAAACCCTATATATACTTCGTTCACCGGGGTTCTTCCCTCTACATCAAATGTCTTTGCCAAAAATGGACGATCTAGCTTGTAGATCTGCTATTTTTGCAGAATGTTCGCCTATTTTCGACAAATATTCGCCTACTATATCATGCCCAGAATAGGGACACTAGGGTTCATGTGGCTAAGGGTCAACCACAGAGACCTTTGCACGGGCCACCTGTTGACCTTGGGCCCAGGCCATCTGCACCCTTTGACCCCCACTGGGC
Source organism: Gymnoscopelus braueri (assembly GCF_963280865.1). Classification (NCBI taxonomy): domain Eukaryota; kingdom Metazoa; phylum Chordata; class Actinopteri; order Myctophiformes; family Myctophidae; genus Gymnoscopelus; species Gymnoscopelus braueri. The sequence continues at coordinate 31,683,977 of NC_137613.1, read as the reverse complement.
TTACACCCATAAGTACATTTAAACAAACATTTAGAGAAGGTGTACCTTTTCCCCGGTGAAGACATGCCTGGCGAGTTTTACCACGGCAAAGTGTCCACGGCCCAGTGTCTTGTCCAAGTCATACAGTCCAGCTATTTTCCCGTCATGTCCACGTTTGAACCCTGCCATGGCTGCGGACCGGAAGGAGCCTGGCGTCTGTCAACTCGCGGCTGGTCAGTTTTCCATGCTTCCACAAATGTCAGCGAATAGGACTTGGCTGGGTGGAGGGGGGATCAGATAATGCACCAACGTGAGGCTTCCAGCCCAGGTGAATGTGAGGGCCCTCTAAGGATATGATGGTAACAGGACACACTGGATTTCTGTCTTCTGTGGGAGAAAAGGGGAAAACAGGGAGTGAGAAGGACTCACACGTTCTGATAAAAGAAAGTAGAAAATAAATTCACAAGGAACTGACAATTACTGAGAGTGAATCCTGAATAGTTTGTAACTAATTACAAGTACTCTCGGTAATTTAGCAGCTTTCTTTAGTAGTCTACATTCTAAGTAGTCAGTATTTCTACCTTCACTTATGTCTTAATATTGTATTGTATTCAACTACTTTTGGAAAGGCACGAATTACAGATTAGCCTGCTGTTATGGTACAATCAAGAAGATTTTCCATTTAAGTTTTCTTTGAACTTCTTTTCCTGCATGAGCCAATCTTTGAGAAAGCTTTCTAATAAAGAAAAGATGAAAAATCCCTCTCCACTGAACCAGAGGGGTTGGTTTAGTAGGGTATATTCATAGTGAACTGGAGAGGGTTTGGTCAAGTAGGGTTGGGTGTATTCATATACAGTAGAACTGGTTACGGTCTGAATGACACAGTGACACTTTCATGGTGACCATGTAAGTTACTGGTGTACAGAGTAGTCTTCATATTAAAGTCAAGTTACACTAGTTCTACTTGAGTAGAATATTTTTGTACTTTTCATCCATAGTACATACTGGTTAGTAACAATGTTTTTTTTTAAATATTTAACAAGTTGGCAAGCAATTCAAACAAGACGACATTGCAATTCATCAGTGTATTGTAAGCAACATTCCCACAGGGACTGAAATGTACAAAGCAAGCATGAAAAACTATGAATACAAATCCATATATAATGAGGTGCTCTGGTAATAACATCCATCATGTGCAGACCGGTTCAACGTAAGCTAGGTGAGTACCGATGTACAACTCTGTACGTTATGTAACGCAGGGAGGTGTGGCATTGATCCTTTTCCAGGAATCCACCACGCCAAGAGCATGGAACAACACAGACACAAGATGACACGCCGAGCACATTCCTGACAGGTGACCCTCTGGCTGGGTGTGTTCTGTTCAGTTGGATTCACAGTCAGGAACCATAGATACACAGGCAGACAAACACAGTAGTCAGGGAGGGAACACGCCCATCAACGTGACTGCGTGGCAAACCAATGCAAAGATGTCCCGAAGATGTGTCGTACGAGCAGTTATATAAAATGTATGCAGAAAGTATCAAAGCATGAAACCCGCTGTGGGCTTGTGTGTGCGTGCCTGTGTGTGTGTGTGTGTGTGTGTGTGTGTGTGTGTGTGTGTGTGTGTGTGTGTGTGTGTGTGTGTGTGTGTGTGTGTGTGTGTGTGTGTGTGTGTGTGTGTGTGTGTGTGTGTGTGTGTGTGTGTGTGTGTGTGTGTTCCACTGCCAAAGGACTAAGACTGTGAGAAACGAATGACTCATATTGCTTATAATAGGAGAATGACATTTCCATGTCTCTGTCTTTCATATTAAACCTCTCTCACCCATTCCCCCCCCCCGCACACACACACGCACACACGCGCGCGCGCACACACACACACACACACACACACACACACACACACACACACACACACACACACACACACACACACACACACACACACACACACACACACACACACACACACACACACACGCACACACGCACAGATAACACCCTCAGCTCCAAGTACTGACACCTTGCAGATTTCTGATGTGTCAAATAACTAAAGATATCATAGAAGAAACACACACTTTTCGGTACACACAGTAAACACAGGTTTTTATTACTAAACTTAAGAGGGCCGTCCATTGAATTCCACTAACTCATTCCCTTAACCCCTCGGCCTAACCTCAAAGCTCATAGCTACATGACTAGGCTTAACCCTCAAAGGGAAATCTCTAAACCACTTGAACCCTAGCATCTCTATTCTGGGGCAAACATTCGGCAGCTGAATGTTTGATCTACAAGCTCGGTGCTTGTAGGTAGGCTATTTTCGGCAAAGAGATTTGATGTAAAGGGAAAAAATGAGGGTATCAAGTATAGACCCTTGCGGGATCCCGTCAACTAAGTAGGGTTATAGTAATGGTTATGGCAAGTATTGTATCTTTAGCAGCAATGGAGAATTTGAAAGAAGGCAGAAGGCATGCATACATGCATCAGTTTCACTTGTCTATGTACATAGTGCAAGTAACAGCTTGAGCAGTGTCTCAGGATTCTGTTACAGACTGAATGCAGTTTTTGATTTATTTATTTTTCTTAACAGACTCTGTGTCTGCCGAAGTTATGCTGTAAAATTACTACACACTAACGTCACTGGAATAAAATATGTGAATTGAACTGCAACACTTATTTATAATAACTTAACTTACCTAACTTCTGTTGTTGTTTTTTGCCACTACCTCTGCGACTGTGACACCATCCTTGTTCACTGTGTTTATGGCAAAATGCAGCCAGACTATTGGCGTGAGTATTTATTTCCTGGGATGGTTTGACGCCTTAACCAGATGGCCAGTGTGCCATAGGGCATCTACCTGCTTGAGGGCACTACAAAAGTTGGGGTTGGGCGAAGGGGTTGTATAGGGATTGAAGTTGGTTACCTTATGCCAACTCTAACATTAACCTTATTTCTAACCCTGACCCAGAGGCCTGGCAAAATGTCCTCAATTACTTTCCAAGATCTTCCTCATGTACTGTATCAGTATTTGTAAGTACATTTTGTTCCTCACAAAGACGAGAAACACAGGGGCACATATTCATGTGTAACCACCTGGATTCAACCCCGGGTCTCCCTTAATGGCAAACCAAATATCTACGGCTCATCCAAAGGGGAGTGAGAGCCCTGACCAAAGAATATATTAGAGGCTTCTGGGCTTCTCTTTTACATGTGTGCAGTTAAGTGAGTTATACTTGGTTTGATGTTGTATACTGAATTGTCGATCTGCTATTTTCGGGGAGTGACCTGTGCGCAACAAATCTGGCTTTATGGTACACATACACAGCTATTGTATTGTATACTCATCAGCCGTCCAGGCCAAGTAAGCTGAGATTGTGTGGTCAGGTCAGGTGAGGTCAGGTCTGTGGAACTGGGAGCAGGGTAATAACATTAAAATATCACTGAATAAATGACCAGATACATCTCAGCATGATGCCAAATCCAATCACCTTTAGATCTGAACCATGGGCGACTGATTACAACAGTGAGTCTGTGTGTGTGTGTGTGTGTGTGTGTGTGTGTGTGTGTGTGTGTGTGTGTGTGTGTGTGTGTGTGTGTGTGTGTGTTCCTGGTCTATTTCATGCTTTTTCAAGCTCAGTGTGATCCCAGTGCACAAACAAAAACTACAGTTTGAAAATCTAAGTACGAAAGCCAGCCAGCCTTGAGAGTCTTGTGAAGTGGTTACATTCCAAACATACCATGAATGCACTTAGGTCGGTTGTATAACTGTACTTGGAGCCGGTGTTCTATTAGGTTTACAACATGATAGAATAGATACAGTATGTACATACACATGCATACACACTCTTGTTCTCTCTCTCACACACACGCACGCACGCACGCGCGCGCACACACACACACACACACGCACGCACACACACACACACACACACACACACACACACACACACACACACACACACACACACACACACGCACACACCTTGGTTTTGCAAACTTATAGGGACATTGCATTGACTTATTACATTTGTTACATATACCATAACCATAAACCTCTCCCTAATATTATCAAACTTCAGTCAAATCGAATTAGGAACACCCAATTTGACATCCTGCTGACCCCCCAGTCAACTGGTCTCATGTCATGTCCAACATCTGACACAGACACAGACACACACACACACACACACACACACACACACACACACACACACACACACACACACACACACACACACACACACACATACACTCAAGGCCTGCTCATACAGTATGCATTGATCTCAATGCATACAGCACACATAATCAATTAATTAACTAATTTGCAACCTCATTTTGTTTTACTTTTCATTGGGGCACTTCAAATCCACCTGATATTTGACATATGGCACAAAAACACACTCCATGACTGAGTATAGTGTAACTGGCCTTTTTTTTTATATAGCAAAATACATTTGAATTGAATATGGTGTATGTATAGGGAGGACGGACAGCCCACTGTCGCACAGCCTGCCTTCTGTACATCCAGAATAACCTGCCGGCATAGAACTATCTACGCCAACACTAAAAATAAAACATGGGCAGCATAATAAAATGCGCCTTGGAGGATGCGGATCGTTCATGGAGATTCGTCCAGTAGCTAAAAAAAAACACACCGAGAGGAAGCAGCTAACTTAAAGCGTATTACAAAATGCCTGCAGTGAATATAAGGTGTGATAGTATCATAGCCTACTTACCATAGTGAAGCGCTTTATGAATCAGCGGTGAGAGCAGCGTCAAAACGTCCTATCGCATAATGTTATTGAAGACCGCTTCACTATCCAGAGGCGCGCAGGTCCACTATAGACTCTGTTGTGTGGGTTGTGTCTGATTGAAATATGTTACAGTTGATGCATAGGTTGTGGTGAATAACAGCAAACTGACATGCGATTATTATCCCACACACACTGCGTCCGTTTGTAAATCTGTCAAATTGCCAACTCTCCCTCTTCGCTGTCTGCCTGGTCCCTTCACTGCGCATAGTTGCATCGCTCCCATTCATCCCTGACGTCACAACTACGTACTCAAGAAAGCATGTTTACCATCATGGATGGCCTATAATAATAATAACACACAAATTGGGCCTATTCAAGTTCTTATCGCAGGGACTCTGCATACATGAAGGCCATTCGTCTCTCACGTAGTTTGATATTAAAAAGCACGGAGGGCGTTAAAGGAATATAACATATAATTAAGCAAATCAAAAATGTCCAAAGATTTTCTAATTAAACGGACTCCTCTTCAGACTGCTATTAGATTAAATACCCAATGAATAATGTATAGTTTACGCATTCAGTGTGGACTGCTGTGGCGCGAGTGTTCAGGTAACTCGCAGGAGGACTAATTAGTGAAATCACATTGGAATGAAAGCTGGCCCCTGCCGGCTGTTATGTAACGTTTTGTAAGCACTTATACCTGCTATATCTGGAGTGGAAGCAGAAGCTGCTTGGCCAAGATAAACTCCCCCACCGGGCACATACGTGGTTGATTCTCAACCCTTTAATCCTCTGTTGCTGTTTTTTATTTTATTCTAGGCTATCAACTGGCAGTTTCCTAATTGCACCCCCCTGCTGTTCCAGGTCTAACAGGTAAATACAATTAACTATAGGTCCAGAGCTGAAAAAGCACTGCCCTAGAGGAAACGAGAATTTAACACAGCTCAATCTGGGATCTCAATCAGTAAAATGAAGAAAAATATTGTATTGGGATTAAACACTGCTTAAAATTGTCTATAAAATGTGAATGTTTAGCCACTTTTTATTTTCTAATGTCTTGAGATGCTGTGCTCAAGGTCTAATTATGCCAGTCCACAGTTTATTATTTAAATAATTATTATTCTAGGATATAGTCAGTGTAGGCCTGTATTCACTTAGTTTAAAACACTAGTGTTACTTTCATACTTGGTTTTGGCCTACAAAGTCAGATTATACAATTACCTTCTGCTGCCATCTAGTGGATGTAAAATAAATCATCCGACTCATTTATCTATCTTAACATGCCAAAAGAAGGCTGTAAATTGCAAAACAAAGCAAAGCAACCAAAAGCCCTGTGTGGAATCTATCCATTTTCAGGTCAAGTTGCCCAACACTGAAAACTCAAGAGCAGTCATCTCACATTACTTGACATAAAATGCTTAATGGGAGGCCATCAGAGCTCACTCCATTTCTATTCCAAAAGTGTTTTACAGGGATACAATTACATTAACGATTTTCTCCCATAAAATACCAGCTGAAAAATGAACACATAGTTCCATAGAACACAGTACCCCAAGTAAGTAAAGTTGACCCAACAACAATATTTCTATTATTGTAAGAGACCTCACACCATGCCTGAATGTTGCTAAGTTCACTACAAGGCATCTGAAAGCAGCTAAAACGGAACACATGTTCAGACATTTGCTGCCCTTTCGTCACAACACTGTCATTCAAGTCTATATCATGCTTAATCCTTTTAAGCACCACATACATGTTCATTAACATTTAGGTCATTCATTTTTGTAAATTAAGTAGGCCATGTGATATATTTTTTTACATTAAACAAAAAAGGTTTTATTAAAAATGTAAAGCTCTATAGTCTGGTAGTAATCACTGAGTGTTGGGGTCTCTGTCTCTCTAATAAACAGAAAATACATTTTCAGATCGGTTGCCAATTTCAGCAAATCATGATTGTGTACCCATTTATCAGCTTCCATTTTATAATATTCCATTTTAAATTTTGTCTGTGCATTCCTGTCTCACCTCTCACCTCTCCCAATTTGACTAGTTTGTCTTGTATCCAGTCTCCCTCCTGATTGGATAAAATTGGAATACCGACACACACCGATACTGAAAATACATTGTTTATCAAAGCGTTGGAGACAAGGAGACCCGTTACTGAGCAAACACTCTATAGCAATGATTACCATCAGTATTATAGAGCCATTTAACACTTATTGTAATCAAGAATTATCACTTACCCTACTTTTAACTAATCAGGTAAAGTTATATTTACAAAAGAGACAGGATAACAATGAACAAGTCAACATTGTTTATTTCGAAACAAGACCAAAACAAGAGATCACTTTTTTGCAGCAGCCTCCTTCTGCAGTTTCTTCACTTCAGTCCTGATGATCTTGTTCCTCTGCAGAGTGAACACAGAAAGACATGGTTTAGATCAAAATTAAATAAGAAACTTTATTATCTAACAAGTAGAATTTTGCCTTTTATCTTCAGAATGGTGGATCTCAAAATACAAGAAATGCTACAACAGAAGACAAAGCTTTTTTGCTAGTACACACTGGTTCATATTTAAAAAATGAAGTGCAAAAGGTGCAATTTCTGATGAAGAATGTATAAATATGGGTCAAGAATTAAAAAAGGTTACAAATACAAAGGCTGTAAGCAGCTGCTAGAAAAGGGTTGCAGTGCCTTGGTGTTTCTCTTAAACTTACCATCCTCTTGGCCTTCATTACTTTGAAGCGGTCGAAGTCGCTCATTTTGGACCTCTGCAAAGACAAGGACAAGTCAAAGTTACAGATCAGCAGCAAAGAAATACACTGAAAAGCCTTTTTTACTGAGAAAAATACCCAAAATAACACATTTCAGCTACAAGCAATCCATATCAATACCCTACAATACCCAGCATTGCCTGTTGGTTTTCTGGAGCTTCTTTTTTTTTCTATGGCCAAAGTGAAATCTTATATCGGTAACATTTTGTGTCACCAAGATCATTTTGGCCTAGTTTTGCTTTTGGACAGTTCAGTAACATAGCAATTTATGAGGAGAGAGAGCATGTTGTACAACTGTCCACTTCCCAAGCTTCTGATATAGTTAATAATTTGATTTTTTTGTGTTTTAATTATGTTCTATTTGTCTGACTCGGTGACCATGTCACAACCCGTTTTATTTCTCGGGTCCACCTCCCCATAACAGCTTTATGTGCCTGAGATTATACATCACGGTAACAGGGTTTGCATGATGTGAATACAAAATCCCAGCTCAAGTTTGTTTTTATTAAACGGTTGCCAACGATTAACATGAAACATGCACAATTGGTTGGTTATTGTGATTAAACAGAAATGGTATGCTTTCCAATGGGGAGTTCCAATTTAAAACATGTTATAAATATAACCGTTTGAAGTGTATCACCTTTCCAGATACTGCATGCACACAAGTTTAATGGCAACCTGCTCGTCCTTGTCTGTCCAATTTGGCAGTCAAAATCACACTTCCAGTCCCACACATGGCTCTTACAATTTTATGTTGTCGTTTTAGTTGCTTTGGTTTATTTGTTACTGTACATCTCTGTGCACGCGTTTCTGTTTTTATTATATCCAAGTCAAATCCAATTGCCTCTCAGGAATTAACAAAGATGTATTGTTCTGTCGGGAATCTCCAGGTGAAAAATCTTGTCAACCTTGTCTATGTGACTGTAGTGTGCACACCTCATGTCAATGAGCGAACAGAATAAAAAAAAAACAATGTGTGATGTGAGCGCAAGTTGTGCGGTCTTCTCTTGGCATTACCTTCTGTCTGGCCTCGATTTTCTTTGCCCAGCTGCTTTCGGCCCACTTCTCATTGACTCCTGCCTTCTCCCAGGCTTTCCTCACAAACTTCTGACGGGCACTGTGTGGAAACAAGACATAAGCCACTGGTAATAACAGCAGGAATAAATAATGCATTTTACAGTCACTCACAGATTACCTGTAGTAAAATGATTTCATGATATCAGAATCAAGTTTTACAATCAAACTGTGGTGGTTATTCCAGTAATTGCTTCAATAATTTCCTTTCCATAAGATTGAAGTTCGATGCCAATGCTCAACCCATCAGGCAGTATATTTGGTCCAAGATAAATGATCAAACCCAATAGCTTTATATTGTCAGTTTGTAGGAAGGTGGATGCACTGTCATCTCTCTGCTAGCTATAGCTGTGCAGACTTTTACTGCACATACAGAACTGATGGTAGAGAAAGCGAACAGAGTGATATGCAGATAACAGGCTAATGCCGTTTTCTATCCTGCCATAGTCAATTGCATTCATGCAGCTGATGTCTTAGGTCTTTAGTATTTTTATTAAGTTATGGTCACACATGTGCAAATTAAATATTACGATCCAGCTCACTTCCAGTCTAAGCAAGCGAAGGGATGGATCGTCTGCTGACCATGCCAGTAAGACATCCATGTTAATTTTTTTCTATGGCCAAAGCAAAATCTTATATTGGTAACCTTTTTTGTCACCAAGATCATTTTTGGCCTAGTTTTGCTTTGGGACAGTACAGTAACATAGCAATTTATGAGGAGAGAGAGCATGTTGTACAACTGTCCACTACCCAAGCTTCTGATAGATCTAATTATAATTTTACGTATTTTTCTATCTGGCTGTGTATGTTTTTATCAAGTGTTTTGATTATATTTGTCTGCCCCAGGTGAGCTCATGTCACTTCCCGTTTTATTTCTAGGGTCCACCTAACGATTCTGCCTTTATGCTACCTGAGAAATTTGTTGCGTACCTGCATGCTGTAAGTAGCCATTTATGTGTTTTATAATGATCGCCTGTTCTTTATGCACCAATATTGAGTTATGTTCTTTTGTAGCTCAAACAAGAGTTTCACTTTTTGCAAGCAAGGAGCTTCCAATCTCTTGAAATCTTTGATTGTGTATACTTGTAGGATTTTGAGTTTGTTTGAGTCTCCCTCCAATGTCTAACAATGCGTAAATATTTACACTAAGCGCATACTACATTTCCTACCCAAGACACAAAAAAAAAACAGGAAAATGGACGGACCAGAGGGTCCATTTGAGGGTCTTCGAGCTATCTCAGATACCCTAAAAATGTCCAGCTCCAAATCTGAAATGCTCTTATAGTGTGAGATACTTGTTAAGACTAGTGAGATGAGCAATAGCAAACCAGAGCTAGAGCGAAGGGACGAAGCTTCTGGTGGCGAAGCATATTTGCATCATTTGGTGCACTTCAACACAGATTTCACCCCGGCAGAAGTTGGCCACTACCACGCATTCGCGCATGTGTTACCATACCCTTAAGACGTCTAGAATGACAACGATACCAATTTAACGCAATTACATTCCACCCCACGCCCCCTAATTTCTTATATACCTCACACTGGTGCTTCAGCAAGCATAAATAGCCAACATAATGCTCATGACTATTGATACAATGTTATGCTCAGATTACTGGACATCATGTCACCAGTGCTGTCACTTACCTGTGTGGTACTTTGATCACGTAGTCAGTGAGCTGCATGCGCTTGAAAGGCATGGCTTGCCTTCTCACACCTGTGCAGGGGCCATCTACCAGAGCCTATAAAGAGGAGAGTTTTATATAAATGTTTGCAGTAAAAACGTGTTTATCTATTACACAAAGAGTGCACAAATGTAGCCAAATGGACCATCAGGAAAAGGACCGTCAGATGTATTTGGGTTCATTTGTACATGCAGAGTTAAATTGACGATTTTACAGTTTACTTGCCAAAGTTATCATTCCGTTACATAAAAAGTATCCTTCAACCCATTTAGACATGAGGCCGATTCTAAAAACGCCTTCTAAATCCTGACCCAAGTTTTCAGAAAAACTTGCATGTACAAAAAAAAAAGGTAGCTATATACTGTGCTTAGCAACAACTACAAAAGGGGTTCCCAGATTGAAAGGTATAGTTAAGTGTAAGAGTTCCCTGTCTAAATGGGTTAAAGTGGCTTTCAGTGGACAAAGGTCTCACCCTGTTTTGGTCAATGACATCTACGATGGCCACCAGCTTGCCGGCATGTGACCCGAAGGAGATGTAGCAGACACGGCCGACCTCGACGAAACGCTTGAACACCTGAGGGATAAAAATACAGAGTCTTAGGTTTCATCAAGAAGAACAGTTTTCCAACTTGCATTTATCATTTGTGGAGCTCGGCAAGACGGGCCCTGCAGCTAAATGTTAAATATATATTTTCAAAAGGTTTTCCAGTGTAAATTACCTGATACAGCAAATGCATGCATTTAAACTATGCCGCTTATAGCAATGGTTATCAAAGTTGGGTCCAGGGACCCCCAGGGGTCCTTGGGGATTCCAGGGGGTCCCCAGCCAAAGTAGTTCATGTAACATCACAATCATTATAACCACTTTATCCATTTATACTTAGCTATCACAAAATAGCAGATCTTCAAGATCTGTAGTAGCTGCGAGCTTGTAATCTACAGTTTAAAAGTTTTTCAAAAATATGGAAAATGTGTGGACACTATTTTATTTTAAAAACATAACTCTTCTTTACTGGGGGTCCCTGGCACAATACATTTTCAGATGGGGGTCCGCGTCCATATATGTATCCATTTGGCACGAAAAAGTACTGGCTTACGACAATGCATTGAAACGGTTATAAAGCGCTTTACATAAAAGAAAAATCCAAGGTAAGACATTACCTCGTATGCAAAGGTGCAATTTGAAATAACAGCATTGTAATTATCTCAACTTCTACCTAGCCTTGATACAAGACTGTCTGTCATACATCATTATGACCGTCTTGAGCCAAGGCTAAACATCTACCATGTATATAAACAGGGTTAGAACCTAGCATAGCCTATGCTAACGAATAACGTTAGCCATTTAGACGAATTACGGGGACGGATCTAGCTCCAGGTTTAAAAAAAAAAGAGTCTTAAGTGTTTTAATCACCAAGTAACGTTGACATTTTTTAATATCAGTCAAATAGAAACATAAGACTGTGACGCGTCTGTCGGCCCTGGTGGGACCACGTTGTAGCGCAAGCGACATCCGACATTTCCCAGCTATGTGTTCACTTTATTATGTATTTATGTTATTGTATAACCTTCAAGAACCTCACAAATGCATGTAGCAAATGTATAAGTAACAAAAGTGCGTGTCCTTATCGTTTGCAGACGCCAATAGCGGGGAATAACAGAAATAAAGTGGTTTTGTAAAAGCTAACACTTCGTGGCGAACTCACCATGATGGCTGTCCGCGAGCAGAAAGGATGTTACCATTTCCGCCCGACGCACTTACGCTTTCCGCCCGGCCAACGCGCAGGCGCATTTGGTTGTCATCAGCGTTGCCAGATTTTGATGAGAGAAATAAGCAACTAGGTTTATGAAAACAAGTCCAAAACAGTAACACATGAGCGTCGGATATTTGAAAATATCAGATCAAATCAATCAAAGCCAGGGGTCACAAAATACTTTTAGATGGGGGTGCGACCGTACGACGTTACGTGGACAAATACATATTAATGTGGGGGTCCTTGGCTTGACATCATGAAAATGTTTGAGAACCACTGCCTGGGTTAAAGTTTTAAACATTTAACAAGCCCAAATACGCAACTACACTTTGGGCCCTATTTTTGCCAGTGCCTTGCCCATTATACCTAAACTTCTTTGGCATGTTTTACTATTTTTAAAAACATTTTCAAATAGTTCAAGTAGCCAATCTACAAGTTCACAACGTGTTGAAATATTTGAAAAGGTTTTTAAAAATAGTAAAAATAAATAAAAATGGGGCACCGGTGAAAATAGTGCCCCATAGAGACAAGCCCCCAAATCAACTACACTTTGGAAACAAGCCCAGCAAAACCGCAACCCGCAAACCAATATTTATATGCGACTTTACAGAAAAACAAGCCCAAAGTCGCTTATAATAAGCGGACATGGCAACGCCGGTTGCTATGATTCCAGTAAGTGTTATTTGCAATTTTCCCATCTCTTTTGTTTTGTACATAATAGGGTTTGTATTTGTTGATGACATTTATTATTGTGTTTTTGTACGATATGTCGATTAATATCGACATATCGTATTAATCGACATAGCTAAAAGGGTAACTTTTGTTACGTTCTGTTACCCTTTTAGCTTTAATGTCTTACTGTATGTGCTATTTACATTTCTGACTAATAATATTCAATCAATAAAATAATATGTAATTTGTGGAATTATTTATTTATTTAATTAGTTATTAATTCCCAACTGTTGAACATGAGGTTCAAATTACAATGTTAGGCCTGTTGAATTAAGTGGCATGAACAATATTAAACATACAAATGGTTTATACATTACATTTACATTACAGTCATTTAGCAGACGCTTTTATCCAAAGCGACTTACAATAAGTGCATTCAACATAGGGAACGAAACTACTAATCACCAGAAGTCTTAAGAGCATTTCCTGCAAAAACAAGCAACCAAGAGTATACCTAGCGCTAAGGTAAAAGTGCAATATATCAGCTACCTATTTCCTTAAACAGATGAGACAAAATAGCAAAATCAAATGAGCACGAGCTAAAACAAATAAGTGTATCGACTAAACAAGATCCAATAAAACAATACAAAAATAAAACAAGAGTTCGTACAACTAGTTAACAACAAGTAGGCCAGGCAAAGAGGAAGGGTAGTGTTTTCTGAAGAGGTGGGTTTTCAGCCTGCGGCGAAAGATGGGCAGTGACTCTGCTGTCCTGACATCAGTGGGAAGTTCATTCCACCACTGTGGGGCCAGAACAGAAAAAAGTCGTGACCGTGTCGATCGACCAGAAGGACCCTTGAGTGACGAGGCAATCAGTCGCCCCGAGGTGGCAGATACATGGTTCATTGAACAGAAATAGTACTTGAAGTTGTCGTATTTAATAGAGGTGGTTATTCTTCTGTCTTTGTGTGAGAGAATGTTAACTACTGCCATCCTGTGTTCAAAATGTGGAACTGAATTTTGGTTTACTTTATGCAGGGCAGGGGTCTTCAACGTTTTTCAGGCCAAGGACCCCTTAGCAAAGAGAGATGAAGCAGGGACCCCCCACTACTTGTATAAAACTGTGTTGCAGATTAAACTTTTCCATAGATTCCATAGATGCCTTCATAGACTTGTTTGACATAAATGATCTTTTCTATTAATTAATATGTTGTTAATGTGTATTTTCAGACAGTTAACCCTCAATATTTAGTCAACTTGACCTTGGCTCTGTTACTTGGTCTGCTCTTTTCCCTCTCCACCAACTCTACGAAAATAGCCGATCTACAAGCTCATAACGCCTCGCAGCACATTGTGAGCTTAATTCAAGTAATTCAAGTAATGAGCCTCATAGGCCTACTGTATATCCGATAAAAAACAGACTGAGATGTTTGAAATCTGGGATGGTAGAAACGTTTCTTATGTTTGGTATTAGAGGAAAGTAGCTACCTCTCGCTCTGTGCTTAAAATAATAATACATTCTTCTGACAGGCACTATAGCTCTTCGAGAATAATTATACTGGAAACAGCTACAATATTTGTATTTGGATCTAGCCCAGCATTGTGTGTAGAATAGATGAAATCTTCCTTGCATTATATCTAAATTGACATGACAAAATGTGGTTCTATTACATTTTTACCACGTTACAATATGATTAACATAAGACAAAAAAACAACAACAACAAAAAAACTCAAAACACCAATGTTACAAATGTACTGTAGTTGGTTATGTTTTGATCTTTAATTATACAGGTGAGTCCCATTGAGATACAAGCTATCCCACTGCTGTTAGGCCTGTCATAGGGGTGGGTCGGAGGAAGAGCTGCTTTGTCTGAGTGCACATGCAGCGAAAGTATTTTCCCATTCTGGCCTCCATTCCGTAAATGTATTTATTGACACAGGTTAGGATTGTCATTATGTCATCCCCTCTGAAAACAAAAGACAAAACATGGGGGTGAATACATTTCAATGTGATCTCTAAATAGGCAGGTTGAAGCTCGACGCCACCAGAAAATTACTGAGGCGTTCGGAGCCTACGCTATGTTCAAAGTTTTGGTTAAACTTGATATTCATGCCTGAACCCAACAAGAGGGTGTTTGGCTTGGTGCATTTTGTCTGATTCTTGGGTTCATATTGGGTAAATAACTTGGAGAGATTAAGTGTCCGCCCTAATATTGGGAGGTCTTTTAATCCTCAGATTGTCCAAAAGCTCAGAATAGAAGGACGAGAGAACGAGACACAAGTAACAGTAAGAGAAGAAGACAAGAATTCAAAACCCGCTTAGGGGAACAATTAAATAACAGACGTACGGAGAGTCTGGTATCTTCTACCATCTGTGTGTCTCAGAACTTGAACCACTCTAATAGAACAAGATGCTACGGTATGTCTCGACTTGGGAGACCAGCAGGACAGCTATTGGTTGGCGCCTCTTGTCTTAAGACCTGGGACAGTTATGTTGCTGATGCAGTGATGACCTACTATCCAGAAAAAAAAATACTTTGATGGAAACATGCAACTTCGAAAGTTTGTCAGGTGTCAAGTATTTAGCCTCAGTGTGTGTGAGTTAGGTTGTAGTGAATGAGAATGACGTGAGGTTGAACATACTGATTGTGGGGGTACGTATGAATTAGCTTGTTAACAAATGAATGGGGGGGAGGGGTCCGGGGAGAGTGAACGTAGCATAAACCTCCTGCCTTCCGTGTCTACATGAATTATCGCTAGGCCGATGGCTCAAGGCTCCAAGAATTAGACAACTGTCAAAGAATAGGAACATCTAAATAAGACTAGCAAGAAAAGAACACAGACAAAAGGCTAAAAGATCAGCAACCTAGTACAGTAGGCAACTACTTTTACAGACTACACCCTTCCATGAAGGGCCCCAACAGCTCTCTTCCTCTGGCTGTCCACTATAGCCTGCCCAAAGTTTGGGCAGGCTATAGTGGACAGCCAGAGGAAGATTTATGCCAATACATAGACACAACAACACATCCAGCCACAGTAGAGAGTCCACCCCCACCAATCAGTGCCACAAAAGGTCACACCATAGATAGAGCCAAACCTGCTTACCAAGTTTCACCCTTTTTCTGGCAAAACAAATAAACGAGAAAACTGTCAACTGTCAATCTTTCTCCCCGTGTCTCTTCCCCAGTTCTTACTTTCAAGTGATGAATGAATGAATTAAATTATGTTTTTATAAATAATTAATTAATTGTAATAAATATAAAAAGATAGAGATAGTGCATTGTTGCTTGATTAGATAAAGATATATATATATATATATATATATATATATATATATATATATATATATATATATATATAAACCTAATCTAAAATATATAAATAAATATATAATACTTTTTTGCAGGTCACGTAGCGAAGCATGATCTTGTAGATCTTCTATTTTTCTTACTTTCAATTAATTAATTAAATTATTTTGTATAAATAAAGAATGAATTGCAATGAATGTAAAAAAACGGCATTACATCTCTTACGTTTCTATTACCCAGTTTGTATAACAGACAACAAACTCTTCCATTATGAAGAGAAGCCATATCAATTGATACAATTTATAGAAAATAATATTAAATAAATAATCATATTATTAATATGCCTACAGGGGGGAGTGCAAGATCTTGCTAAATACATAATCACACACCCAGATGCCAAATGAATGCACCATACATTTTAGGCAGCTTATCTATTTCAAACACTTATTCACATACTAATATTCACATACATAGCCACAAGTTAATTTGAGTTATAATCATATTTCTATCACGATAAAAATCATGACCATTAGTTACTGAAAGGCTGTTTATTATACCTTACACCCACAACGCCATTTCATCATACACGGTTTCTTTCAATTTCAAAGTGGATACCTGGTCAGTTCATCTTGTTAAATGGCACGATAAGCTGATAGTTGGTTAAATGAAAAATGGGCAGATTTTCATCTGTTCTTCAGATGTGATATTCTTCAGTTGTGTTATCAATTGCACTTTGTTCTAAAAGTACAATCTGTCATGTTTATTAATATACAAGCCATCTTGATCATATCCCCCCCTGCTTTATTTAGGAATAAAGCTGTCTAGAATTGACAATTTGTCAGTTAAACTAAAAGTTTTTTCAGCGCCTATTGACTAATGTTGGCATTGACAGCCTGAAGAACGTTATGATCAGAATAAATATTTGTCTATTTAAATTAAAATGAGAAAAAGCTTTATAGGTTTTAATTTTATCAGCTGAATTTACTCAAACTGGTGGACTGGATCTAAGTTTTCAATCCATCTTATGGCACTGAGAACACTGAATTGAGGGTATGTATGTATAAACACTTTCCTTGTCAAGTGAAGGATAAAATGTAAGGGATAATTGACGGCCAGTTATTATTGAGAAACAAACACAGACAGGGTTATTATTCCCTGGAATAATCAGCCTGAAGGGCTTTATTTCTCAACATTGATCGGCTCAATTATCCCTTGTAATATTAAACCTTTAAGTTATCTCAGTTGACCGTTCAAACGCATTTTTATAGACAATTGACACACATATCCAGTAAACAAAAACATCTGATGCACAAACTTGGACACATCATCAGTGTTCTTTCCTGGAGTCACTGGGTGTTTCGGGTCTTGCAACAGGACACCCTCCTCCAGGCGACCCGACCGAGGCTGATCAGACCCCGGCCTGTGTCCAAGTGGCATGCTACTCCACGGTCTCTTAGAAGGGAAGTTAGAGACAATGCTAATTGGGGGTTAGGGTGGCTGGTGAGATGTTAGCAGCAGGTGTTGGCGACACTAGGAGGCTCAAGGCACTGTGGGTTGACTCCTTCGTCTGTTCCTGGTTGTCACTGGTACTCCCACTCCCATAGTTTTACAGTAAACAAAAACATCTACTGATGCACAAACTTGGACACATCAACAGTGTTGTATCCAAACAGTCTTTTTTATTAATTGAACATGCAACACATTCTACCCAGGCATTGAAACAAACTAAATAGCTCTATCTTCAGGCCATGACCTGCAATAAAGTGTCAGTGTGGTCTACAACGGTAAATATTTTCAAACATTTTGGAAAATTGCTTTTCAGTGAACATGCATGTTGGGGTCCCACTCAATGTTTGGGTCCTTTAGCCATTTATTACCAAGAGATAAGCAGAACCGAAGTGACATTCTTCTCAAGGCCTATAAATCAATAAAATACAAGTGAGAAAATATGATGCATGTGTATAAACAGACTAAGCTAATGCTATGTCAAGTGTCTGTTATGAACAGACAGATCAGACCTGGGGGCAGTTCCTGAGCTATCCTATGGGCCGCGGCAGCAGCCCACTCTAGGTTCTGTATGCAGTGTATACTTCATCATTGTCTTGGCCACTTTGAAAGTCTCCTTGTGGTGTAAAACATGCCTCTGGCCCTTCTTGCTCTGATCCAACAGCAGATGCTTCATTGTCTTATCAAACATGTGGTTCTCAGCAGACAAGTACAGCTTGTCAAGACTCACCTTGAAGGAAACATAAGACACAAAATTAAATGCTCAGATTAGATCTTATAGCTCAGCTGATGGATGTACATTTAAGGTGCTTTTATTTTTTTTGCAGACATCAAATGATTACGTTAACTGCACTAATCTCTGAAAAAAATCCATATCTGACTAACGGTGACATTCTTATCAGCTTTCTGTATGATCTTGAGCACAACTTCAATCCTCTCATAGTTATAGGGACTGAGCTGCAGGAGGAAGGATATGGAAAATAAATAGTCATTATCCAAAAACATCACAAAAGCATGCAACAGGGGCAGGGCTTGATAAAAAAATATCTTACAATCTCCATCTGTAACAAAAGGCTGACTGAACAGTACATACATCTAGGAGCCCTTTGTAATAATCAATAGTCTAATGATGAACTGTTAATACGAAGCGTAAACAATAAAACTAATTATCCTTGCTGGTGCTCCGGCATCTGCCATCAGACCTCTGGAGCTTGTTCAGAAAGCTGCGTCTCGTCTGGTGTTCAACCGCCCCAAGTTCTCCCACACAAGTTACAACTATCCTTCTCCGTTCTCTACACTGGCTCCCCGTAGCGGCTCGCATCCAGTTTAAAACCCTGGTGCTAGCCTATAGGGCAGTGAAAGGAACAGCTCCTTCTTACCTCCGGCTATGGTCGATGCTCACACCCCTGCCCGACCACTTCGGTCTGCCACCTCGGGCGACTGATTGCCTCGTCACTCAAGGGTCCTTCTGGACGATCTACACGGTCACTGAGTCAGAGTCACTGCCCATCTTTCGCCGCAGGCTGAAAACCCACCTCTTCAGGAAACACTACCCTTCCTCTTCGCCTTGCCTACTTGTTAACTAGTTGTTCAAACTCTTGTTTTATTGTTGTATTGTTTTATTGGATCTTGTTTAGTCGATACACTTATTTGTTTTATCTCTTGCTCATTTGATTTAGCCATTTGTCTCATCTGTTTGAGAAAGTAGGTAGCTGATATATTGCACTTTTACCTTAGCGCTAGGTATACTCTTGGTTGCTTGTTTTAGCACAAAATGCACTTAAGACTTCTGGTGATTAGTAGTTTCGTTCCCTACCTATGTTGAATGCACTTATTGTAAGTCGCTTTAGATAAAAGCATCTGCTAAATGACTGTAATGTAATGTAATGTAATTAGCGGTAGAATATAATCTCCCAATGACAGACCTTGAGCATGGCAGCACTGAGGCTGTCAGTGAGGTTGGTGGTGCTCTGCATGGGAATGATCTGCAGGACACGTTCCAGGGCATCAGCATGGCTCAGAGGCTGCACATCTTCCAGGCCTATCCCACTAGTATCCCAGGATCACCAGCTGCACATTACATTACATTACAGTCATTTAGCAGACGCTTTTATCCAAAGCGACTTACAATAAGTGTATTCAACATAGGTAGGGAACGAAAACTACTAATCACCAGAAGTCTTTAGTGCATTTTCTGCAAAAACAAGCAACCAAGAGTATACCTAGCGCTAAGGTAAAAGTGCAATATATCAGCTACCTATTTCCTTAAACAGATGAGACAAAATAGCTAAATCAAATGAGCATGAGCTGAAACAAATAAGTGTATCGACTAAACAAGATCCAATAAACCAGTGTCTTCCTGCACCAGTGTCTTCCTCCTCCTCCTGTAGCAGCAGCAGGGTTGTGATCACGCCGGAAATACGAGGGCAAAATCAGGAGTAATATAAAAGAAATTTGTTTTGCAAACATCGGCCTCCTGGTGGCGCTATAACAGGCCAATGAAAAAAAATTGCCTCCATGCCTTCGGTCTCGCATAGACAAAAATAGCCGGCTCATTGTGTAAAAAGATTACATATTTACCAATTACCTGAATGCCCCCGCCCCCTAATTAAAAATCGCAGTAACGATAGAAAGCAATAAATTAATACATTTGAACACTCATCTTTTAATTATCATTACAAACTAATAAAAGAACACTTGTAAAAAAAACAAGTTGTCCTTTAAAGCGAACCCATGCAGTTTCTTCAGTAACATATTTTTCTAGTTATTAACCTTTTTTGTAAATTGTCATCACTTACCAAGGAGAAAGACCAACACGCCTGAATTTTGGCCTGGGGTTGAGTCTTCTAGGAAATGTAAGTAGGCTACTTAAAGTTTGGACACTACATGTTGAGCCGGAGGCAGTTCACCTCACTCCACATCACCAAGTCCCTCACCATGTTGTTGTGTTGTCACCTATGATGCAGCGGTTTCTAAAGTTTTTTTGTTAAAAGGTTATTTATTTTTATTGTTACAATTCCAATTTTGTCTGCCCATTTCTGTGTGTCGTACTTCCAATTTGACTTTGTCCATGTGTGCTGACGTATGGCTTTTGCATCTATTGCCCAGAGTTATCTACCAGTTAAGAGAGAGGGCCAATGGTTGAATAGACCCATAGGCACCTAATGTCTGCAAACCACCTGTAACGATTGCACTGTGTGTCACAAGAAAAATAATTCAAAGATCTCAAGATCATGGAAACTTATAAATGTAAACAATTCATCAGTAACTCCACTTATGTTGTGTATCGCCTCATCTGCCCTTATTTCATATAGTGACCAAGATTTGTGTAGGCTGTATATTGCAATGTAAATGTTCACATGTGGCCAATTATTGTATTGTGTTGTATTGCATTGCACTTAGCCTCGAATTGTGATGTACAGATGTGATTGGTCCCCTTGGTCACAGGGAGTATAAGGGCATGCACTTGCTGAGAAAATTACCATGCTTTTGCTTGAGTCATTGTTATGCATAAAGGCAATTTTATTTGTAGAGCACATTTCAACAACAAGGCAATTCAATGTGCTTTACACAAAACACCAAGCAAAGGAAACACAATACAATTATTAAATAAAATTAGGATGCATAAAAGTAAAAATGTATAGTTACAGTGCAGAGTAGAAAAGAGAAAAAAATATATAAATAACTACCATAAACATACCCAATGGTTACACTGCAAATATCCACACACCTGAATGAGATCAAATGTTAATTATCTTACCAGAAAACCACCAAACACAAGTTGGATGACTTCTACCCATTATTTTGTTATACAAATGATATCAAATACGTACAATACAAAAATGTCACAGGCAGAAATGGATTGTCAAAAATGACCAAGGATCAACTAGACAAGATTTAAAAAAAGTTTAAACAAAGTCACAACTTTATCAATTAAAAACAATTCCAACATTTTTCAAAAGTATTTCTTAAATAAAATAAAATAAACTCCATAGATACATTTAAAAAACGTTTAAGTAGTGGTGAAAATAGCAGCTCCACAAGCTCGCAAACGTCTTGAGCTAAAGTGTTTGGGAAGCAATGAATAGAGAAAGGTGTGGTACACCCGTTTATCAGGTTGTTATAGCCTTTGCACTGTTTAATAATCCTTGTAAATGACCCCAGAAGTTCACACCAATTTATTTTTGTATTTTGTGTGCATTCATCTGTAGGTTGTATTGCATTGATGCTGATTTTATGTTTCATCTGAGGTGCTTTTATTTTGCTATTGGATTTGTGTGTCAGTGGTATGTCTTTTATTTTGAAAGGGATTTTGATTAGTCATTGATTTCACCTGTCACCTCAGAGGGACAAAGTTTGTTGGCAGGCAGCAGAAAAAATAAAACGTTTGCTTGACAGAGGTTCAAGCCGTCTGCTGAGTAAAGGGCACAAGGTATATATTCCTTTGTTTTAAGTGTGTTCATATTTCGTTTGATGCCAATACTTTTGTACTTTTACTCAAGTAAAATTGGAATTCCGCACTTTTAGAGCTAGAGAGACAGGGAGAAAACACGAAACACAGTAATATCCAGACAGTCTGGGGTCTGCATGGGTTCACAGTTGAATCAGAAGGCGGCGATATGACGAATAATATATATAGCGGCTCTAAGAATTAAAGCCCCGCCATATATAGGCTTCTGAAAATTAAAGCCCCGCAGTCATATTTTGTTTTAATAGTCAAATTATATATTCAACTGTTAAAACTACACAGGAGATAGCTAGTGAATGCCGGCGCCAACCAATCAAACGTCTAGCCTATCCACAAGTTTCCTAGGGCCGTGTGGGCATCACTTCCTGTCGATTTCATTGGATGTCATTGGATTTGATTGGATCAAATCGACAGGAAGTGATCCCAACGCCCTATGAAACGTGTGGATAAGACAGGAACTGCGTACTCTGCATCCCATAGCCTGGATGTCATTCCGTCTGGAGTGCTGTAAAAGTTTGTTGTCGCATTTCGTCAAGTCAATAACTGTAAGTTAATATAATTGTAATTGAATTAATAGCTTAATTAAAAGTTTAAAACTATTATACCAATACTTATACTGAATAAAACAAACTAAAAAAAAAAAAAAAAAAATCATATTTGTGTTATTTTTGTGTTCTAACTTTCAGAAACAGTGAACAGTGACTGTCAGGAAGACGAAGATGTCAGGAAGACGGTTGGGCAACGGCAACCCCAGAAGTAAATATTATTGTTGATATTTGATATTTATAAACAATTTTGGGTTGACGCATTGTTTGTGCTTGAAAATCTGCTATTTTCAGCTTTTTTTCAAACTATTGATGTTTAAGTTAAAGAGCGGGAGAGAGAGAGGCGGGTTGCCATGTTGTGTATTTATAAGGGACAGGTCGATTTTTAAAGAAGGGTACCCACCCCTGGAGAAAATCTATGTGCCCTGATCTAAAATGCCATGACCCTCCCTTTGACTAAAAAAAATCGATGACCCTCCCCAAGTGATTAAAAAAAGAAATCATCTATGATTAACCCATCTATCCATCTTATCCAGGCAGGTAAACGGGTGGGCAAAGCCTCCATGCCCCCCTTATCTGTGAGTGTGATGATGGTGTGATGGAGTAGGAAGATAAGGAGGAAGAAGATAAGAACCCGGACCCCCCCCCCCCCCCACCAGCCGTACCTGCACCACCCCCACCAGCGGTACCTGCACCAGGGCCACCCCCACCACCCGGACCAGGGCCACCCCCATCACCACTACCTGGACCGCCCCCACCAGCTCCCGGACCACTCCCACCAGCACCCGGAGTGGTGCTGGTGGGATGTATTGGCTTCCTTCCAATAATAATGTAAAAAAAGTAAGTCATTATCTTGTGTTCTTGTATTCATTGAATAATATATATCTGCAATTTTATATCTGATCAGGAACACCAGGCCATGTTCTTATATAATCATCTATGATTAACCCATCTATCTTATCCAGGCAGGTAAACGGGTGGGCAAAGCCTCCAGGCCCCCCTCTGTTATGGAGAATGAAGACAGAAGAAAATGGGCTTTTATACATGTATTATACAAATACAAATAAAAATCTAAAAGTTTGGCATGGCCCCGACGCCCTTGAACATGGCACTCATATGGGTAAGTTGGACACTACACTAACATTGAATGATTTTTTTTCACAACCTCAACCTCAATACACCATGCTATAACAGAACTTGTCATTGTCTCGTTCGTTGTTAATACTTGGCACTTATTTGTTCTTGTGAAGAGCAAATATATATTTTAGAATAAACAATTATTTTGTAAACGTTTGCTATACCATTCTGAAAATGTTTTTTCCATAGATACATTTAAAAAAACGTTTAAGTAGTGGTGAAAATAGCAGCTCCACAAGCTCGCAAACGCTAAAGTGTTTGGGAAGCAATGAATAGAGAAAGGTGTGGTACACCCGTTTATCAGGTCGTTATAGCTTTTGCACTGTTTAATAATCCTTGTAAATGACCCCAGAACACCAATTTATTTTTGTATTTTGTGTGCATTCACCTGTAGGTTGTATTGCATTGATGCTGATTTTATGTTTCATCTGAGGTGCTTTTATTTTGCTATTGGATTTGTGTGTCAGTGGTATGTCTTTTATTTTGAAAGGGATTTTGATTAGTCATTGATTTCACCTGTCACCTCAGAGGGACAAAGTTTGTTGGCAGGCAGCAGAAAAAATAAAACGTTTGCTTGACTGAGGTTCAAGCCCTCTGCTGAGTAAGGGCACAAGGTATATATATTCCTTTGTTTTAAGTGTGTTCATATTTCGTTTTGATGCCAATACTTTTGTACTTTTACTCAAGTAAAATTGGAATTCCGCACTTTTAGAGCTAGAGAGACGGGGAGAAAACACAAAACAGTAATATCCAGACAGTCTGGGGTCTGCATGGGTTCACAGTTGAATCAGAAGGCGGCGATATGGCAAATAATATATATAGCGTCTCTAAGAATTAAAGCCCCGCCATATATAGGCTTTTGTTTTAATAGAGACACAATGTCAAATAATATATTCAACTGTCAAAACTTCACAGGAGATGGCTAGTGAATGACGTCACCAGCCGTACGTGCACCAGGACCACCCCCACCAGCCGTACGTGCACCAGGGCCACCCCCACCACCCGGACCACCGCCCCCACCCGCTCCCCACCCGGAGTGGTGCTGGTGGGACGTATTGGCTTCCTTCCAATAGTAATGTAAACCCGGACCAGCTCCACCGGTCCTATGGGGACAGATAGGATACCTCCCAATAATGATGTAAAAAGGATGTAAAAAAGTAAGTCATTATCTTGTGTTCTTGTATTCATTGAATAATATATATCTGCAATTTTATATCTGATCAGGAACACCAGGCCATGTTCTTATATACTCATCTATGATTAACCCATCTATCTTATCCAGGCAGGTAAACGGGTGGGCAAAGCCTCCAGGCCCCCCTCTGTTAGGGAGAATGAAGACAGAAGAAAATGGGCTTTTATACATGTATTATACAAATACAAATCTAAAAGTCTAAATTATCTCTCAGACCGCTTTGGAATGGCCCCCACCCCCCTGAATATGGGACTCTTATGGGTAAGTTGGACACTACACTAACATTGAATGATTTTTTTTCACAACCTCAACCGGCCCGCCGGTGGGCCACATCAACCCACCCCCACCACCCCCCACCACTACCAACCCCCGACGTGGCCGCTGCCAACACCACCCACCACCACCCCCGATGTGGCTGATGACCCACCCAACCCACCCACCATCCCCCACCACTACCAACCCAAAGCCTCCAAAGCCTCCAGTCCAGATCCCAGAAGAGAAGGATAAGGAAGGAGAAAATATTTGGCAAAAACATCTTATCCAGGCCTTGCTTGTGGGGAGGGCACAGCCTCCAGCCCCCCCCCAAAGCCTCCTTAGCCTCCAGACCCCAGAAGAGGAAGGAGAAGTTTATTTATTTATTAATTGATAAATAAAAATTACTTGGCAAAAAATCTTTAAAAAAAAGTAAGTCATTATCTTGTGTTCTTGTATTCATTGAATAATATATATCTGCAATTTTATATCTGATCAGGAACACCAGGCCATGTTCTTATATAATCATCTATGATTAACCCATCTATCTTATCCAGGCAGGTAAACGGGTGGGCAAAGCCTCCAGGCCCCCCTCTGTTATGGGTAAGTTGGACACTACACTAACATTGAATGATTTTTTTTCACAACCTCAACCGGCCCGCCGGTGGGCCACATCAACCCACCGCCACCACCCACCATCCCCCACCACTACCAACCCCCGACGTGGCCGCTGCCAACACCACCCACCACCACCCCCGATGTGGCTGATGACCCACCCAACCCACCACCACCCACCCACCATCCCCCACCACTACCAACCCAAAGCCTCCAGTCCAGATCCCAGAAGAGAAGGATAAGGAAGGAGAAAATATTTGGCAAAAACATCTTATCCAGGCCTTGCTTGTGGGGAGGGCACAGCCTCCAGCCCCCCCCAAAGCCTCCTTACCCTCCAGACACCAGAAGAGGAAGGAGAAGTTTTTTTTTTTATTAACTAATTTAGTAATAAAAATTACTACAAAAAATGTAAAAGTCTGTTTGTCTTTGCAGAAACTACAGTAGACTGAAATATTCTTTGATCTGTTCATACAGTTGTATGCCAAAAGTGTTGGAACAAATAATGATATGAGCTCAGTTCCAATCTGTTGCTTCATATATACAGTAAATTCCTCTGTTAATTTATTAATCGAATACAAACTTCTACTCCACTACATCTCAGAGGAAAATGTGGTACTGTTACTCAAATACAATTATTTGAAAACTTTAGTTACTAGTTACTTGGAAGATTTGTATTATTACAAAACATACATTAACCACTTCAACCCTATATGCATTTCGGCCATTTGAAAATAGCAGATCTACAAGCTCACGACGCATTGTGAGCTTGTAGATTGCACCGCACCCGGACCAGGGCCACTGCCCCCACCAGCTCCCGGACCACTCCCACCACCCGGAGTGGTGCTGGTGGGACATATTGGCTTCCTTCCTACCTCAAAATTGTACTTATAAGTACAGTACTCGAGTAAATGTACTTAGTTACTTTACACCACTGAGTGAGGTACTTTTACTTTACTGGAGTATTTCCAATTGTCTATACTTTTACTCCACTACATCTCAGAGGAAAATATTGTACTCTTAAAGACACACGGCATGTAAATGTATTGCGCATCATTATTAACGTTTATGTAAATTGGCATCACACAGATCAGAATGGAGAGGAAAGAGAGACCTTGGTCACGGTATGTTTGGACACTTACATGCATTATCACAACCTGAACCACCCTGAAAATACATTTCTGTTTACTTAAACCTACACCATAAATTTTAACTTTTTTGAACATTCCTTCAGGATCACCTTCCAAACACCCCCCCCCCCCCCGCCCGCAGGATCTACCTGTACTGTATGGGAGCCGTGGGAGGATTGGCAGCTGGGGATGGATCCCCCGAAAGTAAGTGTATATAGGGCTGAACCACCACCAACCATCACCCACCACTACCAACCCCCGAAGTGGCCGCTGCCAACACCACCCCCGATGTGGCTGATGACCCACCCAACCCACCACCACCCACCACTACCAACCCCCAACGTGGCCGCTGCCAACACCATCCACCACCACCCCCGATGTGGCTGATGACCCACCACCACCAACTGTCACCAACTGGTGGATGTGGCCCTTGCCCGCGCCATATTTGGTGGAGGGTGGATTTGAAAAAAAAAAAAAAAGATTAAGTAAGTCATTATCTTGTGTTCTTGTATTCATTGAATAATATATATATCTGATCAGTAATACCAGGCTATGCCAATCTATGATTAATAAGAATGTATTTAGTTCATATAAATGTATTAAAGTGGATATTTTCCTTGTCTTCAGGTTCTACGCCCAAGAGGGTGAAAATGGATTAATTCCAATAATTTGATTTAATTAGGAACTAAATAATAAATTTCAAACAACTATTGGTTTCATGAGTTCGTTTTTCTTTGCCAACCATGAGACATTGTTGTTGTTGTTGTGTCACGTGTCTTGTCTTTCAAAGTTTGTCAGAGTTCAACAAACAAGTTGGACAACAAACAAGTCCAATGTTTTCTTTGTTTATGGTTATGGTATAGTTGTAACATCTGCTTGATATAAATAAATGTCTTTGCTAACCATGATGCATTGTTTCGTTTAAAAAATATATATGATTCCCAACAAAGCTGCAAATTATTTTACACCTTTCAAAGTAAGTGTTGATATATCAAACATTCTGGCTTTATAAACTGGATGTATTGGTCTATTGGTATCTACATTTGAAACAAACAAAATCCCTGGTAAAGACTGACTAGTCTGACCTCATATGGACAGAACTGTTGGTAAATGCCTTAAACCGATCCACATCCAGATTAACCGTCCGCCCATAGCCACAGAAGAATGGTTCAGGAACCCATAGGGAGTAAGTAATCTTCTTGCATTCTTGCACAAGAACAGAAGTGTACTTTTCTTTCACCCGTCATGTTACTTCAACATGCTTCAACTTTAACCCTTTCCTACAGGTAATGTGACCTGAGTTCCAGCAGAGTACCCTCCCTCTGCCCCTTTTCTCACATCCTTGTGTTCAAGCTCAACGAAGATAAGACAGAAGTGCTCATAATTGGCTCCAGTGAGCAGAGTTTATATCCAGTAACCTAGCTATACAAAACAATATGCTACAGTGAAAGACCTAGGTGTTATTCTCGATTCTGAGTTAAATTGTATGCACATTGTTACTAAAGTTGCCTTCTTTCATCTCAAACGTCGCCCGTCTGTCAGTGGACGATGCAAAAACTCTAATCCGCGCTTTCGTCTTCTCACAGCTCGAATACTGTAATGCGCCTTTTTCTGGCCTTCCTAAGAAAAGCACCGACAGACAACTTGTTCAGAATGCGGCAGCCAGAGTTTTTACAAAAACCAAGATGAGAACATATTACTCCAGTTTTAGCATCTTTACACTGGCTACTGGTAACCTTTAGGATTTAAGGCACTTAATTGTTTAGTACCTTCCTACCTTTCTGCTTTTATGGGCCAACGGCCTGGAACAAGCTCCCATTACATATAAGACTGACAACGACCATAGATAGCTTTAAAAGCTAGCTCAAGACCCACTTTACTCTTGCTTTTAGTGGTTCCCTGTAAATGTAGATTTACTACATCTTCAATAGGTAGTCTGTGTGGTTCCTTATTGAAGTGTGTAACTAAATAGGTGACAGTCACCTATTTAGGTGAAGTGTGGTTCTGGAATCCTTAAGTGATGTTTTGTTCTAGCTATTTTCTTGTATTGTTTTAATTTCGATCTTGCCTCCTTTTAATTTGTTCTTGATCATTTTTTTTATGTAAAGCAATTTGGGCTTCATTTGATGTCATGAAAGGTGCAATACAGTCCTAATGTGCCATAGTAAATCAGTGTCATACATATTCTGAAGAAAACCTGGAGACTGACATTCAGTAATTGGGTCTTAAGATCAAAATAACATTATAGACTAATGTTATAAGTAAAAAACAAAATCTAAAATGTGCTACGGATAATGCCAAGTCCTGCCACGGACACATTTGTCTGTTTACGGACACATTGATGAGCCATGCACTGTGTGCACACTCGGGGTCAATAACACCCTGCCGTCTTGCGATTCCACTTTGACGGCTGAAGAAGAATGTCACCTTGCTCTTCAACTGCTCCCAGCCGCTTGAGCAGAGTCAAGCTATCAAGATTAGCAGTATACTATAGGAGAGTTTGGAGATCTACATCCTTTAACAATGTTTGAAATCTTCCATAATTTCAGTCAGCTTCACAAACTACACAGTAAAATCCCATTGACTGCATTTTGAATGCATTCAATGTATTACATCATGAATGCAATCAAAAGCAAACATTTCCCAGAATAGGTATTCAGTGAATGAGAACATCCATGTTGTTCTATTGATTCAATCTACCCTCTCAAAACCAGTTTGGACATTTTCTTCTCTTACTCTCTGGTTTGTTTACAGAATGCACTACAGACTCCTGCAGACCTACTTCTTCCATCATCCTGGAAACATGTTCAGGTTTACAGAAGGCGAGCAGAACTTTTTGAAGCTGCAGCTCTAATGTCTGAAGTAGAGTTTGAATGCAAGGCTCCTCCTTCTGAAGTGTCTGGTTTGCGGTCTAAAACCGTTTAAAAAAGAACAAAGTTTTCATTGTGGATCAACCAAGACTTCTCTGGTTTTGTCATCTCTTTCTCTTCATTGTCTCTGTTTTCTTTCTTCTTTATGCCCATCTCTGTTTGATTAAAGATATAGGCATTAGGGTTAAAACCTTCTGTGCTGGATGATGATGGCCTGGTTTATCTAAATGACGGTAGCTGTTTGGAATTGGATGGAGAGAGGAGCCGTGTAGAGTTGGATGAGACTGGCGCTGTGTGGAGTTGGATGGAGCATGGCGCTGTGTGGAGTTGGATCGTAATCGCCTAAATAAGCCTTCAGCAGTATCCACATCAGCATAACATAAGGGCAAAGAGAAAACGTGTATTATAACAGTACCCGTTTGGAGTTGCATGGAGGCTTGAGCTGTGTGGAGCTGGATGGAGATTGGAGACAGCAGCTGTTTGTAGTTGCATGGAGTCTGGAGCTGTCAAAAATCAAGGTTTATTTGTCACTACTTATGCATGTACTGTACAAGAAGCTAAATCCCATTTGTGAGGTCCTCAAAGTACTATGCTACAACAATAATGACATTAATAATTAAAAGCAACATAAAGGCAGAGTGCAAGCATTTATAATAGTACCTGTTTGGGGTTGCATGGAGCCTGACGCTGAGTGGAGCCCTTTGGTGTTGCATGGAGTCTGGCACTGTCAAGAATAAGGAAGGTTTCTTTGTCACTGCTCATAATTTACAAAAAGACATTAATTTGAAACGTCTTGTGAGCGGAAGGTCTCACATCTTTGCCGTTTTCTGCCATAATACAGAAAGGTCAGAGGGTACTGTGTGCACTCTAACATAACCCAACTAAACAAATGGAAGCACCACCTTGTGGCGATATTTGGCATGAAAGTAACAGTACCCCATTTATTAACTGACTGTTACAATGTGATGAATTACAGGTGTTCTGACAGCTTAATCCATTAAGACCGGGAACACATCTGTATCGTTTTAATATTTCTTTGGCTATTCAAAAATAGTAGATATACAAGCTCATAGCGCGGCAATAAGATCTGCCATTTTTGAAAAATCTTGAAAATGTGTGCAAATCTTTGAATGTATTTTTTTAAAGCCAACATTTGTAACTCAAACTTTTGAGACAAATGCGTTCCCGGTCATGTCAGCTAAAAGCAAGCCATCATCAGTATGATGTTGATAATGGCTTATAGCTGAAACCACAATTGTATAGCCTACATTATTTACAAACTAGGCCTAGGGTTGCATATAGAGAATAGATATCTATCCATCTATAAAATATATATATATATAAATATTAAAAAAATTATATATATATATATATATATATGTCACAGGGAAATTGGCAGTCCAGGGAAATTGACAGGGGAGCGCTTGTTTTATAGGCGCGGAGCGGTGCTGCGAGGCGGGGCTTTGATGCGAGGACGACGACCACAACAACAACATAGCAACCAGGAAGCTACGCTAGGGGAACGATGAAAATAAAATGGATAATATGAGAGAAATACTCAAGTAAAGTACGAATACCTCAAAATTGTACTCGAGTAAATCTACTTTGTTACTTTACATCACTACAAGCCTCAGTGGCGCACTTCGATAATCATTGGACTCCCCACCCACTACCACTGGGAGCCTGGGTTTGACTCCCGCTTGGGACATTGCTTTTTCAAACAACCGCGGACTACTTTTTTTTTCTCGCTGATAAAGTATAGTTTTGGACCATGACGGAGGCGCGCCGACTTAGCAGACCTTGAGGCCGAGGAGTCGCACCCGAGCGCCTCCAGGCGCGAGTGCCCGCGACGACCGGCCGATGGTCTGCTAGTCGACTTAAGCGCCGTCCGAGTTATGTACCGATAGGCACAGAATCGTAAATGATGTTGTGGGGACTGCGTTTGCCCCAAGTGCCACTCACTGCACTAACATAGCCCGCCAGGCCCACCCCCTTGTGCTTGGGGTGTGTGTGTGTGTCTGTATGTGCGCGCGCGTGCTCGTTTGTGCGCGTGTGCTTGTGTGTGGTTCATGTCTGGCTTGCATTGCCCTCTAGTGTTGATTCTACAGAATTGCCTGAGGGGCGGTGAAAACAAGCGTACCCCTTTCAATTCCCCTGGAATGCCAATTTCCCATATATATATATATATATATATATATATATATATATATATATATATATATATATATATACACATACACACACATAATATACTCTTTTTATACTTTTGGCCAATTCTTTAGCATTTTGAAACATCTGTGCAGTATATAAAAATATACATTTGTACATATATTTAATAAAGGATGGAGAGCACAGCAGGCATGACAGAAGAGTAGAGTAAAATCCCATTGACTGCATTTTGAATGCATTCAATGTATTACATCATGAATGCAATCAAAAGCAAACATTTCCCAGAATAGGTATTCAGTGAATGAGAACATCCATGTTGTTCTATTGATTCAATCTACCCTCTCAAAACCAGTTTGGACATTTTCTTCTCTTAATCTCTCGTTTGTTTACAGAATGCACTACAGACTCCTGCAGCCCTACTTCTTCCATCATCCTGGAAACATGTTCAGGTTTACAGAAGGCAAGCAGAACTTTTTGAAGCTGCAGCTCTAATGTCTGAAGTAGAGTTTGAATGCAAGGCTCCTCCTTCTGAAGTGTCTGGTTTGCGGTCTAAAACCGTTTAAAAAAGAGAACAAAGTTTTCATTGTGGATCAACCAAGACTTCTCTGGTTTTGTCATCTCTTTCTCTTCATTTTCTCTTGAGAATTTCTTCTTTATGCCCATCTCTGTTTGATTAAAGATATAGGCATTAGGGTTAAAACCTTCTGTGCTGGATGATGATGGCCTGGTTTATCTAACTGACGGTAGCCGTTTGGAATTGGATGGAGAGAGGAGCTGTGTAGAGTTGGATGAGACTGGCGCTGTGTGGAGTTGGATGGAGCATGGCGCTGTGTGGAGTTGGATCGAGCCTAAATAAGCCTTCAGCAGTATCCACATCAGCATAACATAAGGGCAAAGAGAAAACGTGTATTATAACAGTACCCGTTTGGAGTTGCATGGAGGCTTGAACTGTGTGGAGCTGGATGGAGATTGGTGACAGCAGCTGTTTGTTGTTGCATGGAGTCTGGAGCTGTCAAAAATCTAGGTTTATTTGTCACTACTTGTGCATGTACTGTACAAGAAGCTAAATGCCATTTTGTGAGGTCCTCAAAGTACTATGCTACAACAATAATGACAATTAAAAGCAACATAAGGGCAGAGTGCAAGTATTTATAATAGTACCTGTTTGGGGTTGCATGGAGCCTGACGCTGAGTGGAGCCCTTTGGTGTTGCATGGAGTCTGGCACTGTCAAGAATAAGGAAGGTTTATTTGTCACTGCTCATAATTTATAAAAAGACATTAATTTGAAACGTCTTATGAGCGGAAGGTCTCACATCTTTGCCGTTTTCTGCCATAATACAGAAAGGTCAGAGGGTACTGTGTGCACTCTAACATAACCTAACTAAACAAATGGAAGCACCACCTTGTGGCGATATTTGGCATGAAAGTAACAGTACCCCATTTATTAACTGACTGTTACAATGTGATGAATTACAGGTGTTCTGACAGCTTAATCCATTAAGACCGGGAACACATCTGTGTCGTTTTAAGATTTCTTTGGCTATTAAAAAATAGCAGATATACAAGCTCATAGCGCGGCACTAAGATCTGCCATTTTTGAAAAATCTTGAAAATGTGTGCAAATCTTTGAATGTATTTTTTTAAAGCCAATATTTGTAACTCAAACTTTTGAGACACAAATGCGTTCCCGGTCATGTCAGCTAAAAGCAAGCCATCATCAGTATGATGTTGATAATGGCTTATAGCTGAAACCACAAACAGAGCCTACATTATTTACAAACTAGGCCTAGGGTCGCATATAGAGAATAGATATCTATAAAAAAAAAAATATATATATATATATTAAAAAAAAATATATATATATATATATATATATATATATACACACACACACACACACACACACGTGTGTGTGTGTATATATATATATATACACACACACATACTCTTTTTATACTTTTGGCCAATTCTTTTGCATTTTGAAACATCTGTGCAGTATATAAAAAATATACATTTGTACATATATTTAATAAAGGATGGAGAGCACAGCAGGCATGACAGAAGAGTAGACCGCATTTGATTGGATGAAGAGAACCTGGTTGGGTGTTGTGTTCCGAGACGTGTTCTTGGTTCCAAACGACTGGGCGTGTTTACTGGTACGTTCCTTCTTGGCACCAACTGCTGCATAGTACCTGATGGACAGAAGTAGGGATGGGACATGAAAATTACATGTCACGATTATTGTGGCAAAAATAATTGCGATTAATGATAATCAAAATATGTTTAAAACTTAAAATGCCACTTTAGTTAACCACTTGAATCCCCAGTGTCCCTATTCTGGGAGGAACGTTGCTTTTTTTTGTAAATTGATTTGTGTAGAGTGAAATAAGAGCACACCAAAAATGCAAATGCACTCTTTACAGGTCTGTTTTATCACATACAGAGGATTTAAGTGGAACTGAATTTTCAGCTACTTCATCCTGGTGTATGACGGAGGACAATTTCACGATAAATTTAAATCTCTGCGATACGATTATTGTGAGTTTCTCTTTTATCATGATAAACGATATTAACGATCATCTTCCCATCCCTAGACAGAAGCCGAAACACTTTCCACTGAGTGCCTTTCCATGCACACTTACAGTATGCACTGATCTTACCATGATTAAGCCAATACTGAGGGAGTGAGCTGTTCATAAACACTGTCATCTGATTTCCAAACTACAGGTAAAGTCTTAACCAGGCTCAACAAAATCCTGATTAAGACTTATATTTTTTCAACCAATCTTTCGATGTATTTGGGCATGTAATGCATTACTGACCCGTTAGTGAGGAAGTGTCCTGTGGCGTCTATCAATAGGAAGAGCTCTTTCTGCGTCTTGTTTACTGTGCACAGGAAGTGCTCCAGCGGAACAGGTCTAATTACTGTGCTGATGACAAATGGCTCTTCTTTATACGCCTGGAAAGACACGCAGGAGCACACGAAGTGACATAGTCAGACAAACCAGAAAACACAGGACACAAGACATATACATCAGTTTAACCTTATAAGCCCATACAGTTTTTAAGTTGCTTGATTCAGTATTTAGATATTTGATATTCATTTTGACAGACATGCCTCCTTCCCATACGAACCCATTGTAACTTCAAACTCCATTTTAACCATGTTCGATTCATTGAAAACACCCGACCTTGGTTCTGATTGAAGATTGATTGAAGCACTTTATTTAGAAAGACATGGAAGTACAATTCACAATAATAGGTCCTCTAAACTGGATCGCTCATAAAAGCATAAAGGCTTATTTAAAATGAGATCCCCACGCACTCAAATCATGATGACATTTAAGAAAACAGACAGATATAGACTACAATGCAGAACGTCATACAATCAGCTTACAGGTATGAAACACAAGAAATATATATGTTACAGGGAAATTGGAAAACCAGTGAAAACCCACGCTGGGCAAGACCTGGGATGTTGGTTGTCTAGGAAGTTGACAACCGGAAATGGTTGAATTTGGCGAAAGTACCGCCCAAGGAAATGACGTTGATGCTTTACAAATCTGTTAACATTTTCCGTGAATGAAACGAATGCTGTGATTGGTCAAAAAATATCATTTCCGGGGGAAACGGAAATCCTGTCCACTCAGGACCTCCTGGACACTCGCTGCTTTAGGTCGTGACCAGGCTGTTCTCTTCGCAGATGAGTGAGGCTGGGACCGAAGCTAGCCTAAACCTAACCTTATGCCTAACCGTAGCAAAACTATGCCTAAACCTAACCTTATCAGTAACCCTGACCTCAGTAAAACTATGCCTAAACCTAACCTTAACCCTAACCTCAGTAAAACTATGCCTAAACCTAACCTTAACCCTAACCTCAGTAAAACTATGCCTAAACCTAACCTTAACCCTAACTTCAGTAAAACTATGCCTAAACCTAACCTTATGCCTAACCCTAACCTCAGTAAAACTATGCCTAAACCTAACCTTATCAGTAACCCTGACCTCAGTAAAACTAGGCCTAAACCTAACCTCAGTAAAACTATATGCCTAAACCTAACCTTTCTGCGGTCTCTCGAGCGTAGCGATAATGTCTTTCTCCGTCTCGCGAGTTAAAAATACTGCTCAGTTTGGCTAACCGCTTCATTATCCAACACCGTCATAAAATATTTCTCTCATATTATCCATTTTATTTTCAGCGCTCCTCAGCGTTCCCCTAGCGTACCTTCCTGGTTGCTATGTCGTCGTCAGGTGTGGGGGGGAACAACAAAAGCCAGGTCCGCCTCGCATCAAAGCCCGGCGCCGAAGCCCCACCTCACGCCTAAAAACGAGCATACCTTTCCAATTTCCCAACGAATGCCAATCTACCTGCGACATATACAATAAACAGTTCGAGGAGGTGGGCGGGGGGGCGGGGGTTAGGTTAAGACCTTTGAGAGTGGCCAGTTTAGAATTGCAGCCTCCTGATGGTGTTTTTTTAGGGTTGTTTTGAAAGTGAGTAGGGTTTTACACTCCTTTAGGTAGGGCATTCCACATTTTTGTTGTCATACATTCTGGTGACTGATATTGTCCTTCTAATGCGTGAGGATACCATGTTTTTTCAATTACTTTTTCAATTTCTTTGGGAAAATGAAAAAATAAAATAAATGAAAAAGTTATTGAAAAAACACTGTCTACTCACACATTAGAAGGGACTGGACAATATCAGTCACCAAAACCAAGGACGGGTGTTTTCAATGAATCTAATATGGTTTGACGTTACAATGGGTTTGTATAGGGGAAGTTAAAATGAAAATCAAATATCTAAATATTGAATCAAGCAACTTAAAAACTGTCTGGGGTGGTCACAAAAGCCCAAGTAGACGTTAAAATTAACCCCAAACATGTTTGAAAGTGAAATATCCCTTTAACCTGGTAGTTTATTAGCAACATCATTCAAACCTATGTCTGACTCGCCACTGTGACGGTTCCCTGTATAGTATGATAGATGGTAGGTTATATTTCACTCTACGGTTATAGTTTGTGTAATTGCTTTGTTTTAATTTCTCTTTCTCATTGGTTCCTATAGGACTTGGGGAGCAGTGAGATGTCCCGGGTTCCCACGCCCCTATAAAAGCTTGTCTCCCCTGTCCTCTCTCCCCTTCAGTTAATTTGCCTTTTGCACCACACCCAACCTGAACCTCCTTATTCCACATGCAACACTCACACACTACACAATCCACTCATGCATACACGCATTACACTACTGACTTTACTGATTTCCACATCTCATCTGTTTATTCATGATCGGTTATTTACTTTTGATTATTTAATAAACACCAATTTCTTGTTAAACTGCGTCTACCCTGTCTTTTTGCTATGTTCCCTGGTCCCCCTAGGCCAGGGCCGTAACACCACACACATTTTGGTAGATTGGAACAGATTTTCTTGTAAGTCAGTCACTCATCTCAACCTGGTGATTTGTTCACATCTGCCATCTAGTGTTCCATATATGAACTGCACCTTTGATAAGAATTGCTGTAGGGAGACAGTCACAGCTGTTACCCTGAAACCAGGGTTGCATTGCTCATGGGACGGCCTTGCACACCGTGCAAGAACCTATTTGAACTTGAGCACGCACAGGCACATGCATAGATTTAAAACAACTTTAAATTCACACCTCAACAAAGTTTACAAAGGCTCCCGACTCACACCAGGTGAATTAACATAGGAATGAGCCTAGATGCATATCAATTGTCCATTGTGTGACCTGTAGTGTCGGCGTTAAGCGGCGTGCGCATTACGTCATTAAAATAAAGTGCAACCACGTTCCAATTCAGCAATGCAACACTGCCTGAAACTTTAACAAAATAAAATGACTACTGACAGCTACCCAACAGCTGAACTCAACAGCCTGTTATAATTTGGGATGCAGCTGGGCTCAGATTCAGGTGCCTACCCAATCCACTCACTTAACTCCACAGCGATGGGCACGGTGGCACTGAGGAGAATGATGCCAACGTGTTCAGGAAGCATGATCAGAACTTCCTCCCAGACCTCCCAGACCACACCTCTCTGAGAAGACAACATTAAACCACAGTTACATTATTGCCAAGATGTTTATCAAGAAGGTTCAGTTTGTTGTTAAGCTTGAAACCATTATGTTTATCGAATCAACGTGTCAATCCCCTAAGGATCTTCATAAGCTAGTTTGACTGTGTTACTATTGTCCACCATACAGATGGATAAAATAACCATTTGTTAATTAAAATAAATCCCAGATTGGAGCTTTAATAACAGTTTAGCAGAAGAGTTTCTGGGTGTTGCGGTCCAGTGTAACAGTCTGGAGTCCTGATAAATGTTATGCTCCGAGTCTAAACACACAGTCTAGCCAGGACAGTGAATTAATAATTATTAATAGTGACTTTTCAACTGACTGAATCAAATGGTCGTCCCTTACCTCTGCATCGTTGATGTAGTGAACCTCATCAAAGATTACCCACTCCAAGTCTCTGATGACCTCTGAGCCGTTGTAAAGCATGGACCTGACAACACAGAGACAATCTAGACGGCCTTCCAATAACATCTGTACAAACATACATCATGCCAATGTGTTCTGAATGAAGATAAATCACTACATTGTTTAACAGTCTTTTCTGCCTTTAAAGATGAATGAAATGTACTTCCTTTTTTCCCCACCAAACTGTGTACAGGCTTGTTGTTTGAAATCATATACTTCAGGCTTTAGCAACCAGGCAGACTATCAGGTCGACTATCAGGTTGATTGACTAACAGTCATTTCAAATGGGGGTTTCAGCAGTGAGAATGTTTTTTCCAATCACCTTTAATCAAATTCCAGAGCTTACATTTTTTAACCTTGCATGAAAAATGAACTTATTTGTCAACCAGTACTGTATGTCATGTGTCATGAACTACGCCCAGCTCTTACTTGGTTTTGAACATGTCTAAAAAATTTCTAAACAGAACTTGAGCTATTTAACTGAATAATGCAATTGAATGTCTATAGGTGACAATGGCTGTAGTCATTTATTAATAATTGTGGATTGGGAAATATTCTGACATGCATTTGGAGCAGCTTTTTGTGTTGATGCTTGATGCCTCCCACGGACACGCATTGGCAAAATGTAGATATGGCCACAGTTTATTTGACTCTTCTCTCACAGGACCAACAGTATCAAAGCGATAAATCTAAAGACTATAATGAGGAAATACAACCTTGTCACACACACACCCCTGTAATTCATTTGACTGTACAAACCTAAGTTATCAGTTCAGTTGTTTACCTTAATGCTGGATTAGGAATGCGTTTATGGAAGTCAGGGCAGGGGGAGGTGATATCTACAGGTATAGCCCATTTCTTCTTTTTCTCCGGGACCTCTATTGGCTTGGACACGTCTCTCTCCTTTGATGTCGAGGGGGGCGACACAGCATCCTGCAAATGGAACAATACAACTGAATTTCAATGTCAAACATCACATTTGAAAAGATTGTTAGAGGCCATGTTACAGTACTATCACATCAACCATTTTTCTGTTGTCCTTTGAGAAATTATTTCTGATGAGACCCATCTTCCTTTCCTACTGTATGTCATACTAACCACTTATGCCCTAAATAGTCTACTTTGTCGTACAACGAATAGCGAAAATAGCCGATCTACAAGCTTTTCTGAAAGTTGTCACCTATAATAATGACAAGCCCAAAATAGGGATGCGAGGTTGAAAGTGGTTCAAACCACATTTTGATATCAGTGTGTGTTCTTGTCTCTAGGTTCTTATCCCATCCATCACAGCCTAAGGAGAATCCAGCATGTGTTTATGACAGAAGCATCATTTCGTTAGGTACCTTGTCTTCCAAGCGGTTTGTTCTCGATAATTCCATTGGACCACAATGGAAACAAGCTACGGCTTTTTTTGTGTATAGTCCACGTTTTCCTAATGAATGAGATTGTGATTTTTTTTAAACTGCCAATAAAGTATCCCATCTACCTATCTATCTAGTTTCTGCATTTCACAATTTTCTTGGTTTTGGAGATGATTCAAATGTGTTTTTGTGTTTTCTTTTTTTCAGGGACAACAGCAGGGCTTGTGGGGGAGGAGAAGGACAAAGGCCAAGTTAAATACATATATAACATTCATATTATAACCCAAATACCTTCTATATAGCCTCTACCTTAATCAAAGTCTCACAAAGGAGGAACTTAAATTTGACCTACGATTTATCCCTCTCCAAAGAGCACCTAGTTTGGATTATTCACATAATATAACTTTATTTTTATTGCACTTCACATTTGAAACAAACCTCAGTACAGAATAAAAAACATTTGCATTAAACAATCTAAGCATCTTTATTTGACCAATATAAATCTACAAGCACATACATATATTTTTCTCTCTCTCCCAAGTAGCACTCCATCTCGTATTTGATCAATACACTGAATCAGTTATCTTAAACTAGCAAATCTACAAGCACATAAACAGATCTTTAACCATCTATACAGACACACTTTAAACTCTTTCAACCTGATGTTTATTTGGGCATTAGTGTAGCCATTATAGCCATGATCAGATGTAAAAGCTCACACACCTGAGCTTGTAGATCTTCTAATTTCAAGGCTATGGTTGAATGCATTCTCCAGGCGTGTTTTAGCTTTGATCTCTCTAACAAATTGATGTGGATAATAAATTGGCAACAGCTGCACCAGCTGCTGTACTTTTTTGGCAAACCTTTCAAACCTTTTTATTAAGTATTCAATCAATCAAAGCTACAAAGAGGGCATAAGTGTTTTAGCTGAGCTTTATCAACAATGCTGCTAGCTTAACATGAGAATGCACGACACATTTTGATTTACTCACCAGGACGTGCCTTTTGCAGTCATAAGGCCCCCGTTAGCAATTTAGATGTCAGTATTGGCAAACATGTCATTATTTCTTTTACAGGATTTAGACACGGTAAACTTTTTGAATACTCTGATGTAAAATGGGTTTTATATTTTGTATTTCGAGACGCCATCTTCAGACTTCTTAACGCAAACCAACGCACCTGTCTGTAAATCAAGCTGACTTGACCCCCCTCTGCCTCCTCCTTACTTCAAGGCCCGTGATGAGTCTGACGTGATTGGACAGATTGTCGTCATAGAAACCCTGACAACCACGGTAGGTTAGCCTGGGCAGCATTCCTTTTCGGGTATATGATCCGGTCGGGAGCGGAAGTAAAAAAAAAAAAAGTGGCCGGATGGGCAGAACCGCAAAGACGTCTCACCCCAAAATAGGTCCGTCCTAATAAAATCCTTGATGCGGCATAGTTTAGCTTATTTTTTAAAATGTAAATGTGCGTGCACTATCCGGAGACTATTTAGCGTCTGTATTATCCCACGGGGAAATTCCATTCCATTTAAATGGGGATTGGGGAACCAAAACAAAGCGGCACCGCAAAACCGGATGGGCAGAATCCGGAAAGAGGATTATTTTTTCCCCCTTTTTTTTCAGTAGGCGTGGCCTAGACCGGATCATATGGGTCTTTAGTAACGCAGACCAGGCTTTCCTCCGAGGTGGAAAGACTGGTGATGCGAGGTTACGGTAGGTGGAGGACATTTCCCTCAGCCAGCTACGTGATGGTTGGATATAGTTAGTTGTCCCTGCAGCCGTTAGCTGCAGCCTAATCTCTCAAGAACTAACCTCACGTCACCAGTCTTTCCACCTCGGAGGAAAACTCAAGAACAGAGGCGCTGCTTTTCCTTTTCATTTGGCGCTGGGTGCCCAGATTGGCCCAAACTGAACTAGCAGGTGGGTCTGGGTCATACCAAGAACACTCAGACCATATCCATTTTAAATAACCGGTGCCACTTCACTCACACATTTAGGCCTACAATTAGAAAAGCTACAATATAAAAAAGGAACGAACACCCCTCTCCACTACAGTATTGGCACCTCCCAATCAACAGGATTGCCAGTGCTGCAGAGGAGAGACAGGTGACTAACAATAAATTGAACAAACTTGTTTAAAATCATTGCAATGACCATGTTCAGGAATTCATATTTACCAATATGAAACATACAACCCTCTCAAACAGTCACTTCCAAGATGGCCAGCGATGATTAATTAGAAGCAACTGTGTAACCAGATGAGTGTGTGCATTGTCCATGTTAGTCTCTATAGGGAACGGCCTGCCCCGTGACTGACATGATCATAAAACCATAGCTCAGTGCGTAGAGAGACCGTATGGTAATCAGAAAGTCACCGGTTTGCCTCCTGACCCCGGTCCAAAGTGTCCCTGAGCAAGACGAAGTTGTCTCCACGAAAAGTATTGCTTTGTGATTTTACTGTTATTTTACCACCGTAAATATGAATTACCAATACACACCACTAGATGGAAGCAGTAGAATGTAATTTTCATTGTCATCATAATCATCAAAGAGTGACTAGGCCAGCAACTTGTTATGTTGCACAGATGGTTCTCTGCATTCTTTGTGTGCATTGTCCACTGAATTTGACTTAATGTTGTTAAAGCAGTGTAGTATATGAATTAACCTTGGATCAAGACTATAATAGATGTATTTTATCGAGTCTGACTTTTGCTGTTGTATCTCGATAAAATACATCTATGATAGTCTTGATCCAAGGCTATATACTGTATGAATATGATACAAGGCTAAGGAGTGATGCGGTAGGAAATGTTAAAAGCTAATGCCTTCTACTGTAAATTCATACGTAGGCAGTAGCACCATCGTGTCATCTATCATCTTCACTTCTGACAGAGCCAGCAGTTCTCTCTGTTGAACAAAGACAGGAAGCATGCCGTCTTCCATTTCCTGTAGGTATCAGTTCCTGTCCTTAGAGGCAAACGTGGGAAAATACATAACTCTAT
Source organism: Gymnoscopelus braueri (assembly GCF_963280865.1). Taxonomy (NCBI): domain Eukaryota; kingdom Metazoa; phylum Chordata; class Actinopteri; order Myctophiformes; family Myctophidae; genus Gymnoscopelus; species Gymnoscopelus braueri. The sequence continues at coordinate 31,641,238 of NC_137613.1, read as the reverse complement.
GGGGAAAATAAGAGTGCAACAGGAAGTGCAGATAAACCAGACTTGTCTTTGGGTGATTACTGTTGAAAACTGCACCTCCCAAAGTAAAGAACAGAAGGTTTGTAACTGTCATCAAAGTTCAAAGAGAGATACTATCTTTGGTATAACTATTTTTATGTTTAATATCTACAGTATGCATGCATATGTGAATATATTATCCTAGCTTTGCTTGTAATGTCGCTTGTGTGCATTCTTTCATTACCAAGATGATAATACTGCAAAGAACAACAAACACTTCCCATGTTTACCTCTAGACAATCAAAATAATATGTTTTCTCCCATGTAGGAATGTCCAAAATGTATTTTCTTTGGCCTTGGAGAAGTGAGAAATACATTTTTGTGCTTTATGGTTGGTGTATGTGTAGCTGTACACACGCCAGGTCTTAAACACTTGAACCCTACACTTCATTGACCGGAGTCCCCCAGGGGTCTATACTAGGCCCCCTCCTTTTCTCTCTACACCAAATGCCGATCTGGTGCCGAATCTATAAGCTCTCGACGCTTCGCAACTCGGACTACTGTGGACTACTGTGTGTAAATTATAAGCTGTCACAGCTTTGTAGATATCTGTCCTTGTTGTAGGCCCTGTGGTGTATTCACACACACACACACACACACACACACACACACACACACGCATCGCCATATAATGACATGCCCCAAAATGGGGACGCCAGGTTGAAAGTGGTTTTAAGGGTTCAAAACATTATACCATATATCATCGGTTCTCAAAGTGGGGTTCGGGGACCCCCAGGGGTCCTTGGTGGGGTTCCATGGGGTCCTCAACCAAATGTGTTGATACAGCATCACAATCATTTTTATCCACTTTATCCATGTATACGTTGGCTATTCAAAAATAGCAGATCTACAAGCTTGTATGATAGCTTGTACATCTGCTATTTTAACATTTTTTGGAAAAAAATTAAAATAATAATTGGGTAACATTTTGAATAATTTAGCTTTCTTCCCTTCTGGGGGTCCCTGACACGCGGCCAATAGCATATACATTTGGGGGTCCTTGACATGAAAACGATTTGAGAACCACTACCCTATATAAACAGGACCAAACAGAAGGTCACGCAGCGGGAAGGCTTAACGTCTGGTGACTGATGAGAAATGCGATTTGTTTTGAGTTGCTGCGTCACAGAAGCTTTTGTCTGGCTTTCCTGTGCCCTGCTCTCCAATAGCATGTTTGTTTTCAGGCCTATATTTGCGTGTCCTGCTGTTAACAGTGGGGAAATCCTGTTCGACCCCCTCAGCCCATTGCCCCGACAACACTGGCACTTAGTGACGTGCAGAACTCAGAATGTTTTTTTCTTTCTTTTTTCTTTAACCCTTACGTAATTCACACAGCTCTAATCTTTGTTTGAACAGTCCATCCAGGGTGTCTTATTGCAGAAACGTATATAGCCTGGAAATGGATGCCACATTCTTTGATATCATCACATCATGCATGTCAATAGTGATGCACCTCACACACACACGCACACGCACACGCACACGCACACGCACACGCACACACACACACACACACACACACACACACACACACACACACACACACACACACACACACACACACACAGTACAAACAGGCACAGATGGTTGCAGTTAGTTCTGAATATTAAATGGAAGTTGATGTTGGCAGTTGCCTATGGAAAATATGAGTAATGCTGATTCGACAAATTATCTCTGTTCTAATGTGGTCCTTGTTTGACTGATTAGTCGATCACTGTGACTGGAAAGCATGTTCTGTTAAGTGTTTCTGGCGGTTCAGGTGGTCAGATCTCCGGCACAGATCTCATAAGTACACGATT
>NC_137613.1:31581882-31634382 GCF_963280865.1 Gymnoscopelus braueri | reverse complement strand
AACCCTCATCCCAATACAAACGTGTATGCTTTGGTAACCTTACGTATTCCTTTACTGATATTCTCTCTGAAAAATAATAAAGGATAAAGGATTACAAAAAAGGAAAATCATGTAACACTGAGCAGTAACACAAATGAGCATTCACACACACACACACACACACACACACACACACACACACACACACACACACACACACACACACACACACACACACACACACACACACACGCACACACACACACACGCACACACACGCACGCACGCACACGCACACACACACACACACACACACACACACACACACACACACACACACACACACACACACACACACACACACACACACGTACATGCACTACATTCACACAAACTCATGTAAACTGGGCAATACATCATAGTGAATAACATAGAACCAGGAAACTTGAGACCAGTTAAAGATGTTATCAAAGTTATTACGAAAAGTCCACAGCCTCTACTCTCAACCCAAAGTGATAAATGGCTGTGTGTGTATAAAAGAGGAAGGGCGGAGAAAAAGAGTGAGATTTTATATCTGAAAAGGCTTTTGGCTAGTTGGCGATATGGGTGAACTTTGTGCTGCAGGCCCCACAAATCACTCTCACTGTAAGCCTGGCATGCAGTCATATTTTAGAGGCAAAGTTCTTGGCTGATGCAAGTACTGTACGGTGTACTCCCTGGCCCTAAATGATTAACCACCTCATTAAAGTTCTGTTTTCTCTCTCTCAGTTATAATATTCTGGGCAACTGTTTAGTTTCTGTCTCTTTTCCCCCTCTCCTTCACTCGGCCAGACTTTTGAGTTTCTCTGTATTGTTTAATGGACGCTGAGTTCTGCCTTGACCTAAACAAATGCGGTTTGGATTCTGTGAGTGTTGCTATTAATACCCAGTCAGTCTTTTGGCAAGAGATAGCTGATACTTAAAGAGAAAGAGAGACAGGAGATGGAATGGAACAGCCTGCCTGTGTGGAGCACAGGGAGAGATCTCAGGATAAACTGGAGTACGAGTCACTAGTTTTAATCTAGTCCTCTACCAAACCACAGGCCAATAGTTTGACAATAAAGCCTTATCCAGTTGTGATAGCAATCTTACATGCCCTGTCTAGGAATGTGTCCACTTTTACGGCTCTGAAATACACTAAAAGATTGTCTCTTGGGTTGGAGGGGGGAGTCATTTTATCACCTTATAAATCTAATTTTCACTCGTCACACATTGTTTGTTGTTGCATTTTTGATCATTGCTTATCATTCGAGCATATCAATCAAGATTCATCTGTACTGTTCATAATGAAAATCCAACTGCTGGGAGCGTGCAGGTCTCTGAGGTACAACACAAACATTCCAAGTGATTTAGCCTGGGCAAAATTAAATACCTCAAATGATTATTGCACAAGTCTTTCTTTCTTTCTTTTTTTCTTTTGGGTGGACTGCAGGTGCAGGAAAAACATTCCATTATCATGCTATTGCTATTGAAAAGGGAGTCGTGTTCCTTGCTTTCTCAGTATTCTATTCCTGTAACCTTGCAGACTGCATGAGCCAGATGGAAGGGTGGCGTCTCACCATTCTGTGTTCCAACCCAAACAGCTGCCTGGCCGCGACCAGGGGCCTTCTCACTAAGACAAAACACAGGCCTGCTCTGTGCGATACAGTTACAAATGATTTCTCTATTTGATTGGAGTGTCATGTCCTCACACCGCCATATCTCTGTTTCCTGGGGATGGGGGAGGGCATCGGGTATGGGCGTCGGGAGTGAAGTGGGGTCTGGACAGTGACTCGAGTCTGCTGACAGTATTGACCCAACCCTCACCCCAAGTGGTCCCACCTCCTCGTGTCTCCTCCCTGTCTTCCTTGTGGGTGTTTCAAGCAATGCTCTGCTAGAACAGTGGTTCCTAAATGGTGTGCCTTGCGATTTTGTGACAATGTTATGAATTATTTTTGCATATACAATACTTTGCAAGCACTCATTTCCAGAGGTAAATTATATACCCTATTTATTATTTATAATAATAATTTAAAATAATAAATAAATAAAACATATGGGCTAACTAAATATTGAATCAAGCAACTTAAAAACTATCTCAGGTGCACACAAAAGTCAGAGTAGACATTAAAATGACCCCAGAATTGTTTTAAAGGGAAAAACCCCTTTAACTTTATATTTATACATACATCTTCAATATGTAAAATAAACCCTGATGCTGAGCCAGTGGAGAGCCTCCACTGGAGGTCCTGGATGCTGGTGGAGGTGCAAAGACATGGTGAAAGACAGTAGACAGGTGGTTACAAATTGACAAATTCATTGGTCCATATGAATGAGTGATAGAGGGAGAGGCCATTGCCCAAGAGTTCAAAACTTTTATCCCTATCCGGGTGAATCAAATTTGGATTTTGGGTAGTTCAAAACAAATAAAACAGCTTCGGGATCACTTTAGTCAATCTGTGATCATAGTAAACATTGTCTCAATAACAAATATATATTTAACACCCAATATCCAAATCTGATCCGCTCGGATAGGGATTAACAGTTTGGAACTCTTTGGCCTGTTGATTGAAAGTGATGTCATCATGTATATAGGGGCATGGCCGGTATCAGCTGGGAGAAGTGGCCTACTGGCCTCCTTTGTTGAACGCTACAATCTTATAAAATCTACAAGCTCACAACTTGTAGCGCTGCACACGTTGTGAGCTGGTAGATTGGCTATTTTCGGTGTGCCACACCGGCGCACAAGTACATATATCCAGCTTAATTCATCTGAAGCAGGTGCCGGTTTGACTTTGGAGTCCAACTTTGATCTCCTGCCTGACTCTTTAAGGAGATTTTAAAGGGACGCAAGGGGCAAGGAACACTACACACCTCTTAATAGTCTGAGAATGTACATGTTAGCACAAATACAAATGTATTGTGGACATGGAAGTACTGTGACCCAAATCTCTGTATCCCAACACCATGTAGGCTATAGGGTATGTAATGTGGACACCCCATTACATCCACATTCCATACCTTGTGAAAAGGCCAGACAAAAACAAGATTAATTGATTGCTAAATTAGGTTCTGAGATTAACAAATAGCTAAAGGTTTGATCACACTTCATCAACCAAAACAATCGTCACCACATAGCTTTGAACTAATAGCAATCCAAGAAGTGCACAGTATGTCATAGATAGCTTTGCAGTGCTCTAAATCCTACTTACAAATACAGTACAGTCTATTAATTTCTCCGTCTTTCTTTTTACCACTTATGTTGTTGAGATTTCACACATGTTCACTTAGGGATAGCGTTATAGGGGATAAAGGAAATTGAGAAATGGAAAAATAAAATTTGGGAAAACTTTTGCCTATAATGACATGCCCAAAATAGGGATGCCATGTTGAAAGGGGTTAACTAAATCTGGACTTATCCCCTTGTTGTTGTTGTTGGTTTGAAAATCTGTTATTGGTCGGCAAGCGACACTATTGACCTACAGAGTATGAATTAGGCTTTAGGTTCTGAAGTGGACAGTGATCATAATCTCATGACTCCAAACAATATTGTGTGAGAGTTCAGTCAGTATAGGGTATAATCTATACTTGCTTACAGTGTGTCCTGTACATGTTGATGTTAACGATGATATTGCTCCAAATTAATTTGTCGGTGATTATTGGGGTGTATTTCGCCTATGCATTTGCCATGTAGTCCAATGTGTGAAGCCTGCTCCTGAAGATGAGTGATTCCCTGGTGGCATGTTGAGCTCCAGATGCGATTATCAGCAGCCAGGGGTTACTTTTTGACCCCAGCAGACCCATGACAATCCAAGAGCTGGACAGAATTTGTTCGGATGACATGTCCAACTGCTGTGTGTTAGGCAAACAGAGTCAGAGACACTATTATATGGTAGAAGTTTAATACATCAGCTCATGGGAGAAGTACATTAAACATTAAGGCTGGTGGTACAGTAGTTCTCGGGGGAAAGCAGGGAGAGCAGGGAGAGAGCCTAGTTATTTACAAAGATAAGAGGGGAACTGCTTGTGTCACAGGACCAAGTTGTACTCTAAACAATACATACCAGGCCTGTGCCATGTCATCTTGACTCTTTGATATTCAGATGGTCAGAACATATCATAAAGCAAAAGGTAAAACAACTTAATAACAATATATGGTATAACTTGACCACAATTCTTCCTCAGAAGCCATCTCAGGTGTTTTTGCGCAAGGAGCACTGCAATGCTGGGTCTTCCCAAGACACACTCAGGAGGATCCTGACACTTATTTGAAGATGGTGGTGGTTGGTTGTGGTTTAATACATGATATCATGGGGATAAGTACATTAGACACACAGGTCGGTGGTTAAGTAGTTCTGTGTCATATACAGGGATCAAACCATAGTTATACTCAAGATAAGAAAGAAGCGGCTTGTGTCCAAGGACCAAGTTGTACCCAAAACAATAGATACCAGGGCTGAGCCACGGCATCTTGACTCTTATAATATGCAAAATGTCACAACATACTGTATCATAAGGCAAAGGTGAACAACATTATAACAATATAAGATGTAATTCTGCCACAATTCTTCCTCAATGTCTAGTAGCAACAATGATCATGTCCGCAGTGCTTCGATCACACCTAAAGCCACACGGGATATGGGTAAGATGTTTTTTACATGGGTTGCTATAGGCAAAGTACACTGTACCTCTGCTGTTCCCACATTCTGCTTTGTCACCTATACACTTATAACTTCAAATGATGTATCCTTCCAATCTTATGCATTATGTCTTCAGATGACCAGATGGCATTGATCAATTGGTATATTCTTTAGGTAAGGAGGAGGTATCTCCCATGTTTTAGCATTTCTGCCCGGATTCCATCAAGGCCTAGGCTCTTGTTGTTCTTGAGGCCCTTGATGGCTTTGTGTATACCTGTGAGAAACTTGGGGGAAGGAGTCCAAAAAGTTGACTGGGGGCAGGCTTGGGAGGTCAATGACTATGTCCATTTTAACTGCATTTGAGGTGTCCTCATCTGTCCAGGATCTGCTGTCTGTCCTTGTAGAAGGTGGCACTCGTTATATTCTTCCTCTGTGGTGCATACTACTAATCATGGTGATTTTTGCTCGTTTTCTTGGTTCACCAGTCATTCTCCATGACACTGAGGTTGTGATGGGTTTCAACCCTGATAATGTTGAAGCAAGCCTTCAGTGAGGTGGATTGAGGCTTTGAAACATGCTGCTGCCTCCACCACACTCAAGCCCTTAGACTCTGTTTACCACTCAGCTCTGAGGTTCATTTCTGGTGACAGCTACAACACTCATCACTGTACCCTGTATGATAATGTTAGTTGGTCCTCTCTGACTGAGAGACATAATAATCATTGGTATCTGTTTATTTACAAAGCCGTGGTTGGAAAATTACCATCATACATTACATCTATGTTATTTCAACTCGCTCCAGTGAATGGTTGTTTCTTCAGGTACCTCTTGTTAGATCTGACCTGGGAACGACTGCTTTTAGTATTAGCGCACCAGGTTCTTGGAACCTCTTGCAACATCAACATCAAGCATACACTGATACCCTTGTAACTATTGTCGATCTCATGTTGATCCTTTTAATTGAATTTATGTTATTCTGTGTAGTTTATTTTAGCTTCTTTCATTTGTAATCTCGGCATCATTGCAAATGAGGGTCTCTCTCAATGATCTCACAGAGAATCTTAAATAGAGGTCGAATGAAAGATGGGCAGTATTTGCTGTGGTTCCAACAACCCCTGGACCGTGTGCACAACTTCGAGAACCACTGATCTATGAGTGCTCCAGGTAGAACTGGCTGTTGGTGTCTGCTGCTATTTCATGGATCCTAGACAGCTGGTTTGCAATCTGTTCCCCTTAGCTGGTTGATTGAGTGCGTGGAGTGGACTTCAGTGCATCGCAGTTGAACTTCCTGCATGCTGGTGATTTCCTAAATTGAGGGCGTATTTGAAGGTTAAGTTTGGCTCTGATCAATTGATGGTCTGTCCAACAGTCGGATCCACGGACGGCCCTGGTAATTCGCACCTCCTTCCCATCAGCTTGGCGGACAATGATGGATTCCAGGGGATGCCAGCAATTTTTTGAGCGGGGTTGTTGCCAGGAGGTCTTGAAATTGTTCTTTAGCTGGAACAAAGGTGTTTGTAGTGACCATTTGGAGCAGAGTGCAAAGGGAGTAACACAATGAATATTATCCATATAACATAACAGTACATGAACAGTACACACTTTGTGCCCCAGAATGACATGGACACACGCACGCACGCACGCACGCACGCACGCACGCACGCACGCACGCACGCACGCACGCACGCACGCACGCACGCACGCACGCACGCACACACGCACGCACACAAGCACACAAGCACGCACACGCGCAAGCACAGAAAACCAGGGTGACCCACTGCAATGTGACTACCGGTAGACACACAGTTGTGTTTACTCCACATAGAGCTGTGTGAGGTTTTGTAGGGTCACAATGTACTGGGTTTTAAAGCCAAACATTTGTGGGCATTTTAACCATTTTCAACACATCAAAACACACCCAAACACTTCTGTGTTTTGATGCCACTTTTTAGCTCACAATTCATTTTCATGCAGGCCTGCTGCAAAATATGTTTACGACTGACTGAGACGATTTACCCTGTGGTGACAGTGGTGGTGGCGTGTGTGTCCTCTATATATATATATATATATATATATATATATATATATATATATATATATATATATATATATATATATATATATAGTATAATATATACTGTGTGAGAGAGAGAGAGTGAGTGAGAGAGAGAGTGAGAGAGAGAGAGAGAGAGTTTGAGAGAGAGAGAGAGTGAGAGAGAGAGAGAGAGAGAGAGAGAGAGAGAGAGAGAGAGAGAGAGAGAGAGTGGGTGAAGAACTGGGTGAAGTACAGCAAGATTTGTGAGCTGTTGTGACAGGAAAAGGACGACCAATGCTGTCAATCATCTGTGTATTCTGCACTGTGCTGAGTGCTCATCTCAGTACATATATCTACTGTACATCCAAACAGAGCACATAACTTTAAATTGTAAAATAATGTTGCTATTTTTTAAGTTACCTTTTATTACTGTATACAGTACCTGTATTCTGTTAGTACATTCCCTTTATGTAGGTGCAAATGTATATTTGATTACAATGTTACACAGTTGTTTAAACATTTATTTATTCTAGAATATCTTTAAATGCACACTATATATGTTTTTACACTTGGTTTGATAATGTAAACCTGTGTTTCCCATGCCAATAAAGCCCCTTTGAAAGAGAGAGAGAGAGAGAGAGAGAGAGAGAGAGAGAGAGAGAGAGAGAGAGAGAGAGAGAGACATGTTCCACATCTTAACTATTTCCCAACTATAGGGTCAGTGGAATTTTTATGTAACAGCCATGCTTCTCCAATGTTTTGAAAACACTGTGTGTGTAGCCTGCTGCATGTGTTTGTATGGATAACCCATTTCAGTAGGGGGCATCAATCTGTCTGTGTTGTGGATTGCATAACTCTGATACTATAACCTATGAAAACAAACAAAAGTATCTGTGGAACTGGAGTTCTGGAGCTCACGGGGCAAGAGAGCCTTCTTTGACGTCTCCTGACCTGAAAAGATCTTACATACCCAATAGCAGTTCCACCCATAATTCAGTAGCCTAGATATAATGCGGACGGAGCTACTGTTCTTTAGTGATCTCAGCTCTACAGAGAGGACTGTGTACTCACGTGAACTTTTATCAGATATAGATCTGGTCTATTGCCTGTGTGTGTGCGCATGTGCGTGTGTGCGTGTGTGCGTGCGTGTGTGCGTGTGTGCGTGCGTGCGTGCGTGTGTGTGTGTGTGCGTGTGTGTGTGTGTGTGTGTGTGTGTGTGTGTGTGTGTGTGTGTGTGTGTAGGCCTATACTTATATTATGTAGCTTACTGGTGTGATCGTTTTCTCCTCCATACATCGATTGCTTTGCTGATACCCTCAAATTATAGCATAAACTTCAAGAAATGTTAAAGGAGCAATAGGCACATTTCTGCCACACTGCACTCAATTGCACCAAATGTAAACACTGCTGTAGCGTCTCCTGAAATGATTATTACATTATTTTTTCACAACATTTTTGTGTATTCTTTTGTGGAAAGGCAACCGACATATAATTTTTTTTTTTTAATATAAAATATTTTCTTTTTAGCATTAATTTGTATAAAACTGTTGCCTATACTTCCTTTAAAAGATAACTTCAGCAACCGATTATTCCCTGAGTGGAATAAATATATATTTGAAAATGACAGGATAGAGAGTCAAATGTCAGAAATTACTAGCAATCAGTTCTATTTGGGGCTTAGGCTATAGGACAACAACAAACCTATAGTTGTAAGCGTTAGAGCATGTTGATCTTTGCTATTTAACTTGTCTAGTGTGTTAAAACTGATGAATGTAGCCTACTTATGGATTATATTTTTCTGTATGTCTCAGCTACCCCCCCCCCCCCCCAACACATGGCACTCAGTTTACACCGACAGTTTTGTCATTGAAATAATCAATCAGTCAATCAATACCAAAATATCAGTATTAAGTCTTGTATTACTTAAATGATAGTTAGGAACCAAGTAATGGTTGTGGACCTTACAATGGAACCAAAGTTAAACCTTTTACCATTTGTATTTTGTACACTCTAGGAGTTATGGGGGTCCGTGTCCTGAATTGCATACCAAGCTAAGGGTTCTTGAAATGAAAACGTTTGAGAACCACTGCTTTAGGTAAGTATTAAGTAACATTTGGGCTTGCACTTAAAGGGTTAAAGTGGGGTTCCCTGCGAAGACGACGCTAACGGGCGGGGCGGAGGGGAGTTTTCCTCTGGTGAGTGTGCGCGTGTCGGGTGTACGCGTGTGCGTGTGTGTGTCAGCGTTGCCAGGTTTTGCGAGAGAAACAAGCAACCAGGTCTATGAAAACAAGACCAAAAGAAGCAAATGAGCGCTTTAAACGGACAGCATTGCATTGGCTATTTGAAAATAGCCGATCTGAAAGCTCAAAAGAAAGTCTTGAAATAAAATGTGGAATATTTTGAAACATTCTAACACAATAGGCTACATATTATTTAATTTGGCGGTCCGTCCATCCATGACATGAAAATATTTAAGAACCACTGGTATAAATAATAATTAAAAATGTTGTAAGCAAGCCTAATACGCAAGCCGCAACAACTACCAATAATTACAAGCAAGTTTACAGAAAAACAAGCCCAAAGTCGCTTAAAAATAATAAGTGGACATGGCAACCCTAGTGTGTATGTGTGCGTGTGCGCGCGCGCGCGAGTCAGTCAGTCAGCTGGCGAAAGTGGATGAGTGAGCAGTGTGAGGTGTGTGCGGCGCGCGCGTGTGTGCGTGTGTTTATGGCGTGGACACACCGCTCGGGGACGACGTGAGGACAACAGACACACCGAGAGTTTTCACACAGTTTTTCTCAGGTCTTGTCAGTCGTGTTTTCTTTCAGCGTCGGTGCCTCCTGTCTTCCTGCTGCCGCTGTCTGTCCGCGACGCACGGGTGAGTCTTTCTCTTTTCTTCCCCCTCAACGTTATTTTTTTTTGTGCACTTTTATTTTTTAGAAAGTGGCATGACCGATAGCGGGTGAAACTTAGGAAAACGCGCGTCTTGTAATTGATTTAAGTGAAAATGTCCCGATTTACTGCTGCCAGTCCAGACCTGGAATGACACGAAGACGAGTCGCCCCGTTTGGAACATCACTCTCCACCATAGCTCCGTGATGAGGTCCCGCTGTCTCGGGTCCCGGCAGAGGCAGAGTCCGTTCAAATGCAGTGAAGATCACCTTTTTCGCAACATCGTATCATAAAAGTAAAGGTAGTCCGAGACGCCTATAGATGTTTTCAATTTAGCCGGAAAGTAACATTTAAACGACGAGGTTGAATAACGCGATTAAAACGCTTATTTAGCCAGCCTGTGCCATGTTTTCCCATTCAACCCGGGTACACCGTCCGGAAGAACCCCCCCGACGGCAGGTGTGAGTACTGCTCCCGGTTCGGCTACAATGGGAAAACACGGCACAGGCGCACAGGCTGACTAAATAAGCGATTTAAACGGGTTTTCAATCCCGTCGGTTAAATTTTACTTTCCGGCGAAATGTCAAACATCTGTAGGCGTTTCGGACTACCTTTTACTTTCGAATACGATGTTGCGAAAAGTTGATCTTCACTGCATTTGGACGGACTCTACCTCTGCCGGTACCCGAGACAGCGGGACCTCATCTCAGAGCTATCCTGGAGAGTGAGGTTCAAAACGGGGCTACTCGATGGGGGTGCGGACTCGAAGGGTCCCATATAGACTTTACACTCTCTGTTAAGTGTTAAGTAGCCTACATCTTCACCACACTAGCCATTTTTTTTAAACTAGTAGCGAGCTTGTAATGTTGTTACTAGCTCCAGACCCACTCTACTACAGCTGTCTGCATTTGTACTGTAATGGGCTAGACTAGAGCACTGTTTCCCAAACACTGGGTCGGGACCCATTTGTGGGTCGTGGACACATATTTATAGGTCGCGAGTAAATATTCCTTAATTTTTGGTTTCCTACATTTTCTTTTTTATTAAATTTGTTTTAAGCAAAAAAAAAAAAAAAAAAATCTTAATGAATTAAAACAAAAATCTATTTTCTAAATAATGAAATAAAATTAAAAACAATCTAAGAAATTCCATTAACTAGAAAACGAATGTTTAAGAAGTTGTGAAAATAGCCGTTCTATAAGCTCACAACGTGCACAAAGTGAATGTGTTGTGAGCTTGTAGATCTGCTATTTTCACTAGTATTAGTCCCGGGGAGACATCAACTCTTTCTTTTGGGTCTCGAGCTAAAAGGTTTGGGAACCACTGGGCTAGAGTAGACCTCTAGTTGGAGAGACACATCACATGGCTGCAGCCTGCATCCCTACTGTATTTAGGCAGGGCAGAGGACCCCCCCCCCCCCCATTCTTCTCCGTGTTGATTGTCAGTCATAAAAGTCCATTAGCAGCTAGTTACATAATGTGTAGGCTAATCTCTGCACCCTGGTACATTTCCTTCCTACCTCCTGTCTAGGAGGAAGATACAGGTCTGGTTAGGATCGAGGCAACATTATAGGTCCGTTTGTTTGGTAGGCGAGTAGGCTAGAATGTCAAGTTATACTGTTCTGTGTATATGGTAAATTAGGATATGGTTATCATGATATCTTTCTCTGCATTTGATTAGGAGACCTTCACCAAGCATTGTTTCTCCCTGACTGCACCTTTTGTTTTTGGTCTCTCTCCATGTGTCAGCTGACATAATTTAGCCAGAGACAGGCCTGGCTGTGAGAGAAAGAGCTGTTCGTCTACATGGCAGGCTATACTGTACAAAAAGGGAAGGAGGTAGGGTTGCTTGGGGGTGTTGTAGTATATATGTTACAGTATGATTGGAGAACCAGTACGATTGAAGAAAGCGCGCTCGTTTTTACCACCCACCCAGCACTAGAGGGAGCCACAAGCCAGGCTTGTGCACAAACATATATGGCCACACACACACACACACACACACAGTCACACACACACACACACACACACACACACACACACACACACACACACACACACACACACACACACACACACACACACACACACACACACACACACACGCGCACACACACACGCACGCGCTCATGCTTTTTTTGGTTTATTGAAAGCAGGACTGTTTAGATACTTTTATTGTGTTCTGGCTTTCGTTTTACTTTCTCCCTGACACACACACACACACACACACACACACACACACACACACACACACACACACACACACACACACACACACACACACACACACACACACACACACACACACACACACACACACACACACACACACAGTGATCCATGAAAAGAACTATTCTGTCCCTATCGGTTTACAAATCAAACGGCGCTGAGTCGACTAGTGGAGCGTCGGCCGGTCACCGCGGGCACTCGCGCCTGGAGGCGCGAGGGCGCGCTTCCTCGGCCTCAAGCTCCACTAAGTCGGCGCGCCGTGCGTGTGAACGCGTGTTCAGCGTTCCCCTCATAGATATTATGGTTCCCCTAGCGTAGCTTCCTGGTTGCTATGTGGGGGGGAACAACAAAAGACAGGTCTCCGTCGGCGCATCAAAGCCCCGCCTCTCCGCGCTCTCCTTCTCCTCCTCCTCGGAGGAGGAGAAGGAGAGAAGGAGAGGACGGGACGGGTTATTACGCGAGGAGGAGGAGGCTCCTCTTCCTCGCGATTCTCGCGTAATAACCCCCCGCCTCGCAGCGCCGTCCTCCTCCTCGCGAGCCTCGCTAATAAACCCTGTCTCGAAAAGCCCCGCCTCGCCCCGAAGGAGCCCCGTGCCTAAAAACGAGCGCTCTGTCTTCAATCGTACTGGTTCTCCAAACGTACTGTGACATATACACCCACTCGCACACGTAAAAAACACACACTGGTGACTTTATTAAGTTGTTCCCTGCCCTATCATATTCCCTGGATCTCTCCCCATATGACCAGTAAAGCTGAATTGCTTTCATTCTCGTCAGGCGGAAACACAAATGTCAAGCGTGGCTTTACTTTGAACTCGGCAGCACGAGCCGAGAGGAGGGAGAGACAAGTGGGGAGTGGACGAATAGAGACAAATAGAGGAGGGAAAGAGACTGATATTTCTACACAACATCTGATATCTCTTATGTAATCCAGTCCACACAATGGAGAGATGCTTGCTGAGAAAGAACGTCCAGCGAGACCAATTAGTTCACTAGTGAGATGGATTATTTAGACTGAGACGGAGAGTGCTGGGAAAGTGAAAGATGTTGGGACAGAGAATTAACCACAATAACCCTATATACTTAGTTGATCAATGTTCCCCAGGGCTCTATATAGCTTGAGCAACCGAATAGAACAGGGGGCCACTTCTCCATTGAATGGACACGGCCACCATGTTCTATTCAGTCGCCCTATTACTTTGAATGGTGTGCATGTTCTATATACTAGGTAGTATACCTCCTCTACACCAAATCTCTTCTGCGAAAATAGCCTATCTACAATCTCACAATGCGCTGCTTTGTGAGCTTGCAGTCAGATTGGCTACTTTTGCAAAATGTTCACACCCAGAATGGGAACGTTAGGGTTCAAGTGGTTCAACACAGACCCTCAAATATTCCTTAGTAAAGGACAGACAGAGAGTCTTTGTTTTTACCTCTGGGGGCACCAACTCCTTTTTTGTGTAGAAACAAGAACTCTGTGTGGCTCCTCCCATGTCTTAGTCCACTTCCTCCCGGGTGCTTCTGTGTTTCTTCCTACTAACAACAACACCACCACCACATGTTTAGGGCAGTGGTGCTGACAGATTCAGCTGTTAGCAGAATCTGTCTTGAGAGATTAGGGAGAGTGAGACAAGCAGCAAAGAGAGAGAGAGAGAGAGACTAGAGAGAGTCAGACAGTTGAGTCAGACAAGCAAAGAGACATGAGGGTTATAGGAGAGTGTAATGGTGGTAATTGTCACCAGACCCTGCCCACCATCTGCTTTCCTTCACTCTCATCCCTCTGTTCTTAATCAGAGGTACAGTAACCCCTTTCTAGCTCTCACCTGCACAACACAGAATCCATATAGGATGGATGGACCTGTGCCACATGCTGAGAGGAAGATGAAGAGAGACTGGAGAGGAGGGGCAGGCACATACTAAACTCTCTGTTGCAGTTTTGCAATCTCTCTCTCTCTCTCTCTCTCTCTCTCTGTGTCTCTCTTGGTTCTGTTATTTATGTCATTGGGGCGTATACTAGATTCAATCTACAGACTACAGAGCCCTTGTTGATGTGTGTGTACAGTATGTTTGTTGTTGCACAAAACACAAGAAAGTGTCATAGATAGATAGATTGATAGATGGATACCTTTTATTGATCCCCCCCCCCACACACACACACACACACACACACACACACACACACACACTTTATTCTATAAACTGTAATTTCTCCCAAATACAAATAATTTCATAGAGATTTACATTTGTCAAAATAACAAAGTGTTTCCAGAGTAATGCAAGAAAAATAAGTGCTCATTCATTTTTAAACATAACAATAATGTAATATTTGATATATTGAATAATATATTTGTTATACATTAATATTTGGTCAAATAAACCAAAGGTAATATTAGCACTGTTTTTACCATTCAGCTGCTCCTATTGCAAGAGGATAGAGATGACAGCAGGTTCGTTTACTTTCCCTCTAGATTTGTTGAGGTGATGAACTAATCAGTACCTCATCCTACTATAAATGGGACCGAGGGATTGATGCGCCAACTGGAAGGCAGTCGGATCAACGGATCTCCCAAAAAATATAGATAAAACTGCAAATTCCCATATGGGTTACCTTGATGTCATCAGTGTCATAGTTCTGACATCATAGACTGACCTGGACTCCATATTTGAGCATGCCTGACCGGGAACTCCATATGGGCATAAAAGGGACACAGACAGACAGATACAGAGATCTCCATATGGGCATATAAGGGAAACGGACAGATACAACGGGTACTCTGACTACGGGTATTGCGTAATTGGGTGGGGCATTTATTTCCAACTGCCATCGTTCCCAACTTGAATTGTTCCCGAGCAGGCCGGTGCACGGTTTAGTCAAGTAGAGTGAGGTGTGCTTGCTTGTGTCGGAAATAAACAGACACTAGAATAGAATGGCTGCCATACATGTATAGAGAGATGCTGATTTAATAAACATTTGGAGTGGTCTCTTAAGTTCTTCCACAGCTCTGTGTGTGTGTGTGTGTGTGTGTGTGTGTGTGTGTGTGTGTGTGTGTGTGTGTGTGTGTGTGTGTGTGTGTGTGTGTGTGTGTGTGTGTGTGTGTGTGTGTGTGTGTGTGTGTGTGTGTGTGTGTGTGTGTGTGTGTGTGTGTGTGTGTGTGTGTGTGTGTACCTACTTAGGGACCACACCAAGTAGTGCTACACCAAGTTTGGAACGATATAAGTCGGGAACGATGCAAGTTGGGAATGCGTACCCCAACCGGTTATGCAATACCCAATGTACATGTCAGAGTACCCGTTGTCAGAGTACCCAGTGTGGTACCCACCCACTACCATAATTATGGAGATATAGGGATATCTGATATTGCCAAAAACTGCTGACATCATGTTTATGACAGACATGGGCATATATGGAATAACAGACAGATTTCCATTATACACGCTACCACCAGTGTTGCCAGATTGGGCGGTTTTCCGCCCAATTGGGCTATTTTAAAACTCATTGGGCTGGGATAAATAGCCTTGGGCGGGCACATCAAATTTGGGCTTGTTTTGAAGTTAAAAACAGCCCAAAACAAGCCCAAAACAAGCCCAACAAGCCCAAAACAAGCCCAGTGCATGTGCCCAGTGCATGTGCGCGCGCGCACATGCACTGGGCACTGCTCGCGCGTGCATGAGAGTGCATGTGGGCTGGTTTTTATTGCAATGGGCTGGTTTTAAGGGCTGCTTGGGCTGGAAACTGTCATTCCGATCTGGCAACCCTGGCTACCACTTATATTTGTGCTCTGGCAGAAACAAGACGCAGAGTTCTGTGAAGCTGATGGGTTGGGTTGGCCGATCACGGAAGCCGATGTTTAAGGCCAGTCCGCACCAATGCAACTCCTTGCAACCATTATCCCCAATGGCAGTTGCAAGGAGTTGGATTGGTGTGGACTGACCTATAAAACGTTTTTGTTGCAAGGAGTTGAAACTAGTTGCATTGGTGTGGACTGGCCTTTACACCCGCCCGCAGACACAGAGATTCGGTGTGTCCTCCACAGACTGATACAGACATGTGGTTTTACGGTTCTGGACAACCTCCGGTCTGACCAAATTCCCACTCTGCACTGCACAGTGCACATCCCCGGGTCCTTGGCGACACACACACACTAAGTTTGAAGTCGATTCAGATGGTGCCCAAGTTATGCCCGGGACAGTCACACACAGACACACAGAGCATCTCTAATAATCAAATCGATTTAAGGGGCGGGGCGGAGTTTGGGATATTATCGTTTTCTCTGCTATGTTGCAGCTATGTTCTAGCAGACCACCTGTCCAATTCCGCCACATTTGGTCTAAAAATCGATCAGACCTGTAGCCTTTGGACTGTGTACTTTTCATTGTTCATTATACATTTGGATTAGTTGTTTGGCCCGTATTTTGCCTCAGTAGCACACCACTCTATCCTGTAAAATCCTCAATGTTCATGTGTCCAAGTAATTGTCTGTGACGTATGTGGAAGTGCCTTTTACATCTGTGTAGGCTATAGGTCTGTGGTGGTGATACATCACACACTTCACCTATGGGTTTATCAACCCATGTTGCGATCAGCTGTTTCACTGTGTGCTCTTCAATGACACATGCGTCTACTCTGGGCACATAGACTCTCTGTCTCCGGCTTCAGACAGCAGCCATACATTTCACTTTGAAAAGTTCATCTGTGTAACTTGTAAATATTGTTTACTCTGTTGCAACCAGTGAATTGTTTTTCTTCTCCAAAGTCATGCGACAGAACTGCTGGTATTTCACAACGTGGATCGCTTGCCACTGCAGGTTTCATGGCATATTTTCCTCCCAGACAGCAGAGACACACATTCGTTCCGAGTTATTTATTACATTTTGTTTTCTGCCTCAAAGCTAAATGAAGCGTAGTATACCTGTGAGATGTGAGTGGCATTTGATCATCAGAGTAGAATGAGGGAGTGCAATCCTTATGTGTTCATATATAGGCTATCCATTTTTCACTCAACACTGTGACTGTTACTATTAAACCCTGTTTTTCTGCCTATAAACCAAACATGTAGCCAACATGTGAGGTGTGACTGACTGGCACTGAAATGTTAATTGAAATTTGTGTGTGTGTACAAGGAGGACACTTGAGCTTTGGAACGCCATATACCGCGACAGTTATGAAAAGGGAAAGGACTTAATTTTGTCATTGTAATAATAGTATGTAGCCTGTAAGGTTGGACGACAGATGGATAATGAACGTCTACATGCTCTAGTGTCTCTGACGCCGATGTGCGGGCCAGGCTGCTAGAAGTGACTCAAGTTTAAAACAACAGCGTTGAACCAAAGTGCTGTACACTCTGTAAAACAAATCTAAAAAATACTAAGAGTAAAACAATAAACAGGGGGACAAACACATAGAGGGTGAAACACATAGACACATTGCATTTCGGAAACCGCATCTGGATCATCGAAAGCCAAGGAGTACAAGTGAAACGTGATTTAAACACAGGCCTGGTTTGAGATGCTCTAATATGGGGTGGAAGATCGTTTCACAGTTTGGGCGCTACAGCGGAAAATGATCTATCCCACCTGGCCTTCAGCCTTGTTTGTGGGACCAGAAGAAGTGATTGGTCAGTAGACCTCAAGACCCTTGTGGGGTTTTTTGGAGGTAAAAGCTCTGATATGTACATGTGCATTTAAAGAAACAAACATTAAAATCTTAAAGTGAATCCTGTAACGAACAGGGAGCCAGTGGAGGGAGGCAAGAATCGGAGAGATGTGATCATACTTCCGTGCCCCTGTTAAGAGGCGAGCAGCAGCGCTTTGGACTAACTGTAGGCATGACAGGCAAACTTGGCTAATGCCAACATAAAGTGCATTACTGTAGAGTCGGGTTGAGATAAAAGCATGGATAAGATGTTCAAAATCAAAAAGGGTTAAAGCAGACTTGACTTTGGATGAAAGCCTCAGCTGGTAGAAACTAGATTTAACCATGGAGTTTGTCAAGCTTAAAATCACTGTCCAATTTTACATCAAGGTTGGTGACTACCGGTTTAAAAAATTACTGCAGGGACCCAAGATCCAGGGAAGAGGTGTCACAGGCAGTGCTGGGTCTGAACACCATGACCTCAGTTTTAATATGAACAATATGTCTATATCTTTCTGTATATACAGTATGTGCAGTATAGAGTATCTACTAGTATATGATATGATTCCTCAAATGAGGTTATCAGACATGTAATGGAGGCACAATATTTTGATATGATTAAAAAGTAGATTTTTTTTTTGTTCTAAAAAAATTTATCCCGCGATTTTTGTAACCCATTTTTTTTCACCCGGTGCCAATTTCCTAAGTGATCCTGGGCGCTACACCAGCGCTACACCAGTCCCCTTCAGCCTAGGGAGGCCAGGGCCGAGCTCATGCTTCCTTCAATGCATGAGAGCCAACTGACCTTCTTGTCACCTGACAGGGGGGAGTTTCCCTAGTAGGACGTAGCACGTGGAAGGAACACGTTATTCCAACCAGTTCCCTTCACCTCCATCAGGCGCCCCGGCTGTCATGGGGGAGGCGGTATAGCGACCAGGATTACTACATGTTTTTGTGAGGGTATTAACTACCCTAGGAGACATGGGGAGAACATGCAAACTCCACACAGAGTAGGCCCTTTCACCAACCCCACCTAGGGTATGGGCGCTGATGACGCGGAGGAGAAGACACGCCCCCAGCGTCCCCGGCGGGAGTCGAACCCAGGACCTTCTAGCTGTGAGGCGACAGCGCTACCGACTGCGCCACCGTGCCCCCTAAAAAAAAAAAAAAAAAAAGTTGGATTTTATTGTAATATTTAATGACAAACATAGATAGATGGGTTATCATTCATTCATAGCACCATATGCTAGCTATGGTTTTATCTTGCAGGTTTCAAAGCAAAATGTTGTATTCTATTCTGGACATCACGTCGTGGATGCACCTGGGACGTATCATCAGTGTTGTAGCCTGGGGTCGACAGGTGTTTCGGGTCTCGCAACATACACCATTGCCCAGGTGACGCAGCCGAGGTTGATCAAGCCCCGACTTACGTCCCAGTAGCTACCCACGGTCAGTCCTCTTAGGAAAGACAGGGCCCCTCTGCCCCTCAGTCCGCTTCTCCGGAACTACTCTGCCGGGACCGGGGGAGGCTCTGGCACTTGGAGGGACTAGGTTCTGTGGATGGCCTCCTGTCCGGGCCCCTCCTTCCTCTCACCAGGTCCAGGACCTGAGCGTTGCACCAGACTCCCCCGCTCCAAACATTTCTCTCCGGCATGATGGTGTCTTGGGCCGTGGTGGTACTGCACTGGTAAAGAGTTTACTTGGATTCAGAAATAAAGGAAACGGGGTAATGAATAGAGTTGTTCCGATACCGATACCAGTATCGGAAAGGATAAGGATAATTCCTTTTAACAGGACGTTCATGAAAGTCCTTGCGGGCTTGTTTCCAATGAGGGCCTGTGAGCAATTAGGGGTTAAGAGTCTTGCTCAGGGACAAATTTCATTTCATCGACACACATGCTGGCGTGGCCTGGAATCGTACCTGGGGCAACCAGGGCCTCTGGCACCCTAGGCGGGCTCACTAACCACTCAGCTATGACCGCCCCCATAAAAAAAAGCTGCTGATACTGCCTAAAATGCTGGTATCTGTATCGGCGAGTATGCCAGTCTATGCCATTCCGATACTACGTAATTTATCACAAGATGAGATTTCATTTACAGTAATATTTTGAATTGATGTTGCGCTTCTGTTTTATATTCTTACTGTACTATTTACATTATAATTCTACTAACAAATGTACACTCTCAGAGTTACAGATCTGTAAGGGTCAATTTGGAACCCCTTCAAGGAAGCCCAAGAGTCCCTGGACCTCACTTTGAGAACCACTGTCCTAGATTTTTACTTAAGCCAAAAAAAGTTTTTAAGAGCCACTGTAGTAGATGATGCAACACAGTTCACTGGAAATAGATAGAGAGAATGTCTTTCTGTATTTTCTCTCTCTCTGCCTGCAGGTGTTGCATGGTCATGTGTTATTAGCTTGGAAAGGCTTTAGTTAGCCTTAAGCCTGGGGCTTTGTTTGGGAACTGACTTACCGTGTGTGTGTGTCTTATACAATGGTTGTGTTTACATTGGATTTGGCGTGTGTGTGTGTGTGTGTGTGTGTGGGTGTGTGGGTGTGTGTGTGTGTGTGTGCGCGCGCGCGCGCGCGCATGTGTGAGCATTACTTGCACCTTTACTCAATACTCAGTGCTTTGTTTTTCCTCTTTCAGGGAGAGGATGTTTCATGATTTTGAGGAACATTGAATAGACACTCCCCCACAGCAAATAATATGGATTACGTTTTAAAATATGCACATACACTGACATACAGTATATCCCCAAAATAATTTCTGAAACTCTATTTCCAGGATTCAAGATGTATTTTGAAATGTGTTTATACATTTGTATTCAATATTTTGAACCATGAATGTAAAATAAAAAATAATGAAAAAAATAAAAAAATAATATAAGTCTAAAGGCATACATGTACACAGTCGTCCCAAATACACACACAGCATGGATAGCGGTTAGCCGTTCCGTACATTCATTCGGTCACTGTGTATCATGTTGTATAAACGTGGCCAACCCACTGTAAAATCTTACATCATACCAGGAATAATAATGTTAATTGACATGGATTGTACCATGGATAATACTGGCCCAGTGCGGAACTTCTAGATTTATACACCTGGAAGTCAGTTTGTTATTGTGGTGACGTTGTCATGATTTGGTCTAATTGTGTTATATTGTATTATGTAATTATATCATAATAATTGATATGGTATGATATACGATTATGTTTAGCAGTATGGGTTGTGTGTGCAGGGCTGTGGTGAGCAGATCCGGTTGATGTGAGTCTCCACAGAGGGAACGTTGAACAGACACCATGGCCTTGGCTGGATGCCCTGACTACTTCCTCCTTCACCCCAACTACCAGGTATTATTACACACACTGTCCCTCTAAACATGGTGTGTGCATGCGTGCAGAAGTGTATGCATTTATGCTTGTGGACGTGCAAGTGTGTGTTTGAGTAGCCTAATTGCACCACACCAGACTGACAGCTACCATGACAGCCTCTGGCATGCATACTGTAGACATTGTAACCATAGCGATGCCCAGCTGATGTGAGTCTGTGTTAACATGGCTGCTATGCCTCTGAGACTCAGAGTCCAGAGTGAACTCCACTACGTTTGGACTATTATTGGCCTTAGCCAGGTGAAAAATGGCGCCTTTGTCACAACAGACCCAGTTCCATAGTGCAACTCCTGGAGAATGAGGCCTTTGTTTTTCTCTCTATGTCTGACTCACCGGGACCTAAAGAATTTGGCTGGACAGTGTTGTCGTTCACGGAGGTCTATAAATAGAGCAGGAAACAAACAATGAAAACAACAACAGACCTGAGAGCGTGGGATTGTCGCCTCATGACACGCTCATGCAGTGACAGACGGACGGGGGGCTTGAGGTCTTGACGCAGACCTAGCTGCATTATTTCTCTTAGAAGAGGTATAAGAATGCAGCGCCTGCCCCCAAGATGGCTGAGCCCCCGATGGGCTGACATTAAGTTGGATTGGTTCAGGTTAGATTCCAGGAAAGGGGCTTTGCACCAGTAAGACTGCAGTGAATGGCAAATTGACTCCTCCCTCCAAGTGGCCAGTGGAGTTTGAGAGAGAACTTTGATAGTTAGCGCAAGGGAGCGAACTGGCTTACTGCATTGCTGTGGGTGTTATATAAAGCTGTCCAGTTGACATGACCCAGCATGAAACATACACGCACGCACACACGCACACAAACACACCATGGTGTCTCTTTCTGGGCAGTGACTGTAGGTTTAGTGTGTATAGATAAGGAGCAAATGAGACCTCTTTTCTGCATACTTACATAACTCTATACATAACACTGGGCATGTTTGGGAATCTGGGCTGTGCTCCAGGCGTGTGTGTGTGTGTGTGTGTGTGTGTGTGTGTGTGTGTGTGTGTGTGTGTGTGTGTGTGTGTGTGTGTGTGTGTGTGTGTGTGTGTGTGTGTGTGTGTGTGTGTGTGTGTGTGTGTGTGTGTGTGTGTGTGTGTGTGTGTGTGTGTGTGTGAGAAAGCACTGGATCTGAGCCACAGATGTCTCAGAGCATGGAGCCAGCACCAGTCCAGAGCTGTTCTCTGAGAGATAGTACTGTATAGTATGTAGAAGTATATTGTTTGTGTTCACATCTGTGTGTAAGGACCGCTCATTAGCCACAGGCCAGAGACTAGCATTCAGCTATTTTCGCTAAGTTTGACAATGTTGGCCTATAATGACACAATAGGATAGGAATAAAGTTCTTCTGCATCGAACTTCATTAATAGACAGTAAAATACTGAGTGTTAATTACACTCTTGAGTGCACAGATGTATTACGGGTGCATTTGACTACATTTATACACTTCTCTTGGTTACAAATGTATAAATGAACTCTGAGGTTTTTGCTGAGTTAACCACTTTGAACCTGGTGTCCCCATTTTTGGCATTTAATTTCAGGTGACATTTTTCAAAAATAGCAGATCTATAAGCTCACAACATGTCACAATGCGATTTGCTGCGAGGTAGTAGATTGGCTATTTCTGTGTGACACAGTCTTAATGAAGCATAAAAGATGGCTTTAAGTTTTAATAGTTCAATTTTATCACATACCCAACTCGGAATGTGGGCTCCTCCTCACACTTTATGCCCCTGGAGGTCAGAGGTCAGCGGCTAGCCTGTCACCATGGAGATGACCACGCTCAGCCTTGTGCTTTCGAGGAACTGAAAAGTCTTTGATGCTGTGAAAAAAGAGAAAGTGTGTTGACATGCCTCCACGTAGATGTTCTAGGCTAAACTTAGTGCTCAGGGAGTCGGTGTGTACACCATATCCTTATTATAGGATGTTTACTTTAAGGGCATGTGTCATGTAACCGACTGATAAGATAAAATAATTAATTTGTACCGACTCAGAGTTAAAGCTGCGAGCTGAAACGTATTTCAATGAATATTGAATATTAAAAAAATACTTATTTTGGGGGGCTTTTTCTGAGACTTTAGTTAATAGGTATACAATGTAGAGAGACAGGAAACACAGAGAGGGTAGGGAATTGAAATGCAGCAAATGGTCCGGCCGGGCAGAGAATTGATCCGGGGACTCGCTGTCTGGCACTAGAGCCCATGTAGGCTAGTGCGCCCTAATCATTTGGCTATCGGGTCGCCCCATTAAACGTTATTTTAACCAGTCTGTATGGTAGAGTATCATTAATTGGCTGCGCCCAAATATGGAGTGTGTTGTCTACAAATATGTAGTGTGTTGTCTAACCTCAATGTGTCATCATGGCATCAGGCGCAAACATATATATATATACCAGGCCTGTGCCATGTCATCTTGACTCTATGATATTCAGATGGTCAGAACATACTGCAAAAGGTGAGCAACATAATAATATAATATAACGCTATAATAATAATAATAATAATAACAACCATATAATTCTTCCACAATTCCTCCTCAACACCCACTGGTTGACAAGCTCAGGCAGGGATTCCCTCTTGGGAGACACAGGGTAAAACATTCTGGTTAGGACATGAAACTTATGGATTGCAGCTTTAAAGTAGCACTCCGGATATTACTGTGTAGAGTATTCAGAGGCCCTAAAGACAGTTTACAATAGTTAACCACTTTAAACATAATCTTCTTTTTTGTTTTATTCTTTTATGACAAATATATATGGTTTTCTATTGTAGTCCTCCCATTCCGTTCAGCTGAAACCTACAGACTCCACTCTTCTCCTTTCAGTCCACATGCTCCCTACAGCCAAGTTGCCCTTCCTTGGAAAGCCTTTGGCTGCTTCTTCTCAGAGCTATAAATCTTCCTCGGCTGTGTGTGTGCGTGTTTGTGTGCACGCATATGTAGACACACACACGGCGGGACTTCTGGCCGCGAGCAATTCCTGGAAGCCGTGCTTCCGCGTTCTTCTTTTTCCAAGAAAAGTGTGGATTGAGAATTAGTTTTGCTTTTTTTATACCTTTCTCTCTCTCTGCAGTGCTCTTGCCCTCAGGCTGCTTTGAATTAGACAAATGTGTGAGGCACTTGGTTTACTCAATGTGTGCGTGCGTGCATGTATGTGTATGGTTTTGCGTGTTAGTGCTCATGTGATCACACGCGCACACACACAATGTATGTGTTTTCAAGTGTATGAGCTACTTTTTATGCATGCTTGCATCAGCCCTTCGTGCAGGAATGATGGATCTGTTTTAAGACATGCAGGTGGTACACTGTCTGTCAAAAGGTCATGGGGTCGAAATTTCTCGCAAACTCCAATGTGTGTCAGCAGGTCAGAATACCACATGGAACTGACCTTCAGAGTTGATGTTCCTGGAAAGCAGACCTGCCTACTTCATGTGAAAGGAACATTCCTATTATCTTAAAGGACAACTTCACCAATTTTCAACCTATCTTCATGTAATTCTACTCAGTTTGTGTCTCAGAGGACACTTCAGAAACCCGCCTACCAGTGACTTAATTGTAGGCAGGTTACATTTTTTCAAACAAGTTTTCAATTTATTTTTCAATTATTTTTATTATCGCGAGAACAATGGCCTCCATTAACATGCTAACTTTCCAGGAATAGAAAGCCTGCAGTTTCTATTACTGTAGCTTGGATTCCCCATCGATGATGTCACTGGTAGGCGGGTTTCTGAACTGTCCACAGCCCTCCTTTGAGACACAGACAGAGTAGACAAACAATTGTACCATATTATGAGTATTGGTGAGGACTATTTATATGAAGATGGGTAGAACAATTGGTGAAGTTGTCCTTAAGTAAATGTACCTTTCATACATATATGTTGTTAACCACTTAAGGCTTAAAGGCGTAGTTCACCCAAAAAAAAGCTTATTTTTATCAATGACACACCCCATGAAGCCTTGAATTCATAGAGATTGTTTTGTTCTTGTCGCATTCCTAAGCCAATCATTTGATGACCGGTGGAAAGATGCTAATGTCTCCGGTAGGAGACTCCGCGAGTCTCCTTCCAGAGACTCCGCCGGTCATCAATTATTGACTTAGGAATGCGACACAAACTAAAAAAATCTCCATGAATTCAAGGCTTCATGGGGTGTGTAATTGATAGAAAATAAATAATTTTTGGGGTGAACTACTCCTTTTAAGCCCTATGTACTTCGTCGTATGAGCCTAGTCTAACAAGCTCACGACGTGTCACAGCGCGATGCCTTGTGAGCTTGTAGATCTGCTATTTTTGCCATTGGAAAATGTTCGACTTTAATGACATGCCCAAATTAGGGATGCCAGGTCGAACGTAGTTAAGCCTACCACACAGTCTCAGCAGGGGTTTGAATTTCTTTGCATTTGACAGGAAACTGTGGACAGGACTTCCTCTCACAGACCAGAGGAGCTGATTGTTCCACGCTTTCAGCACTCGGCCAGGCGCAACTCTCCACATCACCATGGTAACCTCTCCTCTCCTGTTTCTTTTTCTGTTTCGCTGCTCCATGTCCGGTCTGCATCTTAACCTCATCTTAATGTACAGATGATGCAAGATTTATTGCAAATGCATTGTTGCGACTGCACGTGCGCGCACACACACACACACACACACACACACACACACACACACACACACACACACACACACACACACACACACACACACACCACATGCACTTTTCTCATACAGATATTGCATACATTGCTCCATAGGGTTATAATGTATACTAAACTGTCTGCTGGCACACATACCGCTCTTCCTCTCTTCCTAGAACTCCCCCTCTCTCCCCCCCGGTCTCTCAATCTCCCACTCGCCCTCTGTCTCTCTCTCTCTCTCTCTGCTGTCCAGATGGAGAATTTAAAGACAAACGTTTTATTGTTTGCTCTGCCACTCTGTCCTTCTTTGCACAGCCCACAGTCAGTCCGTCAGTCAGTCAGTCAGCATATTCCCAGAAAGCCCTTGGCCTTCAGGGGAAAATCCTGGGAATCTTGTTGGAAAACTCACAGGCCTTTTCAGAATAAATTCTACCGACCGCCTTTCTTCCCGGGGGTGTGGATCTTCTGGTGTCTCGAGGTCAAGCTTGTGTGACAGTATCATATATAGGTGGTTATTCTGAACACAGTGACTGGACACTTAACCCATTAAGACCTGAGGCCGATTCTACAAATGATTATTCTAAGTGTACCATAGGTCTCTGGGCCATGGGTAGAGTCAGTGGAGGTACTATACTAACTAACCATTAGGGACACTGCAGAGGGCTTAACATGCTGTGAGTATTATTATTATTCTTCTAATTTAACGTATGGTAGTTTATCTTTACTTGTGTATTGCCCAATTATTTGCACTAAGGTACAGTATTATCATGATATGTGGGGAAATTCAGGTGTCATGGCAGCAACAGCAGTAAGTGTGTAACACAGGATAGGTAATACTAACACCACTAAAAAATATAAAATAAAATAAAATAGTCTGACCCTAGCCATCTGCACTTGGTCTGACTGAGATAACATAATGTATATTATTCTATCATTAAATCTATGTATAATGAACAATCTATCACCTGTGAATATAAGCATGAATATACATCTATCGCTTGAATGAATGATATATATACAGACCATAAATAGTGAATATGAGGCAGATATGTACAGTGTCTGTGTCAGCCAGCCTACAACATTAGTTATCTGGATGATATATGTAGTCTATCATGTCAAGAAGCTGGACACTGCCCTCAACACGTCCTATGGACTGTCTCTGGATGTCTACGAGCCACTGATGAGTGAAACCCACCTCCTCCAAGTCCCGGCGCCCCTTTGCCGCACAGGCCCAGGACCTGCTTCGCACAACACCAGCTGACACCTCCAAGGCTTCCTGGGTAAAGGCAAGATGGAGGGACCAGGGGATGGCAGCAGAACCATCCAGGCTTCACCTGTACATGCTCCTGGCCAGCACCTCCCCCGTAAGGAGTGGACAACCCTCAATCGCCTGAGGACAGGTCTGGGGCGTTTCGGTGCAGCAAAGCAGAAGTGGGTTCTCACAGACACTGCCCATTGCGAATGCAGGGATCCATTACAAACTGGAACACGTGATGACCAGCTGCCCCAAATACCGACCACCGGCTGGTGATCGTGGCTTAATTGACCTAGACAATGACACACTGGACTGGCTTGCTGCAACGGAGCTGAAGGTCTAAGGACATACGACAGAGAGACTGTTACTGAACAAATTGTCTATAACAATTATTACTATCAGAATATAGAGCTTGAACTTTAAAACTAAAAAACATATATTTACTATCACTTACAGCACCTATAACAAGCATCGGTCATAATTCTGTAGTATGTCCCAGTAGTGTGCATGTGATGTGCCAGAATCGAGTCGGCTTGGTTGTGGAGGCTGATGGCTACTGGCACAAACTTAAGGACTGTCCAAGTCACTTTGTCTGTGCCTCGGCACATCATAGAGGGGATGGAAGAGATTCATCAGGATGCCGTCCACCTTTCTCATCATTCCCTTCCGCAAGACCGCAGCCTTCCTCACCAGTGCCACCACCACATGAAAAGTGGTGATTCCAGATCAGTATGTAGAGTTCATCTGCACACTTGATGTGCATTCATGCCTCCTGCTTTTGTTTACGATTGGCTGCGGACATGCGGCTGTCATTGGCCATTTGCAGATGTACGTATCACTGTCTTCCCCACTAGAACTTTCCCTGATTGTGTGTGCGATAGATAGGCCTATTGATGACTCCAGTGAAAAAACGTGGTCGGTGTCAAAGTCAGCCAGCTACGGTTTCATTCTGACTCTGCACTATAGAGGTGTCTCACAACTGCTTCCCAGGCAGACATGCTGTATATTTAAACCCTCCGTGGAGCTCAGGTTGCTTGACCTTCCCATGCCCCGTCCCCATGCACCATGTCCGTCCCTGTCCGTCATTGACGACCCAGTGAAATGTGTTTTGCTACTTACTGGGAGCTGCTGCATATGCACATCACCACAATAATCAACAGGCGGTTGTTTCACGCAGTACCCAGAGTGGAACTGGATTCAGTGTTACACTATCAGATAAAAGTTTACTTTAATTTTAGATTATTCGAATATATATATACACATATATATATATATATATATATGTTACAGTATGATTGGAGAACCAGTACGATTGAAGAAGGCTCGCTCGTTTTTACCACCCACCCAGCAATTCTGTAGAAGCAACACTAGAGGGAGCCACAAGCCAGGCTTGTGCACAAGCATATATTGCCGCGACCACACACACACGTGCGCGCGTGTGTGACCGGCTTCGAGTGCTATCAATGCATTGAATGGGGAAATAGGCGAGTTTATTAGACCTTTCAATGGGCGAAATAGGCTACTACCTACCCGCGATTTATCAGACCATTCATTCAGGAGCTACTGACCTACTTGGAGGCGGAGCAGTCCGCACAACAATATTTACGATTCTGTGCCTATCGGTACATAACTCAAACGGCGCTGAGTAGGCACAGGCGAACGTCACACCGTTCAGGACGGCAACTCGGTCGCCTTAGCTCCCTCTGTGGTCCTTCACGGGGTGACAGTTCGCCTGTGACTGCGCGCCTCCGTCAGGGTCCAAAACCAAAAGCGAAACCTAAACTGAACTATTAAGTCATGTCAGTTGGTAGGTTAGTATGTCTTGATAACACCCAATGAATGGTCTGATAAATCGTGGGTAGGTAAGTAGGTCGCCTATTTCGCCCATTCAAAGGTCTAATAAACTCGCCTATTTCCCCATTCAATGCAGATAGCATTCGAATCAGGTGGACTGTTAAGATACTTTTATTGTGTTCTGCTGGCTTTTGTTTTAGTTTCTCCCTGACACACACACACACACACACACACACACACACACACACACACACACACACACACACGGAGGAGGAGAAGGAGAAGGAGGAGGAGCTCCTCCTCCTCGCGAGCCTCGCTAATAAACCCTGTCTCGAAAAGCCCCGCATCGCCCCGAAGCCCCGTGCCTAAAAACGAGCGCTCTGTCTTCAATCGTACTGGTTCTCCAAACGTACTGTGACATATATATATATATATACACTCACTCAACTCACATTCCAGCTTTCTTCATCTGCAGCCGGTTTGTTCTCTTCTTCCGTTTGTTCAGTTGCTTTTCTCTCACATTTTATCTTTTCATTCAATTAGAGGTTCAACAGTTATTATTATTATTATTATTTTTCTTTTACATTTGTATCCCACATTTTTTACACCCAGTGCCAATTGTCTATGTAATCCTGGGCACTACCTTCCCTCTGCCAACCTAGGGAGGCCAGGGCCGAGCTCATGCCTCCTTCAATGCATGAGAGCCAACTGACCTTCTTATCACCTGACAGGGTAGAGTTTCCCTGGTTGGACGTAGCGCGTGGAAGGAACACGTTATTCCAACCAGTTCCTTTCCCCTCCATCAGGCGCCCCGGCTGGCCAGGGGGAGGCAGTAATAGTGACCAGGATTACTGCATGTTTTTGTGAGGGTATCTACCCTAGGAGACACAGGGAGAACATGCAAACTCCACACAGAGAGGCCCTTTCGCCCTCCCTTTCGCCCTGATGACACGGAGGAGAGAACACGCCCCCAGTGCCCACAGCGTCCCCTGCGGGAATCGAACCCAGGACCTTCTAGCTGTGAGGCGACAGCGCTACCGACTGCGCCACATTGAAAATGATTAAATTTAATCAATTATATAAAATATAATTGATTTTATGTCCTTATTAAAAACAATGATCAAAAATAGCAAACATATTTTCGATCTACAAGCTGAGCTGTGTGACGCTGTTGTACAAAAACGTATAAAATAGGGCTTAATCAGTCTAATCAATTAATTATAAAAAATCAATTATAATCTTTCGTAAACGTAAAAGAAAATAAACGATAATTCCTACATTCCACTTTCTTCCATTATTCAGTCTGTGTTCTCTCTCTCCTGTCTCTCTTGATCTCTGTCTCTCTCTGTTCTTTCAACCTCTGTCCTCATGTGCTCTGTCATTCTTCCTAAATGCTTGACTGCCCTGCACATGACCCCCACCATCACATGATGTCCTGTCCCAGACTTGTGTGTGTGTGCAGTGGTGGGTTCTACCGTCAGATGCTGTGTACGCCGTATACCTTGAGATTTGTTTTCGTCGCCACCGTACACCTTCAAAAACTGTTCAAAACAGCGTTTTTTACATTTAATTCATTGTAGACGCGCGCATGCCGTGCGTGTGGGAGGCAGGGAATAAACATAGTATACCTTCATAAAAAAACTAGAACACAACACTGTGTGTGTGTGCGCACGTGTGTGTGCGCACGTGTGTGTGCGCGTGTGCGTGCGTGCGTGCGTCTCTCATGTATAGTACATACACTGTGTCGGGCTCTGTCCATGTTTTGAGTTTGCTAGGAATGAGCAATATTATGTTTATCGTGATAAGCCCTATTTTATATATATTTTTTAAAATAGCGGATCTACAAGCTCACAGCGTGTCACATCTTCAGATGTTTTTCAGAACAGTTTGTTTTAGCCAGTATCTCTCTGTTTACTCCTGTGTTCATTGGATCGAATGACTCTTACATCAGTTTTATCTGCATTGGTGTAAGCAGCACCGCTGTGTAGCAGTTTGTTTATGTAGAGATAACGACAAACCGGAAATGGTGAGAATCGCTAGGAAGTATAAAATGGTTCTCCTGCTGGTGTTTGTTTGTGTATATAGAAATATTGCTTTCCAAGCATAATCACAAGTTACTGCAGCATTGGTGTGACCAGCACCACAGTGAAGTAGTTTGTTCATGTTTAATGATGAAACATCGAAGAAAGAAAGAAAAGGGCCTTCATTGACAAGGCCTACTGCAGCCAGTCATTTATCATTGCAGCTGAAATAAATGACTATGCTTCATCAAAGTTAGAAACTTTATAAAATACTAGTCCATACCCGTGGGGGGATATGTGCACAGGATCTGGCAACCCCATTCATCCCATAGCTCGCGGGGCCATCCCACAGCTGGGCAGCCGTAACCATGGCGACGTAACCTGTTTGTTACATGTAGATGTGTTTCGAATACTGTCTGGAGTACCAAACAAGCTTCAACCATCCCATTTTGCAACGACTTCATCCTCCATTTTCAGGCTTTTCAGTCGGGAGTGGTCTGTGTGCGCCCAGAGCACAGCATACTGAATTCCCTAATGACCAGAGAGCGCTCTCAGACCGTATTTCTGAACCCTGAACTCTTGGCATGTGTCTTTCAGTGTTTCACCACCCTGTACCACATACTGTACTGGTGAGCAGTCTCCTTCCAGTGTACAACAATGTCAGGAATTCTGTATCACACACACACACACACACACACACACACACACACACACACACACACACACACACACACACACACACACACACGCATTACACTTCATTTCATACGTAACATTCCACGGCTTACCTTTTATTGTTTAACTTTTTAACTTCAGCCACAAAAATGCCCAAGCACTGACCCTACTGTAACCTAACCCCATTTCTAAGCATAACCCAACACCTCACCCTAAAATGACCCCACTTTTTATTGCTCTCACAATAGTGCACACACACACACACACACACACACACACACACACACACACACACACACACACACACACACACACCACATGGTGTCTCTGTTGTGCCAGTGACAGTGCCGGACCACCCATTACATACCATCTCTATCTCTGGGACCCCAATCTACACTGTTAGTGTAGATTGGCAGTGTACACCATTTGTACACTCTTGGAGTTACAGACCTGTAAGTGTCCACTTGGGTCCTAACTAACGGCCGATCTACAACAGACTTTTCAAAGCGAGCGTATGCTTAGTGTACGGCGCGTTTGTTTAGATCCAACTGATATCAATGATAATGGCTACACCAGGCGTGCGGATACACGAGTCCCACATACGCAGACTTTAAAATAGGACTGGATCTAAAAGTGCGTGTGTGCGTATATATGCGCGTGTGTGCGAAAATTCTCTGGTGTAGATCGGCCGTAAGAATCATTTAGCAGGAGAGCTGCTGGAAGCAGCAGGTGCAGGTCCCCTGACCCCATGGAGAGCCAGTGCCATAAACCTTGGTGCAGGAGATGGAAGTGCAAATCAGAGATTAAAAGACTTAGTTTTCCTAATGTAGTATTAATGTAGACTGTCATATACCCATGATGCTTATCGTTGCTGTCGGGCAGAAACCTTGCATCTCCATATTGGTGACATCTAGTGGGTATCTGCAGCTTTGTAATGTGCCCACCCTTTTCCATTTTTCTGAATCTGCGTCTTTGTCTCTCTCTTCCTTCCTACCCATCTTGTTGACATTTTGTCTTCCTTCTCCTCTTACTTCTCTCTCTCTCCCCCTAGATGATGATGTGGATCTGGAGCAACTGGTGAACGAGATGAATTCGTCCATGGAGAGCGTGCACTCCACCTGCAGCACGCAGTCCGACACGGCGCTGCTCCTGCACAGCAACGGCCACGTGCACGCTCCCCACCACCATGTGCACGCTCCCCACCTGGGGCGCGGTCAGCAGGCCCACCAGCGACCCGCCCCACGTCTGCCCCCTTGCTCCCCCTCCCGGGAGAGGCTGCGACGCTCTCAGCCCATGCACATCAGGTAGACACAATGTTCTGATCACCTTGCATCCTCCTCTGTGATAGAACGTCCTTGCAATTGGTTTAGCAGGGAATGTCTTTGAAAGATCTCTTAAGATTGCAGCATACTCGAAACGAACAAGAACTTAATGCAGACACCGAACAAAGTTCTGTCATGTTCTACTTCCTAACGTCTCAGCTGAGTTCTGAGCGTTAGACTCGGCCCACTCGGTAATCTGCCTAGCAACACCACGGCTCGTCTGTCGCTCGAGCTGCCGAAGCACTTGGTACAGCACTTTAGCCAGTGGTTTCACCAGGATCTCTGACGTGCCGTGGCAAATTTGTCATGGAGGTTTTGTCATGCCATTTCTTACGACTGTGTTTATGGTCACTCAGAGAGGAATTACAGAGGTGTTTGTACCTCCTGGCGGTTGGCTCGCAAGACTAGTACCTCCTAACCTCCCCAGCCTGTGTCTCTTAAAAACTATCACTGCTTTCACTGCTGGCAGAATCAAGCCTTGGGCACAGGGCCGGCCCTAGGATTTTCGTGGCCCTAAGCAAGATTTTTTTTGGTGCCCCCCCCCCCCCCCCCCCAAACACCCCCGTTATAAAATCATTGTCATTTTATATTGCATACTAAAATAATAACGCTAGTTGTTGTATAGGAGATACATGACATAATTACAATATGAAAGTAAAATAAAATAAAAAAACGTTTTTTTTTTTTTTTAAGG
This sequence comes from Gymnoscopelus braueri, assembly GCF_963280865.1. Classification (NCBI taxonomy): domain Eukaryota; kingdom Metazoa; phylum Chordata; class Actinopteri; order Myctophiformes; family Myctophidae; genus Gymnoscopelus; species Gymnoscopelus braueri. The sequence goes on along the minus strand of NC_137613.1, from coordinate 31,601,181 downwards.
CCCCCTAGTGGTTGTGGCCCTAAGCGACCGCTTATGTTGCTTATGGCAGCGGCCGGCCCTGCTTGGGCAGAATGCAGAAACAAAACAAAATATATCATGCCCACCATGAATATTAACACAAAGGGCCCCTGGACTATAATGCTCATTCATCTGTGTTCCTTTTGATTGTCTGTGCATGTATGGCCCTATGTGTGTCCATGTGTGTGTCGCACGCACGCACGCACACACGTTATCCCTCTTGAAATCTTGAATGTGTGGTGTTTTTCTGTGTGTTTGTTTGTCCCCCTCTGCAGGCGATTGCAGGAAGAGCAGCAGATGCGTCCCTCCTCTCTCCCAGCCATCATCAACCCGTTCCCTGAGCTCTGCAGCCCTGCAGGCTCCCCTGTCCTCAGCCCCATCCTGGCCAACGACAACCATGTGAGTAGGCCTGTCACAATTATTACATCATCGCCGCTATTTGAGATAATCACAATTATTTTTCCATAATCGTTTCCATGTTGAAAAGTTTCCATATATTTGCTTGTAGATGAGGAACTAGCATATCTACAAGCTCACAACGCATTGTTAACTGACGCGTCGTTACCTTTTAGGTTGGCTATTTCTGCTATTTTTAAGTGTAAAGTTATTAAATATGCTATCCTATTTTGGTACATTAAATATTAGATTTATGGTTACCGTTCATGGTATAAAAATGTGTATATTTAAGTCCAATGTTCAATGCAATGTTCAATGCCAAAAATACAATTAAATAGCTAACTGTCTGACAATTAATCGTCAAGTAAAGTTTCATGATCCTGACAGCCCTACGTGTGTCAGTTGGTCAGTCGAGTTCTGACACTACATCGCTTTTGCTGTTTTACAAAAACTAGTAATTGTTAGTAGTAATGATTAATGAGTAGTGCATTCCATGCTGTGGACAACAGATGAAGGCGGCTAGCTTAAACACGGTGTAGGTAGTAGTATTTGACCATTGTATGAGTTAGAATGCTCGAAAACCACCCATGTGATATTATCCTATGTTCCTTGTTCTGTCGGTTGTTGTACTTGAACTTCATTGTGAGAGTGTGTTTATATGTGTGTGTGGTGTGCTTAAATCAGCTGACTGGCCTGTTATGTACTTGTGTGTGTGTGTACCTTGGCTGTAGTGAGAGCCTTTCCCTCGATTACACAACAGTTCACCCTGGGTTATCTGACACTGTGTGTTATTGTGGAAGGGTGGTTATCAATCTCCCAGGCACAGGCTTGTGCACACACACACACACAGCCACACAACGGTGGCGGCAGTAGTGTTTTGTTGTTTAAGGAGGTGAGTGGTGTCTCCAGGATGCGGATGACGGTGTGTGTGTGTGGAGGGCAGAGTTCCGGAGCTCGGCTGGGAATGTCTGCTTTTCAGAGCTCTCTGAACCCTCTGCATCCGCCCGCCACCCCCCTCTCTCTCTGACAAGACAGACGCTCGTTTCCCGTTCACACGCTGTCCGCTCTCCCTCAGAGTGTCACTGTGTGTGTGTGTGTGTGTGTGTGTGTGTGTGTGTGTGTGTGTGTGTGTGTGTGTGTGTGTGTGTGTGTGTGTGTGTGTGTGCGTGTGTGTGTGTGTGTGTGTGTGTGTGTGTGTGTGTGTGTGTGTGTGTGTGTGTGTGTGTGTGTGTGTGTGTGTGTGTGTGTGTGTGTGTGTGTGTGTGTGTGTGTGTGTGTGTGTGTGTGTGTGTGTGTGTGTGTGTGTGTGTGTTCACAGATATGTGTTGATTATACCAGTGGTTCGAAAAAACCTTTTAATTTCAAGGACTCCCATAACTCTGAGAGTGTACAAAGGGAATGTACATCTAGAATTCGGGCCACTACCCTCACACCTACGCTGCACCACAGATCCGATTGATATGCCCATATATGGAGATCTCCGTATCCATCAGTGCTTGTCCCTTTTATGCCCATATATGGAGATCGCTGTATCTATCAGTCCTTGTCCCTTTTATGCCCATATATGGAGATTCCTGATGTCATCAGTATACACCCATATATGGGCCATTTTGTTTGTGCCTGATGCTATGACGACACATTCCAGACAACACACTCCATATTTGGTCGTAGCTGCATTGGGAACTCCTTATGTGGTTATGGCTGAGTCATGTTGACATAAGCGTGGTGGTCGAGGATGTATAAAGGTGACGGTGCATGGTCCAGGAGTTGAGTTGGGTTTGTGAGTTGGACCAGTCAGGAATAATATCGTCTGAGCAACGACGAAGATTTTATATCGGGAACATACTGCTGGACTGCCAGTGACTGTGTGCTTCCATCCATAAGAACATTGAGAACGTACCGTGGTAGACCCTGTCTAGAGCAACAAACAGGGCAGCATTGAGCATTAGTTGTCAACAGTGATTCACAGTGGTGCTGGTGTATAAAATGTTTCACTGGACGGTACATCGGAAAGAAACACCAGTGACATACCCCCGTAGTGATGCCATTGCAGTTGGACACAAGTTGTATTCTTTTGGAGGGTACGTTAACAGGTACGGGAAAAGCAGAAACTATATGAAAGTAAACATCTTCAACACAGTGTCTTTACGCTGGATGGCGTTGCCTCTAGTGACAATTGGAAGAGGAGGACGTCCCCTTGAGGTTCCCTCCAGGCGCCGTGGCCACACAGCTGTGCTCATAGGAGACAATACTGTCTACATCTGGGGAGGCAAGTGGGAACTGGGGTCCTTGGGGTACAACGATCTTTTTACATTTGATGTGGACACCCACAGATGGTTCAAACCCAGGGTTTCTGGAATTGTTCCATCCGAGAGGAGCAACCACTCAGCCTGTGTCCTGGAGAAGGTCATGTATGTACATGGGGGAGTGGACAACCTGACTAATGGTTACATAAATGACAACCACAAGTTGGACACCACCACAATGGTCTGGACTTTAATTATGACCACAAGACTCACTCAACCACCTTATTCCTCATTTCACTCTGCCACCATCATCGGGACAAATATGTTTGTATTTGGGGGCCACGCGGGACGGGAAAGCTACAACAACATCAGAGTGTTTGACACGGAGACCAACTGTTGGCTGAGCACACCTTCTGCACAGCTTCTTACAGAAAGATGCTGTTCTCATTCAGCCGTTGCCTACAATGGAGAGCTGTACATATATGGTGGGTGGAACTGTGAGGAGTGTGAGCAGACCTTCAATCATCTGTGGAAATTCAATCCAGATACCTTCTCCTGGAAGAAGCTTGAGCACAAGGGGAAATGCCCACCTCAAATGTATTTTATGTGCTGTTGCATTGTGGGAGATCGTATCGTCTTCTTTGGAGGACACACACATGACACAAACGTACATGACAACTTGTACATCTTAGACTTACGTCCTAGTCTTAGAACATTATGCAAGCTAGCAGTTATTCAGTACAATCTACCGCAGTCGGATCTCCCACGCCACATCAGGTGGGAACTGGAAACCATGACTACACCAGCCTAAAAAGATGACAGCCCTCTAAATAAATAAATACAATTAATAATAATAATAATAATAACTTTATTTGTATAGCACCTTTCATACAAAATTGCAACCCAAAGTGCTTCACATTAAGACAAACAATTGTAGAATGTCAGAAAAAACTGAATTGGCAAACAGAAACATAACTAAACAATGTAGTTAAACGATCAAGTCAACATAGGGCATAAATTATACACATTAATCAAAATAGAAATGGCAATACAGAATAAAAGTAATACATATAATAAAAACAAAACGTGAACACAAGATGAATTTAAATAAATGGCATATTAAAAAGATCGTTTTTTAGTTTACTCTTAAAAGCAGAGAGAGCTTGCCTTTTTAACTCATTCCCTGCCTAAAACGTAAAAAACGTAATTATATCCAATTACCAATTCTGCCAAAAACGTAAAAAACGTAATTACATTTTTTTCATTTTTTTTTTTTTTTCAAATTTGACCCAAAGACCAAGGAGATATGATTTTTCGAAGATCTAGACTCCCATCCACTTCCTTGTTAACTTAAAACTTCAAAATTCTGTATCTCGGCTCCTGAGTACTTTTTTTTTTTCAATGAAAGATCTCTGGCAGTGGGCAAACGCGGCCAGAAATAGTTCAGGCAGTGAATGAGTTAAGCTCCAGTGGTAGTGTGTTCCACAACTTAGGGCCATAGACCCAGAAAGCAGCCTCACCAGTGTTTTTATGAAAAGCATCGGGAACCTCTAGTAGGAGAGCAGAGGAGGACATGAGTGTTCTGGTTGGAACATAAAGTTTTGTAGAATCCTTGATATATAAATGTGCTAAAAGTGCTAAAAGTTATTTAGTGCTTTGTAAACAAATAAAAGTGCTTTAAAATCAATTCTAAAAGATACAGGTAGCCAGTGTAGTGTTGATCAGACTGGACTAATGTGAATGGATCCTATTCTATATACAAATTAATCATTTTCTTCACAGTGATATTTGAACTCACAACCTACATGTATTAAGGGTGTACCACTGCTGTTGCATTCATCACTAAACTAGTGTAGGACCCACCAGTCAATGACGATGACATCAACATCATGATGTCACTCATTTCCATATTTGGGCATAGTTGGGAGCAGACAGACATACACTCTGATTTGAGGAGATTGTCTAGCTCAGTGGTTCTCAACCTGAGAACTGGTCTCAAGTTCTGAGACCAGCCATCAGAATTTCGTTCGGAATTGAATGACTTAAATTTGTAGTTATATCACCTCCCTTTCTGAAGAAAAGTTTGGATGTCGGAAGGAGCAGGTATTGGGCTTAAGGGTCCATTTGGAACCCCCTCAAGGGACCCTGAGGGTACCTGGACCCCACTTTTAGACCCACAGGACTAATACTTTGTCGTATGAAGAATAGTGAAAATAGCCGATCTACAAGCTCACAGCGCATTGCGACTTGAGTCTTGTAGATCGGCTATTAAACGAAAGTTTGGAAAAATGGACACTCAAAGTTTACATTAGTTCGTTTTTTTCCCCCAAAAACACGACTATTTCCCAAAAGAGGGAGGCCAGGTTGAAAATGGTCAAACTTTAGCTACTTTTAAGGGCTTTAACTGTCAAGCCCTTCCTTCCCCCTGTCCAGGGAATGTTCTTGTCCTCGTCAGAGATGTTCTCAGGATGCCCACCCAGAACAATAAAAGTTATTTTAGATGACCCTTTACACACACCCACGCAGACACGTATACACACTCACACACACCCACCCACTCACATACATGCAGACACACGCGCGCGCACACACACACACACACTAGGCGAGACGAGGCATTTTTTATGCATTTCCTTGACATCATCTCACATGTTCAAGAGTCAGACAGCGACTTTGCAGTTTGCACAAAGGATCGTGTGTGTGTGTGTGTGTGTGTGTGTGTGTGTGTGTGTGTGTGTGTGTGTGTGTGTGTGTGTGTGTGTGTGTGTGTGTGTGTGTGTGTGTGTGTGTGTGTGTGTGTGTGTGTGTGTGTGTGTGTGTGTGTGTGTGTGTGTGTGTGTGTGTGTGTGTGTGTGTGTACAAGTTGGCATTCAGTCTGAAGCCTTGTCTGACCAGAAATTGAATAATCAATTAATGAAATAACTGGTTTAGTGACGAATTTTGTAAACATTTCCAAAATACCATATTGTAGTGATGTGCGGGTCAGGTTTTTTCATAACCCGCCCCGCACAGGTTCAACCTGCGGGTTACGGGTCGGCCCGCGCATCACTACCATATTGGCTATTTAGAATTTCACCAAAAGGTGAATACTCTTCATTTGTTCCTAATCATAAATGAAGTGTCAAGTTATCCGTTTGTGTCTGTTTGGTTTCGGATAACTTATACAAGCATTTAACATCATTTTACACGTTATTACCTTTTTGTTCCCACGGCACTTGCTAGCAAGTTGTGGGCATACCGTAATTCAGGAAACTCGCGGACGAACTGCTACGGCGCCTGTCCTAATTAGTGTTGTTAGGCACATACCATGAGGCTGACTGGCCACCACTGCACCGTGGGCTTAAGAGGCTGTACAATATATGGATATTATATTGATTATTTTTTAACTGCTTCTCGATTATTCGATTAACCTATGAGCAAGATCAAGTCGTTTATTAGTTCGTATCGGTTTTGTTTTTTGGTTGATTGCCCGGCCCTAGTATGTAGGGTGTATACTGTAAGTGGCTGCACCAGTGTCTCCTGCATTGGGAAACTGCAGATCATCTTCCAACTCCACACGTCTCTACAAGCTTCATCTGGATGCGTGTAGACGTATCACACGCTTATTATGCTGTAATGGTCCAAAGCGCCCCGTGGTCAGTCTAGCGCCTGATTAGATGAAACCAGTAGGCGATCAAATCAGATCTGAGATGTATAAGCTTTCATTGAATCAGGGACAGACTGGCTGCGTCTTTGTGTTCAGCTCCAGGCCCCTGTGGCTCGGCTTGCATGCCATGTTGTGTAATGTCTCACATGAGCTAGAAGACGTGAGGTGGTGCAAGGACTAAGGATGAGCTTTGTGGTGTGTGCGTGCGTGCGTGCGTGCGTGCGTGCGTGCGTGCGTGCGTGCGTGCGTGCGTGCGTGCGTGCGTGCGTACGTATGTGTATGGGGTTGGTGCTGTGGGTTTTTCTGCAGTGCAGGTAGGGTTGCAGTCAAAATGCACTGAGATGATTTGTTTTAATTTTAATATCTGGGACCCCAGTGTACACTGTAAAATCCTGGACCCCCCCCAAGGACACCCAGGGGTCCCCAGACCCAATGTAGAGCACCAGTCACTTAGACAACAACACAGACTAGTCTCAGACATGCCTTAAACTTAATTTATACTCCGTAGTACAGCAGTGTTTCATTTTGCTTGAAAATGTACACAGTATATCATTGTGCGATGGATCGAAAATTTGTGGAAGGGAGTCGGGACACATCGCTGCATAGAAATCTCACTAGCAAAAAAAGACCTCCTTTCTCAGACTTTCTTGATCTCCCTTTATTCCTCTTTCCCACTCTTTGTCTCTCACCTCTCTGTCCTTCCCTCCCTCCCTCCCCTCTCCATCCAGCTGTTGAGTTGGAGTCTTAACATTCCTGACTAAGCTTCAACCTTTTTTCATTGCACACAAGGTCACATCATTAACTTTTTCCTGTACAGGGATCCCGCGCGATAAATTGCGTGCATGTCTGCGTTGCGTGATGAATTTACGATCCCTGATAACATAAATGGATTACCCTTTCTGGCTATCATGAACTGATGCCATTAAGCTAGCTCAGCCCAGTTGTGATTCTAGAAGTAGGGGGGTCCGTCTGTCCAGCGGCCTTAGTTAACCTCGAACCCAGCTCTGCGATAAGAGGCTGAGCTAATTCAGTAGCCTTAGCGTAGTTTGCGCTGGAGTCTGACAATTGCAGTTTCCCACGCAAGTTGTGGTGAGGGCAATCTTGCACCATACAATTCCACCATAATACCATGGATTATACAGGGCCTTGGTAAGGTTCCAGGGATAGATGTCCTCTCTGCGGCATGTCTTTATCAGCCACCCGGGGTTTGCTCTGGCTTTTGCACTCTTGCCTTTATGTACTATACTACCTGCTTTTATATGCGGCCAAGGACATTAGGGATATGGTGGTGATTTACTACGCTATAAGAAATGATTTAATACTAAAGCTTGGAGTCATACAAAGCCTTCCCATTTCTCTCTCTCTCTCTCTTTCCTCTCCCTCTCTTCGTGGTCAGCTGATGTACCTTTGCACGCAAGGGTCTCCTGATCCACTGCTGTGTGTGTGTGTGTGTGTGTGTGTGTGTGTGTGTGTGTGTGTGTGTGTGTGTGTGTGTGTGTGTGTGTGTGTGTGTGTGTGTGTGTGTGTGTGTGTGTGTGTGTGTGTGTGTGTGTGTGTGTGTGTGTGTGTGTGTCAAGATCTGCAGATGCCAGTGAATGTCATCATCAGACTGATGTACATATTGTATGTACTATATCACACAGACACTGGCTCTTTGGAGCTACTGACAAAATCATTATACTTCATGTGTCGACTCTCTTAACCGACCCGCACCGTCGGTTAAGACCTGAGGCCGATTCTAGAAATGTCTTCTAAATCGTAACAGTTTTCTGAAAAACGTATGTTGCTATATCAGTGGTTCTCAAACATTTTCATGTCAAGGGCCCCCAATATGACATGTATTTATAAAAAATAGTAGATACAAGCTTGTAGTACGGCACGAAGTGACGCTCTATGAGCTTGTATATCTGTTATTTTTGAGTAGCCGAAGTATAAAATAATGATTAAAGTGGTTAAAATCTAAAATGACACAGATGCTTTCCTTAACTCATTGACTGCCATGGACAAGATTTCTCGTCATATCCTCCTTTTTTTTCCACACAGAACCAGAGATAACGCGATCCGAAGATTTACTGCTCCATTAACTCCCTGGTTAACTTATTACTTAAAAATCCTGTATTTCGGCTCCTGTGTTGTTGTTTTTTGTGATGTTTTTTTGCCGAAACATGCTATTTTTAACGACGTATAACAAGCGAATGGGAGGTCGCGATTATTATAATTTTTTTCGGAAGCACAGTGAAACCGTGATTAGCAACCATCAGGGGATCGATCATACTGGAGATAAATATTCTGTGACTACTTGAAAAGGTAAGAAAATCGACAGTGGCAGTCTGGGCCTTGTTTAGTAGTATATACTCTGGCAGTTAAAGAGTTAATGGTTAAAGGACTAAATTGAGTTTAGTACATCGCCTAGGGAGGACTCATAACTAAGTTGGAACCACGAGTGTCTGAGCAAATGTATTAGTCAGACGTGTGTGTGTGTGTGTGTGTGTGTGTGTGTGTGTGTGTGTGTGTGTGTGTGTGTGTGTGTGTGTGTGTGTGTGTGTGTGTGTGTGTGTGTGTGTGTGTGTGTGTGTGTGTGTGTGTGTGTGTGTGTGTGTGTGTGTGTGTCTGTGGGTTAACACACTTCTTTCAAGTGTTTGCAAACAGTAACTCTATTTTGCTTGCTGTCATAATGCGATGACCTAACCTTTCAACGAGCCATTTTTCAGTACAAGTGCAAACACACCAACATGCGGTTTCTCCACTACATTCTGCAAACAACTACATTTTAACGCTGAACAGACAAACCTTTACAGCAGTCTCTGCATAATGTATGTCCAGTACTGTATGTCTGTGATGCAAACAGTTGCATTACACTGTCACGTATATGTTTAATGTGTGCCACATACCTTTTTTTTCTCCTTTTAAAAAATAATAATATTTGGGCTTTTAGCCTTTATTTGATAGGACAGTAGACTGACAGGAAATGGGGAGAAAGATGGGGAGTGACACGCAGCAAAGGTCGTCGGGATTCGAACCCGCGACACTCTTGTCAGGCTGCATTGCAGCCTAGGTACCCAGACCGCCACACCAGTGGCCCGGGCCACCGCATATGTTTAATGTGCGCTTCACATGCAATGTTTGCATCTTCGTATTATGCAGGAATTCCCTAGGCCTATAATCGACAATGACTGCTTTCAGCAAATGCTATATTTTAGGCCTGTCAAAGGTGTCATTCACATTGGCAGACTATAGCTTTCTTTCAGGGCGAGGCTCTCCCGAGAACCATTTTAAAAAGATAACCCAGACAATGATGTCAGCGGAAATTCATCCTTCACATGAGCACGACTGGGATCTGGACTGCTTTGCAGCTGTTATTACAGTTGTTTGACTGTTATTGAGTTATCAGGGTCAATGACAAAAAGAGTTTGACATCCATGTAAACCACTTGAACCCATAGTGTCCCTATTCTGGGCATGTCATAATAGGCGTAATAGCCTATGTAAAAGAAGATTGTAGATCGCCTATTTTCAGTGAAGAGATTTGGTGTAGAAAAATGAATGGGCCAAGTATAAACCCAGTCAATGAAGTATATAGGATTTAATTGGCTTCAAGTGAACTCAGCAAAGCCAAACACTGTATTCTTCAGCCCCACTCATTGGTTTGTTTCTTCAAAACTTGGTGTCCTTGGTGGAAAGATCTCGCAGGTTTCCGAGGGTTGTTGAACCCATGACCTACGCACAGTCACATTACAGATGAACCCAATTCCAAAGTTTTGGAATGGTGCTGCTGGACATGGGTGACAGATTTGTAAATCTAGCAGAGCATCGAGTTAAACTCATGTCACTAATTCACTCTACACAAACACAAGTGACCAAAGTTGGAGAGCTGGGCTAAACTATGGTGACCTGACATCATGGGTGTCACCGCTGCATACATATTGGGTGGGACTGGGTTCATAAAGGTTTAATTTCTCTGTTGTTTTTATTGATTAGATATGTAATAACTTTTTCATTGAGCTAAATGTGCCATGATGCATTCTTTAAAGCTGTTGTCTCTAATTTTGTTAAATGTATATACTGTATGTTTTTAGCTCTGCTATATCCATCAGTCCATCCGTTGGTCCGTCCAGCACGTTGGTCACAAAGATATCTCAGAAACTACTGGCTAGATTGCCATGGAATTTGCTGTGCACCGGAGATTGCACCCTAATGATTTGCTAGCAGGGCCTTTTTAGACTAAAAGAATGAAATTGCTTTTTTGCTTGCTTTTATTAAATGTTTCTGTGTGAGGCAGAGAGAGAGAGAGATGCAGTGCTGCTGAGGCATGTTTATGTTACTGCATTGCCTATTTCTCGCCTCGGAATGTTTTCAGACACATATTTTAATGTAGTGTTTAAGTTTAAAAGGAGTAATGCACCATCCGGCCGGCCTTGTGTTAGATAAAGAATGTAGCAGCCCAAGAGTGTCTCCCTAATGAAAATCAGGTGCGTGTTGAATTGATTGCAGTTGTATAGTTGCATACTGCATAGCTATGCTTCGTAACAGGTGGACACTGAATGCAACTCTTTTCACACTGTTTCAGTGTAGCGCGTCAATTTACAGTTTACAATTTACATCCATTTGCACATTATTTACTCTAATAAAAAGGTTAAATAATTATTTACATGGCACATTTGAAACTATACTGTATGACTGAATGAATGGTTTATTTTCTGTCTTTGTTTACAACGAACCAAAACACACTTGTGTGCACAGAAAACAAGAAAATCATCATTATAAATGTACATATCCAACCAACTCGCATACAAAATCCAAATTCAATGACCGTAAAAAGGAATAGGCTGAAGCACAAAGCTTATTCTTTGCCTATCCTTTACAATCCATAAAACAACCAGAATATCTGCTGCAAGATAATAAACAAAGAAAATCGCATGCTGAAACGCATCTAGTGTTTACATTAGTTCTTACTTTACATGTTTTAAAAAAAACACTCACACTCACTTAAAGATAGGGTAAGTTATATATATATTTATTATTATTATTATTATTATTATTTTGGAAAAGGTTAAAGTACTATATTCTGATAGTCATCATTGCTACAAAGTGTTTGTTTGGTCACAGGAGTCTCTCCAGCTCTTTAGTAAACAGAATATAGTACATTTTCAGGTAGGTGACATCATTTAAGCCAATCAGGAGAGGGCACTGAAAATGCATTTTCTGTTTAATAAAGAGCTGGAGAGACCTGGGAGACTCCTTTTACTGAACAAACACTATAGCAATGATTACTATCAGAATATAGAGCTATTTAACACTTATTTTAACAAAAGTAAATCACTTACCCTACCTTTAAATCATACTTTCCTTCTCTTAATTTAAAAAGACGTTGAATACGTCTTTTTAAATTTTGTAATTAAATAAATATTTTTGAGGACGATTTTTTGATAGTACTCCTACAGATCTTTTGCACGCACATTCCCACTAGGCAGAGGAAGAAATGCCACTTGATTTTTTTTAACCTAAAACTGCACAGATCTGTGTAAAACTTTGTATGCGCAAGGAAAAACCTTTGCCCTGCATTTTTCACATCTGCCTTTTATAGCGCCACCAGGAGGCCGACTTATGAATTATATATTTTTTTATATTTCTCCTTCAGATTGTATCCAAATTTCACGCAAATCGTTACACATGATCTCTATAATCATGTGCTCAAGACGGATCTGTTTGATTTTACATATTCCATCCTGATTGGGTAAGATTGACATCTAAAGTTTGCAGGAGTGGCCCGTTTTGAACAAAATGCTGCAAATCATGAACGATTGTGGTGAAACTTTGCACGCACATTTGCACTACGTTGAGGAACAAATGCCACCCTTTTAACATTGCCCTATTATAGCGCCACAAGGAGGCCGATTTTCAAGTCAAGTGATCAAGACCGATTTTTCATATTCCATCCTGATTGGTGAATTCTGAACATTGCTGGCCCACAATAACCTATCCTGACCTGGCGTAGTCCTGTGCTCCGAGGAGCACTTTTTCTAGTTTCATATACATTCCCCCAGACCTCAACACAGTATGATATGTATGGCACTACAAGCTCCCTTGTTTTGTACAGAATACCAACCGATTTTAGCTAGTTTACTTTTGATATATTTTATACAGTATGTGGCTTCCAACAGAGTTTGAGATCTATAATCACACCTAGGAATTTTGTTTCACATATACTCTTTCAATTTCAGCTCCATTAATTTCAGTCAGCAGAATTTAGTTTTGTTTTCATTATTTATTATCTAAATAATAATTTAATTAATTTAATTCCGATCAAAACATTTCTTTAACCTTATGAATTCCCAATGTGTGTGTGTGTGTGTGTGTGTGTGTGTGTGTGTGTGTGTGTGTGAGAGAGATCATGACACTGTCAGGTTGTGGAGAGGTGAAGAGGTGATCACTGCAAGGATTTGCGGTGGGCCTCCAGTGGGGTGAAATTGAGTTTGGCATGTCTGCATGCATGGCCAATGAGCTCTGTCTGAGCAGCCGCTAGCTTCAACCTAGCCAGACAGTTACTCGCTCACATGAAAACCTGGCGCTATACACAGGGTAGTTAAATGTAGAGCCCTACTGATGCCAGATTTTGGGGTTGGAGAGTCCTAGACCACCGATTTACCAATGTTTTTTTCACCAATGTTTTGTCAATTTGAAAAACTTTCCTTCCAGTGCCACTCTCAGGGCAAAATATCCACTTTGCACACAAGATAAACCTTAAAAATAAAACTAATGGCTAGATTTCAGGTTGAACTTAAATGATTGTGGTGACCCCATGGCCTTCCCTCTAGTTAGCTCCTTCTCCCATAAGTGTAATTTCTGCCACTAATACTAAACTAAGAATTTTATCTTTTGTAGTTTGAGCTGCAACTAGTGAGATTGTGGGGCTCTAAAAGGAAGCCAAACTACTTTTGTCCGGTTGGGTGCAACAAGCAAAACGAACTCTAGGGGGCACTGGTGGGGCTTTTCCACTCTTCCTGTTGGCGTATATGTCACAGGGAAATTGGCAGTCCAGGGAAATTGACAGGGGAGCGCTAGTTTTATAGGCGCGGGGCGGTGCTGCGAGGCGGGGCTTTGATGCGAGGACGACGACCACAACAACAATATAACAACCAGGAAGCTACGCTATAGGGGAACGCTGAAAATAAAATGGATAATATGAGAGAAATACTCAAGTAAAGTACGAATACCTCAAAATTGTACTTGAGTAAATCTACTTTGTTACTTTACACCACTAGTATAAAGCTCAGTGGCGCACTTCGATAATCATTGGACTCCCCACCCACTACCACTGGGAGCCGGGGTTTGACTCCCGCTCGGGACATTACTTTTTCAAACAACCGCGGACTACTTTTTTTCGCTGATAAAGTATAGTTTATCAGTTTATCCAACCCGATCTCCAGAGATTACCGTAACATTGCACGGAACGAGTGCACTTCATTCCGTGGATAGCCGCCTCGGAACTCCCGAATTGCGTGCATATGGTACGGCGCTGCCTTGTGACAAAACCATTTCGGAGGCGCGCAGTCACAGGCGAATTGTCCCCCCGTGAAGGACCACCGAGGGAGCTAAGGCGACCGAGTTGCCGTCCTGAACGGTGGGACATTCGCCTGTGCCTACTCAGCGCCGTTTGAGTTATGTACCGATAGGCACAGAATCGTAAATGATGTTGTGGGGACTGCGTTTGCCCCAAGTGCCACTCACTGCACTAACATAGCCCGCCAGGCCCGCCCCCTTGTGCTTCAACTGCATGGAATGAGGCTGTGTGTGTGTGTGTGTGTGTGTGTGTGTGTGTGTGTGTGTGTGTGTGCGTGCGTGTGCGTGCGTGCGTGCTCGTTTGTGCATGCGTGCTCGTTTGTCCGTGCGTGTGTGGTGTGGGGCTCATGTCTGGCTTGCATTGCCCTCTAGCGTTGATTCTACAGAATTGCCTGAGGGGCGGTGAAAACAAGCGTACCCCTTTCAATTTCCCTGGAATGCCAATTTCTCTGTAACATATATACCAACCAATGTTGCCAGTGTAAAAGTCAGTTTCCTATCCTGGTTCATCTGATCATTCACAACAAATGTTATGTGTGCTCATTGAAAACATGGACCTTTCTGGTATTGACTGTGAAGGTTTTAATCCTCTACCGGCTGCCATGTTAAGTGGTAAGATGGGTGGGCCACGAGCATTTTCAGAGCATGTTTATTTGAATGATCAATCAATCGATTGTGTCCGGCTATGATGAATGGAACCAACAGTATACTTTAAGTTCTTATTATTGGTATTGGTATCACTATGAAAACACAGTTTCAAGGTTTTAAAGAAATACAAGACATCTTTTACATTATTCGTTTAATATTATTGTTAAATTATAAATGAAATCGTAGTGTTTTGCAAATTATTTGGGGGCTGAATTCAAATACCCTCATGGGCCACCAGTAGGCCCGCCCCACAGGTTGAGAATAGCTGCTCCAAGAGGTGAAGCACAGCATGAGCTCCTCTGGCAGGGCCTTTTGGCTGCTCGGAACAGCCAGTCCCATGACAAAGTGTGACCAGGCCTTTGCTGTCGGGGAGCTCTGACGTGCTCTGGAACTCTCTGGAACACACTCCCTGCCAGGGGGACTTCTCAAAATGCTATTTTTTCCTAAAAGGTTTGCTTTTTTTTTTTTTGCTTTTTTCAGACAGGACAATATAGAGAAACAGGAAATTGAGCAGGGGCGGAGAGCGGTCGAGACACGCAATGCACGTCTCCAGCCGGAATCGAACCGGGTGACGTTGGCGATGTGGTTGACACGTTACCCAATTATCTAACCTTGTTATCGGAAAGACGCTTTCCAAACAATATTTTATTTGTCCTCTCCTCTGTCCTATTCATCCTATAATTGCGTATGCTTTCTTTTCCAGCTCATAATTTGTGCAGAGTCTGGTTCTGACAGTTTGCCTCCCTTCCAGTCATCTCAGAGCAATGCCGTCATACTACTTAGGAAAAGAGCTGCATTAGCTTAAAACCACGCAATTGGTTGTATGTGCCTGCAAAGTAAACCCCTGAGTGTTAATTTAACTCTGAGCGGGTACAAACGGAACTTACGTGTGTGTGTGTGTGTGTGTGTGTGTGTGTGTGTGTGTGTGTGTGTGTGTGTGTGTGTGTGTGTGTGTGTGTGTGTGTGTGTGTGTGTGTGTGTGTGTGTGTGTGTGTGTGTGTGTGTGTGTGTGTGTGTGTGTGTGTGTGTGTGTGTGTGTGTGTGTGTGTGCTGATTGGTTTAGGTGCCCATAAACCTTTTTGGTCAAATGGGCCTGACCCCACGCAGATTACTGTGTGACCTCTGACCCCCTGCATGCAATGTGTGTGCAAGTGGGTATTTGTTCATGACATTTCAATCCAATATACTCCCGCTCAGTGCCCTTACCGTGTGTGTTTGAGGAGAGAAATGGAAATAATCTATTTCCCCTAGCATTGATTACTGTAAGCAGCACAGGGGACCAATAACCCCCCCCTTACCCCAATCCTAGCTGAGAACGAGGCAATTGTAGTGGGGGGATGGGGAAAAGAGAGAGAAAGAAAGAGACTGTAATATTTGATCATGTGAAGATAAAAGAAGGACAAAGAATGAAAAGGAATGACGGGAGATGGAGGGAGGAAAATAAACGAGTGTAGTTTATAAATACAGGAGTGCATATAGATAAAGAAGGAGGGAGGGAAGCAGTGATGGAGGAAGCACAGGGAGGGAAGGAAGGAAGGAAGGAAGGAAGTGGCCTGCTGACTCCATGTGATGAGTGGAGTGCTAAGAGATCACACACACACATACACACACGTCACGCACCGTCCACCAATTTCTCCTTCTTTACTCACACCATTGTTTCACTCCTTCACGTGTTGGCTACGTACAGTACGTGTACTGTGTATCTACGTGTGTGTGTGTGTGTGTGTGTGTGTGTGTGTGTGTGCGCGCATCATCGTTGTGTACACACACACAGGCAATGAGACAGCGGTGCTACATTTCTCCCCAGATGGTGTTAAAACTCTCTGTGAGACCGTTGGAGTCAACCACCAAAAACCTCAGAGGCTGGAGATGGTTAGCATAGTTTACATTTCTGATGTGTGTGTGTGTGTGTGTGTATGTGGGGGGGGGGGGGGTTGACATTTCTTATGCAGACTGTATTAGGGGCCAGCTGGGTTGGACGCCCCACACATGAGCTTGATTATGACTCAGTATTACATTACTGACATTCCTCCTTAGTTCTCTCTCTCTCTCTCTCTCTCTCTCTCTCTCTCTCTCTCTCTCTCTCTCTCTCTCTCTCTGCCTTTGTTTCATTCTTGTTCCTCCCTCCCACTCTTTTTTCCCCTCTACCTTTTTCTTTCCTGCCCCTATTTCTCCCTCTTTCAGCCCCCTCCCCTCCCCTCTATCGCTCTCTCTCTCTCTCTCTCTGTGTGTGTGTCTCTCTCAAAACACATACACCTCTCTCCTGAGGCAGGGCAGAAACGCTGAGCAATGCCCTTGCCTCTTATAGCCCCCTCCTCCACCTCCACGCTCTGTCCCCCCCCCCCCCCCCCACCCGCCCCTGTAAGTCCTTATGTCTGACACGTGATCCGTGGTTTCAGATGGAACTGAACGGCTCAGGAAGGGGGGGGAAAAAAGGAAAAAAATACTTCAACTTCCCAACGTCCAGCCCCGACATAGAGGAGAACCTCTCTGTACAACCATCACAGTAAAACCCGGAGTGATATGCGTAGCAAGTTGGCATGAAAATAATCCATGATGAGACACATTCGTTATAATTTTTTTTGGTACATTCTCACCTATAATGCCCAAAATAGGGACACCGGGTTGAAAGTGGTAAACGTATACTCCACTGTATTATAGCGTTGTGCAGCAAAGAACAAGTTTCACCCTGAGAGTCCAAATGGACCCATGTAGGTTGTTCTGCTGTGTCCTGAAACGATAAGCCATTATCTGGTACACATGGTGCCCCAGCACACACCCCCTCCTAGTATTTCACATACAGCTGAGGAGCAACATAGAGAAGGAGAGGGGAGAATGGGGGGAAGAAATGGAGGAGCGGTGGGGAAAGAACAGAGAGGCGGGGGTTACTTTTTCACGAGAGAGAGAGAGAGATAGAGAGAGAATTGAAACCGTGAGGGAGCTCTAAAATGTGAACACAATGCGTAATGACAATCGGCAACACTGTCACGCATATGTGTGTGTGTGTGTGTGTGTGTGTGTGTGAGTGAGCGGTTCCGCTGATTGGCTTAGTAGTTTGGTGCCTGAGCTGGCTCTTTTATCCCTGTGTGTCTGGTTTGTGACTGTGACTATGGGCGTGTTCGCACTGTATGAGAGAGAGGGAGAGAGAGAGAGAGAGGGCTTTTTCGGTATGGTGTCTACTGTAACGTCATCCAATGGCAACGTTTTTGGCAACGTAATCCTCGTGGCCCGGGGAGGAGCGGGGCGGGTGGGGGGGGGGGGGTGATAGGAGACGGAGTACGTGACAGGTAGCGGCTCCTCACTGGGCTAATCCACCGACTGAGCCTCGGAGGAGAGGAGAGGAGAGGAGAGGAGAGGGGGGAGCGAGGGAGAGGAGGAGAGAGAGGATCGCTGCCTCACACCACTCGCGGCTCAGCCTTTATCCTGCCCAGCACAAGAAGAAGGGGCAGGCTGTCTCTCTCTCTCTTTCTTTCCCTCCCTCTCCCTCGCTCTCCCTCTACCTCTCTTGCATTCTCCTTGGCAATTTTGTCCCTCCCTCTCTTCCTGACTTCCTGTCCTTTCCTCTCACTCGCTCCCTCCTTCTCTCCCTCCCTCTCACTCTCTCGCTCTGTCTCCCTGTGTCACTGGACAGGGTCTCAGTGAGAAAATGCCATCCTGCTCTCCAGACTGTTGCCTCTTTCAGGCTGTGGAGGTAAGACTCTTGACTGTTTGTTTCTCCATTTAACGCTGTGAGCCGTGTCTGTATGTGTGTGTGTTTGTGCGTGTGTCCATAGCAGTATGTGTTACTGTAACTATAAAGATCAGCTTTTTTTTTGTTCAATCTTGACATGTCTAAACTTTCTCAAGAAATTATGTGTTGGAAAATTGACTTTTTTGGAGGGGGCAAGTCGGGGAGGATTAGCTTTACAGGGCAGAGGGAGAGAGAGATCTGTGACGTCGTTTCTTGTTGCATGGAGTCCTGTGTCGCGGTGGTGGTGATTCTGGTTTTGTGTAATGTTAGGCCACTGTTGTTGGCGTTGTTTTGTGTTTCTTGTAATTCCATGTAGCTGTGGCGTTGCCCGCCCCCATTCTCTGTGCCCCCCCTCCGCTTTTTGTGCCTTGTTTCATGTCATTTTCAACAGTGCATCTGTGGTTGCTTTGTGCGAAAGCACAAGGCAACCGAATTTTAAGCACATTTCCCTGCTGTGGGCACAGGATATTGGAGTGTGGGTGTGCATACACAGACACACACAGGCACATTTTTAATTCTGCTGTATTTGCTGGAGTATTTGTGGCTTGCGTGCACTTTTCTGATGTCTGTCTTCACTCATACTCAAACATGTTCATATTTGTATGATCTGTGTATTTGTGTACTTAAGTGTCAATTTATTGTGTACCATATTGTGTTTCCAAGAGGGTAGGCTGCTTGTGTGTGCTGTATGTGTGTGTACTGTATCTCAGGTATGTTCACCTGGTGGTATATCTGCTTGATCTGGTGTGAAGCAGCTGAACTGTGGCTATTTGAGTAGAGACTCTCAGCATGGGCCTGAGGAAGCGAAATTACACACAATCCAAACGTTGCTCTGGGCACTTCGCCGAAATGGCTCAAAATGGCGCAACAATGGGAGGTACCTCAACTGTAAACTATACCCACTTGCTGCTCCCAACAATGATATTTATAGAGGCATGTTCAAGAGGAAACTAGTGTACGTACTACATGGATAGTGTTTTTATTGTGTGTGTGTGTGTGTGTGTGTGTGTGTGTGTGTGTGTGTGTGTGTGTGTGTGCGCGTGCGCATCGGTACTC
>NC_137613.1:31484382-31576882 GCF_963280865.1 Gymnoscopelus braueri | reverse complement strand
CTTTGGGAAAAAAATTGTTTTAACATTTTAACAGCACAAATCTGGTACGGGCATAGGCGCCGAATTATGTGTGTGCTCCAGGGGGCTCAACCCGAATCGAGCGCTCATGGAATGGATGCCTACGGGAGCACGCCCCACCAATGAGTGGACAGGTTGTCCGAGCCAATGGGCGAGCTACTGTAATGGTAACGTAAATCTGGGCACGTGCGACGGTGCTTGAGGCGGGTCCTCGTTATTTCTCCCAGGGGCTCCTGCAAGGAAGCACTCGCAGGGTACGGGGAGTACGGGGGTCCTTGGCACAAAATGTTTTCCGATGGGGGGTCCGTGGACAAATTTGGGGGTCCTTGACATGAAAATGTTTGAGAACCACTTGTTTAAACAACATTTAGGAAGCAAGTCCAAATAAGCAACTCTACTTTAGAAACAGGATCCCCCCGCAACTACCAATATTTACAAGCCACTTTACAGAAAAACTAGCCCAAAGTCGCTTATAATAAGCAGACCTGGCAACACTGATAATGACAGCATTGTTCTGTGTAGCATAGGTTAGGTTAGCACTGTGCATTCGGCAGCAGCAGTGTGGGCTTGTCCTGTTACGGTACGCCATCCCCGTTATTGCCAAGGTGATTTAGGGTTTGTCAGAGCCGGCGAGTGACCTCAGCTCTGTGGTAATGAGCACAGTAAAACACCGGAGCGCTGGCCACGCTCTGTCAATCATGCTGAGAGTAGCTCTGCTCCTCTAGCGCGGCTCGCTAAAGGGGATTACATCAGCGGGTGAGATCATGCTGCATCTCTCTTTCCAGCACCCGAGTGCTCTCTCTCTCTCTCTCCCTCCCTCCATCTCTCCCTCCCTCCCTCTGTCTCTTTCTCTTTCTCTCTCTCTCCCTCCCTCTCTTTCTCCCTCTCTCTTTCTCCCTCCCCCTCTCCTTCTGTCTTTCCCTCCCTCTCTCTTTCCCTCTCTCTACCGACCCCCCCCCCCCCCCCCCCTGCACTCTCGTGTGTCTCTCTACCACATTTGCTCTTCCTATCTCTTACTTTCACTGCTTTTTCTCTCTTGTTCTCCAGGTCCATGTTGTGAACATCCCCCACACACACGCACGCACGCACACGCACACACACACACACGCTCTGCACAAAAGGTCGGCATTCTGTGCGCTTTTTTCGGAATGGTTTCTCATCCTCTCCCCTTTGTGTTCTCTCTTTCCAGAACTTTTTCCCAGAGCAGATGGTAGCTTGGTGTCAGGATTCTGACGGCTCCATCCCACAGTCACAGCTCTTACAGGTGAGGTGAGGTGCTGATTCCAGTGAAAATGCGCACTTGCGTCGCATGCATACGTGTGTGTGCACATTTACGGTTACACACACGGCTTCTGTGAGACCTTAGAACCAGTTCAGCCACTTCAACCCTATGCAGTACAGTACGTAGTTGACCAGGGTCCCCCGCAAGGCTCTATAGTTGGTCCACTCCTTTTCCCCCTCCACATCAGATCTCTTCGCTGAAAATAGCCGACCTTCTCAGCTCACAATGTCTCACATCGTGTGCCGCGTTGTGAGCGTGTAGATGGGCTATTTTCGCAAACGTTTAGTAAAACTAATATGGCAAGGTTTTCACTGGACAGCAGAATTCACGCTGGGTGCATTTGTATGTGTATTTATTTTTTGTAGAACTTTCTGAACTCCAGCAGCTGTCCGGAGATCCAGGGCTATCTGCACATGAAGGAGCCAGGACGCAAGTCCTGGAAGAAGCTCTTCATGTTCTTGCGACGTTCCGGACTGTACTACTCGACCAAGGGAACATCCAAGGTACTGTAATATTTTAGGTTAACATAGACTCTGGGGGATACTTACTTAAAATATTTCACATGATTTTTGATATTAGCTTTTCTCAGCGTTGCCGGGTTACTGCGCTGACAATGCATCGCAAAGCATCACGCTCTCTCGCTCCCTTTCTCCCCTCCCTCTTTTTCATCTCTCTCTTGCTGTTTGAGCTCTCCCTCTCCCCCATCTTCCTCCCAATTTCACTCACACCTCACTTGTCCTCCCCCTCACTCTTCCTCCTCTCCCCTCTCTCTCTTTTGCTGATCGAGCTCTTGTGTGACATCACACACAACGGAACCCGCTGGCAATTTGCGCAGACGTTAACCGTTGCCTAACAACGCTGGTTTGCACTGATGTCAGGCATTTTCCAGACCATATACAGTATGGACATATATGCCGATTTTATGCTGATGTTTGGCATGTCCTTTCCATATGGGCATATCATATGGCAATTTGCTATCATGCTGCGAAAATAGTCAATCCTACAAGCTCATTGCACCACGTGTTGGTGAGATCTTCTTTTTTTTTAACCCATTAAGACCTGGTCATTTTTTTTTTTGAGCTAAAAAAGCATTATTTTACACTTTGGGCTATTCAAAAATAGCAGATATACAAGCTCATAGCGCGGCACCGAGTGCCGCGCTATGAGCTTGTAGATCTGCTATTTTTTTTAAATCGTGAAAATGTGTGCAAATCTTTGAATATATATATTTTTAAAGCGAACAGTTTTTAACTCAAATCTTTGCTTCTGGGGGTCCCTGGAACAAAATATTTTGATGGGGGTCCGCGGCCAAATACATATAATTTTGGGGGTCCTTGACATGAAAAAGATTGAGCTGATATAGAAACACACGTTTCTGATATAGAAACACGTTTTTCAGAAAACTGTTGAGATTTAGGAGACATGTAGAATCGGCTTCAGGTCTCAATGGGTTAATGTTCGCCTCTAATGACATGCCCAAAATCGGGACACAAGGTTGAAAGTGATTACATCCTCGTCTCCACTCTCTCCCTCCCTGCTCCGGAACATTGTCTTTCTTTACCATGGTTCAGGAACCGAGGCATCTGCAGCTGCTGGCAGACCTGGAGGACAGTAACGTCTTCACAGTTATCACGGCAAGGAAACTTCACAACGCCCCCACTGACTACCAGTTCTGCATCAAGGTAATGATGTAGTAGAATGACATCTTATGTTGTTATGTTGTTCACCATTGCCTTTGACAATGACAGCCCCGTTTTGGGTACAGCTTGGTCCTTAGGACACAAGCAGCTCTCTCTTCTCTCTTGTCTTGAGCGTAACTATGGTCTGATCCCTGAATTTGACGCAGAGGAGCTGATCTCGATCAGAACAGATGTACTTTATCCCCATGACATCATGTATTGTGTTTTTCACTCTATTTGCCTCTTCAATTACTGATTGATCCAGAAATCCTCGACAGTAACAAACACTACAGTACGTCTTGCTCGAGTCTGGACAATATGGTGCGATATATATGGCAATAAAGCGTGAATCTACAATATCTGTTTTTGGGGGGAGATTTAACAATATACTATCGTCTCAGGATTATTATTACAATTTTGGTATCGAGGTATTTGGTCAGAAATATTGTGATATTAGATCTTGTCCATATGGCCCAGCCCTACATTCTGCTCCTAAAATAAACTTACATCATTGGTTCTCAACGTGGGTTCCAGGGACCACCAGGTGTCCAAAATGGGGGTCCTTGGCCTAATGCAGCGATTCTCAACCTGTGGGCCGGGGGTATTGAGCGAAACCAAACCAAAATTGGCAAAACACTAAGATGTTATCGATAGTATAATATAAAACAAATTATGTAAACGAATTAATTATGTTAGTTGCATTGATCCAAGCCGTAACACAGTCGATTAATTGATCATTAAAATAAACATGCTCTGAAAATGCAATAAACAAATCTCAAAAGTGTTTGTAGCAAAAGTGTCCACACCCAATCTGATGGGTGGGCTGTAATGAAACGGGTTGAGAATCACTGTGCTACATCATCATTTGCCCGGGGGTTAAGACGGCTTTGATCGCAAGATTGGCTCACGTTTCGGTCATAATCAGATGCAGGTAAAATGATCAAGTGGTCTCTATTTGGAGTGTGTGTGTGTGTCAGAGGGCAGAGGGTTAAGATAACTCACCAGGGGTCCGAATAGACATTAAGCACTGTGTGTCCCACCCCGGGGGTTATCCCTGGTGGGTCAGCAGCAGATCTGGGATAAGCCCAGTGGGATAAGCCGGGATGGGGACAGAGAATCTGGCCTGCTAAGACGAACCCACCCTTAACACACCCTCTGCTGCCACATGCACACACATGCACATGGTCACACTGGCCTAGGGCTGCAACCTTTTTTTTAATTCATCAAATCATTTAAAAGCACCCATTCTTTGATCCTTTGTTATATGTTGTATACATAAAAGAATCAACCCGAAAACATTCAAATTTGTTTCAAAAAAGTTTTTTAAGTAATCAACTAAATTGATTAGTCTGATTTACCACTTAAGCCCTGTTAATTATTATTTATACTTTGTTGTACGAGAGTGTCACACTGCTGAGATGAGATATGTTTATTTCTAAAGCACATTGAATACACAAAGGCAGTTAAAGGTATACAAGGCATTTAAAAGAAAAGAAAATGGAAGGAAAGAAAATAGGCATAAAATCGAAATGAATAAATAAAGGTCATGGTGTAATTATGGTAATTTGTTATCAGTAGCGTATTGATCTCAAGTCTTGATTCCTGTATAAGAGCTTTTATTTTATATATATCTTTTATTCGCTTTTTTCATCGTAAGAGCATTCTACGAAACCAGGCACGAACGGCACGAACCCCATTTAGACCAGTGTTTCCCAAACGTTTTAGCTCGAGAAATGTGATGTCTCCCCGGGACCCAAACTAGTTAAAAATCAGATACAAGCTCACAATGTTTCGTTGTATGAAATCTTCTGAAAAATGTTTTGACTTATTTTATTTATGAAAATGTGCGATTTTGTTTTCTTTCTTTTTTTTTGAAAATCTTTTGAAATATATATATTTTTTTAATATTTACTCGTGACCCATAAAAATGGGACCCAACCCAGTGTTTGGGAAAAGTGCTTTAGACTACTGTCCCAAACCTCTGGTGCGAAGCATCGTTTATGTATAGTGGTGCTTTACAAACACGCTTGCACGCACGCACACACACACACACACACACACACACACACACACACACACACACACACACACACACACACCCCCCCCAAAGGGATTCTAACCCCCAAGTCAAGTGCTCCTGATCATACACGTCGTATACTGCGTATACTCTCATTTACATAGCCATTTCCCCCCATTCTTATTGGGCTACACACACACACACACACACACACACACACACACACACACACACACACACACACACACACACACACACACACACACACACACACACACACACACACACACACACACACTATATTTCAGCAGGCGTGACAGTGCAGGATGGGGTTAGAAGCTTTGATGGGGCTCTGGTGTGTAACCATGGAGACATGAATGAATTCATGGGGACAGGGTTATTCAAGGATTCTGTAGGTCACAGGGCGAGCCTGACATGCTTCTTACGGTTAGAGCTGTCACTCACCATCATTAAATCTTGCTATTAATGAATGATTAATTATCATACTAATAATTGCGATTAAACGATTACATTTTGTTTTTATCATTGAACATTAGAACATTTGAATAAAAATTACATTTCTGTTTGCCTTTTAGGCTTTGTAAAAAAAAATCACAGGGCAGATATGACAAATAACTTAAATATAATAAAGAAGAAATGGCTGATATATTTAATAATTTTATACTTTCAAATTATGGCGATTTGCGACTATCTCAAATAATTGCTATTCTCTCAGATAATTGTTATAATGTATGTAATAATTGTGATAGGCCTACCTACAGTACAGTCGGACGGACGTAAAGGCCGTTTGATATGCATATTAGACCCCCATTTGATACCTCTCTCCCATTGATACCCTATCTCTGGGACCCCAATCTACACTGTCAAATCCTCAGTGTTAATGTAACACTGAGAGTGTACAAATATATGCTCTGTGTTAGAAGACACCTTAGGGTCCATTTGAACCCCTGTTGGTCCCCAGACCAGACATTGAGAAACAGTGCTCTATTCCTATCTGCTTTGACACCGTACACTTCTTATACGCTTTATGTGGCATTTTAAAATGCCTTTGTGCAACGAGGATCCATCACATCACTGGATGCGTTGGCCATAGAGCTTCAACGTCATCTTGAGCACTGGTTCTCAAAATGTGAAGGACCCCCAAATTGATAGATATTTGGCCGCAGACCCCCATCTCAAAATATGTTGTATATGAAAAATAGCAGATCTACAAGCTCATAGCACGGCACGCTATGAGCTTGTATATCTGCTATTTTTGAATAGCCAAAGTATAAAAGGTTAAAGTGGTTAAAATGATTGTGATGCTACATTAACTACTTTTGCTGGGGACCCTCTAGAACCCCCCCAAGGACCCCTGGGGGTCCCTGGATCCCACTTTGAGAACCAATGATCTTGAGTACAGGAAACCCTTGTCTTGTCGTCCCTCCTGTCTGCCCTCGCTTTTCCTGTGACTCTTCACCAGGGGTTTTCAATCTTTCGGTGCCTATGGCACACCAAAGGGCAATTCAAAATCTCGAGGCACACCTGTATTCATATCTGTGTAAAATAGTGTCTTGTGTACAGGTTAATACACGTACTTTAAGAGTAATTCTGTCTTTTGATCAGCTCCTCGGACAGTACAGCCGCATAGTAATTACATGACAACAGCAATAACTATAGGAATGACTATATCACTCTTATGTGTATCTGTGAACATTTATTTTCATTTACTAATACCAAATGATCAAAAAACTATTGGAGTTTAAAATTTGCCTCTGTATTGGGAAATGAGTGTGAAAAATGTATTCATATATACATTTAGATAACCTTTTGTATAGTTGTATATATCCCAAGGCACACGGTTTGGGAACCACAGCTCCTGTCGCGATGAAGCTGAAATGCCATAAAGAAACCGTCGCTAATTTGTGTCCAAACTGAGGGTTGTGTGTGTTGTGTTGTGTCGTCCAGCCCAGTAAGGTGAGGAGCGACTGTAAGGAGTTGAAGATGATGTGTGCCGAGGACGAACAGAGCCGGACCTGCTGGATGACGGCCTTCAGACTGCTGAAGGTACAGTACAGACACTGCAAGAACCACTCTAACCCTGGCCTTTAACCACAACCCTCTTAGTAAACTGGACCTGAGTTAACTCTGTATTAGGACCGCCTTTTTCCATCTACCGTACACCAAATCCCTTCACCAAAAATAGCCGATCGACAAGCTTACTTGTCTTTTTTTTCTTTGCTGTTCCTCATGGACCTACTAGTGGATTTTTACCAGTGTCAGTCTACTTTATGTGGACTATGCGGCCGACACGCACTGCCATTTAATTTTTTGCACCTTAACTAACGTCCATAAGTATATCATGCACAGTATATGTCTGCTGCTATGCTCACGCACATTTATACCTTATCTCAGGTACCAGGTGTAAATATGTAGATAACTTAATTGATCTCCTTTCCCCCTTGACCCCCCCCCCCTCTTCTTCTTCCCTCTCTTTTTTTCTATGGAAAAGTCGATACGATGGGAACTATGCACGAAAACTAATTTCACCCACTTTTTACTTCTGTAACCCTGTGATGAGCTGACTCTGAATGTGTCACAACGTGACGCATTGTGAGTTTGTAGATCTTCTTTTTTTTTGGCTAATGTTCCTTCCAGAATATGGATGCTGTGGTGCAAGTGGTTAAAGAACTTTATCCTTACTCTTTTTGTGAAAACCGTTACATTTCAGGATATGGGGAAAAATGGAAAAATAACCTGTGTTCCAATGGATCTAGTGTAGTTATTCTTTAGTCACAAGCTATTGTTGATACATTTCATTGTTTAGATATTAGCAAAGCCCACTGACAGATTTAAACACTTTAAAATCTGGCATCCCTATTTTGACATTCTAGGCGCAAAAATAAAAGATCTACAAGTCTTCGCATTGCCAGTAGCACAAATTTATGAAAACATTAAAAGTTGAGACATGGAGATACAAGGTTTGTGCCCGACAGCGGTGATATAATGATTTTAAATCTGAACGCGTAAAAATGGACCCGTCTTTTTGTACACTCTGAGTTTAATTGACACTCAAAGATTCTGTTGCGTACTTCACCACACTTTGGTGTTATTATAGCGGGCATACTTACAGTATATACCTTAATCATAGTTGTCATGGTTATAAATGTCCTCATAGTTGTCATAGTTACAGGTGTTACGCTGTCATAGTTATGGTGTAACCATGGTTACTGTTCCAATGTTGTCATAGTTATGGCCGTTTGCACAGCTTTATAGTTGTCGGTTATACAAGTTAATGTTGTAAATATTATCATGGCTGTCATAGTATGTGTGTGTTAGTTATTGAGTCACAATTTGACAGTCCTTGCCACTGAACAATACATGATTGTCAATATCTCTTCTTCTTTCTCTTTGTCTTTATAGTATGGAATATTGCTTTATCAGAACTACAAGGTTCCCCAGCAGAGGAAGTCTCCTCTCTCACATTTCTCCACACCTGTGGTAAGGATCTCCACTCTGAATCACCTTCTAGAACCCCAGTTGTAGATGCCTCCATTCACGCATGGCCCAGTCCCCAATTGATCTATGAACCACTTTCAAGCTCGCTTTCCTATGTTGGGCATGTCATTATAATCAAAACATTTAGAAAATCTACAAGCACACGTGTTGTGTGCTTGTAGATGGGCTATTTTTGCCGCGCAACACCATCGTAAGTATAAAATATAGGGCTTAAGTGGTTAATTAGCTGTGACACTTAAGATGGCGTCTAGCACTTGTCTGCATTTTTCTTACGGGATTGTGTTAAACTCTGCTGAGATTAAATGTCTTACTTGACCATTGACCATAATTGACCCCGTGTATGATGTAATGTCAAAATGTCCACTCTGTGAACATGGTCAATTGTTGGGTCTGATCTGTGGTAATGGGGTTAAAATAATATTCTTGGTCTGTTGTTTGGTGATTGGCATACGGGGTATCTCAGATTTGGGTCAGGGTGCACAGTAAAACAATCAATAAATCAATCACCGCTCTATAGCATAAAGTATGACTGGTGCCAGTATAATTTACAAAAAATTACAAAATTCTCAGGCAAACACTTAAAAGAAGTAAATCGTCATGGAACAAACATACAAGCGTTTGTGTGTGTATAACGTTGATCACTTCACAACATTAAGCATTGGTAAGAATGTTGTATGGGCCTGTAGAAAGCTTTAAATCAAATGACCTACGGAATCCTTTGGAAAATCTAGATGTAATGTTTATATTGCCACTTAACAAATTAACAGACTTAAGTAAATTAGGTTTAAGTCATGTAATCATATAAATGGTGGCTGTTAGATTTAGCCATAAAACAGCTCCCCTAAAGGCATTGTTGTTTACACAAACAAAAGTTTTCTTATCAGTGTCCTTAAAGCAGTTCAACTATTATATTGCACAGTTCTGTCAGTTAATCACAGAGTTTTCTTGATACGTAATCAGAATTCAAACCCCCAAAAATGGGTGAAATGAGCGGGAGATGGCAAGAAATCCCCAAAGGACTTCTGCTTCTCTTCAGAGGGGGCGTTTGTGGATTGACTGAAGTGGGACCCTCGGCAGACAGGATTTGTCATGCCCCAGTGAGTGTGTCTGGCTTGTTTGACCTCTGCCCTCTTTGCCCCCCTCCTCTCACCCACCACCTCCCCACCCCCGCTCCATGTCCCTGTAGCGGAGTGTGTCTGAGAACTCCCTGGTGGCCATGGACTTCTCTGGACGGACTGGCCGCGTCATCGACAACCCCGAAGAGGCCCAGAGCGCAGCCCTGGAGGAGGGCCAAACCTGGAGGGTAAGGAATATGGCCAGATAGAGCCAGGTCTGGTCGATATATATCGTCCAGAATTTGCCTTTTTTGATGACACCGTTATCGGTAATTACTGTATGCAGCCTTTTAAAAATGTTTGAATGAGGTTTAAGTAGATAAATTAATAACATTCAGTTCATGTGTTTTATATTTACTTGTTTGCGTAAATGTTATTTCCTATTGAAGTTTAATATTTATACTTCATTATAATCCTGTATCTATAAAAAAGGTTTTTGTGTTTATTTTTATACCTTTGCTTATAAGTTAAGTATTAATTCGAATAGAAACTTTAGTCAAATCAATCAATCATTAAAATATATATATATATATATATATATATATATATATATATATATATATATATATATATATATATATATATATATATATGTCAAAACATCAGTATTCTGGGTTCTAGGACTCTCCAAAATCGGTTCCAAAATTCTGGTCGGGCTCTAGAGGGGGAAGATTGAAATAGGTGGCATGAGTAGAAGTGGGTCTGAAGGGGGGTGGGGGGCATTGGGTGAAACAGTAGATGGGAGAGGGAGAGTAGGAGAAAGAAGAAGAGCATACATAGTTTCAGGATGTGGGGGGTAGGAGGGGTTAAGATCATAACATGGAAGGATTTAGTTGAAGGGAAGGCTTGAGGCTGTGAAGTCGGCGACTGTGGTTTGGCAGAGACACATGTGTTCTATTATACTCCAATCATGCCTGAGGATATAAGGGTAGCAAAATAAGTTTCATATTTTTAAATCACTTCTCAAAACCCATTTTCACAGACTAGCTTGTAATTAAGTGATGCTTGTGACTGTCTATTTCTTTTTTAGTGTGCCTTATGTCTGTTATTCTTTGTGTTCTACTGTTTTATTATTGTATCTGTTTTGTGTAACTGCTAAGCACTCTGTCACTCAAGGTACTGTATAAATATATCACTTGGGCATCCATGACAAATGCCAGGCAATAATTACTTTATCACACATTTATTCACAATGGCAATAAGAAAATAGCATTTGTTTTACGCTTTAATTTAATAATTAGATTAACATTACTGTCGATCAGGAATTGTCCTGGTGAACAAACCTGCCATATCATTCAAGGACAACACTAAATGTGTTTTCATTGTGGTCCTATACGGTCAGCTACCGTATTCTCCTAAGGGTTGATTCAATGCTCTTTTATCACA
Source organism: Gymnoscopelus braueri (assembly GCF_963280865.1). Classification (NCBI taxonomy): domain Eukaryota; kingdom Metazoa; phylum Chordata; class Actinopteri; order Myctophiformes; family Myctophidae; genus Gymnoscopelus; species Gymnoscopelus braueri. The sequence goes on along the minus strand of NC_137613.1, from coordinate 31,565,866 downwards.
CCCTGACCCAGGGAAAATAGAGGCTGTGTGTGTGATAAATAATGTTTATTATTATTAAGTTGCTTGCTCATGTGTCATATTTTTTCTCCCTTCAGAAACGTGGCCAGCGTATGAATGTCCTGGGTAGTCCCAGCCCCCTCCACCCACCTTCTCTTAGCACAGGTACGCAGACCAGAACACTGTACTGCACTAATCAGGCTTTTAATATTGGCAAAGCAATATCACAAAGGCTGTGTAAACTGGGTATAAGTTCTCTCCAATTGAAAGTGCTAAATTAGAGCAATGAAACATGTTATAATTTGATTGGTCTAAAACTGACAGCCAATGATTTTAAAGCTATGGTTAACGCAACCATTTTCCAAAGTCTCATAATTGTTTATTTTTCAGTGATCCACAGAACACAGCTATGGTTCCATGGACGCATCATGAGAGAGGAAGCTCACAAAATGCTCATACAGCAAGGCCAAGTAGATGGGTAAGAGCTCAGGTCTTGGAAGACATTCTAGTTCTACTCTTATTATACAGTATTATATTTCTATTCTGTATAGTTCAGTTCTATGACATGAGTTACTGTGTCATCTCCTCCATGTCATGATGTCTCTGTGCATCAGGTTGTTCCTGTTGCGGGACAGTCAGAGCAACCCCAAGGCATTTGTTCTCACCATGTGCCACCACCAGAAGATCAAGCACTTCCAGATCCTATCGGTGAGTCGGTCATAACTCATTTTACAAATTTTACTCGCCTTCCCTGCTGTCTGATACTGTACGTTCAGCAGGAGCACATGGAAGAGGGGTAGATGTTCTGTCATCTGATGTTCAACAGTTAATCGAACTATGTAGTGTAGTTATATAGCACTTAAATGCATTGACTGCCCATTTATAGGTTAAAAATAGGTTAAATGCATTGACTGCACATTTCTTAGATTCTAGTTTTTATGTATATCAGTCTGATGTATTGTTGTGTTTTTGTTTGTTATGTTGTTAGTGTTTTTTGTGAAGAGGACCACAATGGAAATAGGCCTTCGGGCTTTATTGTGTTTTTGTCCTCGTGATGCCATGTCGGGAAAGTGCTATTGTGCTCTTTTTTTATGTGCTATCACCCAAATCAATCTATATTATACATATATATAAATCCCCTTTTTGTTCTTGTCATTGTAAGCGACACAGACACCGTATGACACCGTATGACACCGTTGTATGGCCAAAGTATAAAACAGGGCTTAATCAGACCAATCGTTTTAGTTGATTATAAAAAATCTGTTAGAATCTTTTTTTTGCGTCAGTTCTTTGATATAGTACAGATGTATGTATAAGAAACACATTGGAAAAAGTAATTGAAAGAAAATAATTGAGAGTTGCAGCCCTAATCTGACGCTCAGCCATATTTTCTTTGTGTTTAGTGTGAGGAGGATGGCCAGATGTTTTTCAGCCTGGATGACGGTGCCACCAAGTTCACCGACCTGATCCACCTGGTGGAGTTCTACCAGCTCAACAGAGGAGTGCTGCCCTGCAAGCTGAAACATCCCTGCACCGCAGTGGCCTTGTGACCCCGTTTATTCCCCAGGATCCCAACCTATCGCCCCTCACCGCCCCCCATCCCCTCCTGGCCTCTCCACCACGACATGGCTGGCTGGCGACACAAGGTTATACCGAGTTTTGTGGATGTGAAAGATGCAGCGGACCAGCACAGGCCCAGTGCTGTAGAGCGGTAACTTGATTTCACAAGCCCAGAGTTTTGTTTTGTTTTCCTATTGTTTCGCCGCTCAGGAGGTTTGCATCAACAACCTTCAGTCGGTCCCAGCATAAAGAAGCTCTGGCGCTGATCCGAACCTCCACACAGTCGTCAAGCAACCCCTGATTGTTAAATCGTCATCGTTTTGTTCAGTGTGCAGCTCCATGAAAAGGAACTACACATGGACTAGTTAGAAAACATCTGGTCAACTGGAGTGCTTTCTCCTCCCCCACAGTCCCTTCCCCCACCCATGGTCTGATAAGCTGTGGTGCCCCCTCCTGGTTTGACAGAGGCAGGGTGCACCACCCCTCTTAACTTCCTCAGCAATCATCAGGGATGGACAGAGGACCTTCTGGGTGTCATTGGTTCAAATCGATCCTTGGAGGCCTCTCAACCTGTGCAGTCCAGTCTGGATAAGCTGACAAACCCGTTCTCCCCTTGTGAACCTTTTGATGTGGCCTCAATGATCTCTGCTGTTTTTCCTGTCCCACACACTTTTAACAGCGCAAGCCACCCCCTCCGCCCCAACACAAACTCGGATGCGTTTTATACAAGGCCAATGGGAAGAGAAAAGATAAAGGCAAACGGAACAGAACAAACACTAGGGTTTGTTGAAAGGGCAGTGGAATGTTTAGTCAGGAGCGCTTTAACGGGCCTCTTGTAGAGTTGATTACTTGATGTCATTTTTAATGCTGTTTTTTTTTGTTTTTTTTACTGTTGATTCAATGCAGAACTAGTTTTGCACTCCCAGGGCGGACGGTCGACAGTTGTCCTCTCTGGCTGAATGAAGCTGCCCGCCCTCCGTCCTTTCACCTCCTCCTCCTATCTCTTTTCCTTCTACAGCTTCATCCCTTTTTGGAAAGCCTGCATGAGAATTCTTCCAGCTCTGATCGGATTACAGTAGCATGGGAGTGAGCGAGTCTCGGCCTGATCGTGCGGCGCCTTCTGAAAGTTTTCGGAGCGTCTCCTTGACTGCCCAGCCCAGGCCCACGGCCTGTACTTAACACCATCCAATCACTTCTGTAATTATGAATGTGCTTCGCAAGGCGGGCCACAGTATTAGAGGGGTAAGAGGAAGGAGAAGAAGACTCTTGTACAGATTTCTAAAAAAGTGTTTTTCGCCCCATCACTCTACCCCCTGCTTCCACCGTTGTCATTTTTGGAATGTTGAAACTGAAAGGCTAAATATTGTTTTACGGTCAGTGAGATTGTGTATGAATGTCATTTTTTATTCCTAAAGTCCGTTCTAAGCTCACTGCTTGCACATTGTAATTATTCTGAATGACGGTCTCTTCAACAGCTTGGGGATGCTCGTGCAATTCTCATTTAAGGATTCAGCCCTGAGTGAATAATCTTGACCACTGTTCCATCCACTCCAGTTAAAGACAAATCAACGAAAGCACTCCCGGAACTGTTATTGTATTTATGTTGAATCAAACAAATGACTTGAAACACGGACTCAACTGGCGGAGCAGCAATACCCGGTCAAACGAGTCCCACTTGCCTTAAGTGAAAAGAGTGAGCCTTGCGTATGAAATTGATGCTGTATTGTAATGCACATACAATAACTCAACACCCCAGATTTTAAGAGAATGAACTGAATATCAAGTCTCTGTATTTGGCCACCAACATGTGGTTCCATACTGTTAATTTAACAGTGGCTTCTTCAGCTTTTCTGGTATTTCAACTTCAGCAGCCATAGCTTAATTTCACATTGTCCTGTCTTTATCCAAAACAAACGTGATGACCATACATGTGATAGAATAGCAGTAAGAGGGCAGTTGGCAAGGTATAGCAATTGTGAGATCAAAATGGTCCTTTTATCTCTTCCTGTCTCGTCATGTTCGGAAATATTGTCATGGGACAAGCAAATTGAGACCTGTGGGCCATGCAAGCATGTGACATAATACCTGCTCACAAGGCTTGCAATAGATTTAGCCCCCACCCTCAACTCATGTCTGCCCCATTCGTCCCGTGCCAGATTTACAGTAATTAGGGTTAGTGCTAGGCTGCTGGACTCCCTGCCAGGCCAGCTCTCTCTCTTTCTCTCTCTCTCTCTCTCTGTAACGTCATTGTCACTCATGCCACTGCCACCACCAATTAACCAATCACTTATTTCACTGACTCACCAGCTCTGTGCTCCACCAATCAGGCCTTAGTCAGCCAGGGCAGACTCTCCAGGGATTGGATAATGCTTGAAGCCCCCAGCCCCCCTAGCCACCTATGTCCAGCCTGTAAGCTATGACCCTGTGATGAATGTGTGTGTGGATTGCCAGACTGTTGTATTCACATTTCAAGATCACTAAAAGGGCAGAGACAGTAAAGCCTAATTATTCATATTTGTTCAATGCGTCAGTTTTAGTTTTTTTGTAGTTAAAAATCAGCTGTTTTCGCCAAGCAACGCGGTTGTACGTTGAAGTATAAATAAGGCATAAGCTCTGGCTGTTATCAGACCTGCCTTTTTGCATACAAGAGGTTGCTTGCCTTTGGGTTGTTCACTCTCTAGTTAAAAAAATGATATGGAATCATGCCTAATTTATGCTTTGTCGTACGGCAGTGTCACAAACCAAAAATAGCAGGTCTATAAGCTCACATCCGCAATGCATTGTAAGCTTAACCCATTAAGACCGGGGACGCATCTGCGTCTCATTTTAAGATTTATTTTGGCTATTCAAAAATAGCAGATCTACAAGCTCATAGCGCGGCACCAAGTGCCACGCTACGAGCTTGTAGATCTGCTATTTTTGAAAAATCTTGAAAAAATCTTTTCCATATTTTTTTCAAAAAACGGTTGAGATTTAGATTTTTTTTAAAGAATCGCCTCAGGTCTTAATGGGTTAATATATCGCTATTTCTGGTCATCGATGCCATCGTAATCAGGCTTTAATCAGCCCGGCTTCAGGATGCGAGGGATGGACTGGAGTTGCTCGGTACCTTGTTTTAGGGAGTAATTACCTGCATGTCCAGTCCACTCACAGACAGTAGAGGTTCTGTGCAAAGAAAAGAAAAAACACATCCGCATGGGTCACTCAGGACAGTACAGCACTGTCCTGCAGAAGAGAGGAACACCCCCCTCTCGTTTTTATCTCTCTCCTCCTCCCTCCATCTTAATCACTGTGTTATGAATGCAATCCTTATACACAAGTCCAAGTATATGGCTATACAGTATCTATTTTTAAGTATGTGAAGCTATGGAGAGGATGTAGATGTTAACACTGTACCTAGGTCACAGATCACTATGTAAGGGGCGTTATGTTTTTGATCATAACTCCGTTTAAAATGAAGAATGATTTATTTTGTCCTTTTTCCCATTATTTGATTGTATGTATATTGACTTTATTGTATATCTTTTTGTTTGCCACAAAAATGACCTTTTTATATAAAGAAAAAAGAATATACCAGAATATATACAGTATTAAATTAAGCTGATTTTTTTCTTTCTTTTTTTTTTTTACAATCAAACTGGACTTTTGGCATGAGTAAAAGAAACAACATCAGTTCTGCATATAAGTTGACAGCCTTTTCGGAATCTACAGGTCACGTTCACGGCTGCCGATTCTGTCAGCATCTATTTTACAATGATGCCATTTGTTTGGATCTATATAGTATATCCCCCTTCTCTTCCTGTGCGTTTCAAACGATTCTACATAATCGATTCAGAACAACAGTCAGCAGGGTGGAACATGTTAGTGCTGTAAAGTCAACACACACACACTAACAGAGCATGTGGGGATATTCTTGTACACCTTTCTTCACAAGCAGTGCAATTTGTATGCCGTAGGCTAGAGAGGGTTGTGCATTTTTTATTTTCATGTTCCGGTTATTCTGATTTCAAGGTGCGTAACAAAGCGTGTTTTAATTAATTTCTTAAGCAAGCCTCTTGCAGCAGGTGCCTCTCTTTTCTGAACAACGCTACATAATAGGCAATACAGTCAGTATCAAGCTCTTCGACACCTTCCGTCCATCAGAGTTATATACAGGTAGCTATGCCTTTGAACCACCATCCAACTGGAACTAATGCAGATTTCAGATCAATGCTTTTAAAATAAATTACATAGATTTCTCATTTACATAGGTGATTTCACATTGTAGAGGCAAGTCTGACTTGTCAACTTTTTTTTTTTTTAAATGGATTTTAAGTCTTCATAAGCTGTTTTAAGGTAAAATGAAACGTAAGAATAAACATTTCAGGGAAAGTAAACAATCCATATACAGTTACAGTACAGTACAGTACATAAACATCCCCAGTGTGCTTTGCTTAATTCTGTAAATGTCTGAATGGCTCCCGGATCTATGTTGTATCCAGTTCAGGTATTTTTGTACAAATAAGGGACTGATATATTCTCTGTTTATTGGAAATTAGAATAAAATACATTGCTATAAACCAAATGGCTGGTCTTCAGTTGTCCCGTTGCCTGTCACTGAAATTGCACTTCGCCTTCTCTCATTGTTCTCAGTGTGTTTTTGGGTCGTGCTGTTTGTCCTGGGCTCTTTGTGTCGTGGTGCGGTCAACTCAATCAGCACGTGTGGATTAGCTTGGTCAGGTTGGCATGACTCACACTCACTGTTACCTGTTACCTCTCCTACAGTAAATGTAATCTGCTCATTGCCAATTGGCTCTCTGTTCCTCAGAATTGATTGTTTCTAAGAAGGTCAATTGTAGCTTCCACATCGATGTCTGAAGTGTGAAATTATAGGGGGAAAACTAGTAGTGCTGTAGAGCAGAGCAGCGGTCACACTAAATGATGTGCTGTGAGACAAGTCCAGGGGTGCCTTGGGATTCAGTTACAACCACACATTATTGCAATATGTACAGTACAACTATACAAAAAGTTAGACATGTTTTTATACTATCAGTACTTTGTCCTAATACAGAGGCAAATGATATACGCAAAAAAATATGTTAACCACTTTCAATTTGGCGTCCCTATTTTGGGTATATGGTCCCATAGGTGAATTTTACGTGTTTTTTCCTCAAAAATTTTCAAAGATTGTGAAAATAGCCAATCGCATCACTATGTGTTTTGAGCTTGTCTATTGGTTATTTTCCCTATTTCAAAAGTTGAAAGTATGAAATAGGGCTTAAGTGGTTAAACATTTTTATTTGCCCTTTGGTGTGACTTGGGGCAAATAAATATGAAAACCACTGCTGAAGTTTTTATAGATGGGATTTCGCACCATCTAGTGGTGATCTTTAGAAGGGTCGGTCATCAAGAAAAGAAGGATTGTTGGGTGTGAAGGTATTGGAGGTATTGTAAAACTTAAAATCATGTAAATGCTTTAACTGCCACCTTGGAATTTATAATTCACAGTAATATTTGTGTTGATGTAAATATACCTGCAATATCATTCCACACAATTGTCCTACATTGTGTAAACCTGCTGTTGGGTATACAGTACATGGATAGTGGATACCACGGCTTACATTTAGCATCATTAGATACATTTTATTTGGTTTTATGAAACATGGACAAGAAGTGCTCTTTTTAAGTATCTCTCCTGTGACCAATATTTGACATGATACTATTAGCTTGAGCTGATGACAGAATCTGATAAAATCTGAGATCTGAAGAACTATTTAATAATAGTAGTATGCACGTAAAATCCCTGTGCGTTAAATCAAATTTCTTAAAGTGTACATACAAACATTTCCACAAACTACACTGCAATAATCGAAAGGGTTTTCTCTAGTGTGGATAAACTGGTTGGTCTTCATACGAGGGCTTTTCAGAATTTACAGTAGAGCTTTTCATTTATTATAATTATTCAATTAAAAACATCATAAAAAAATAATAAACATTCCCTGTAGCTTAATCTGTATAAAAGTATAGATTGCTTAAATATGTTTTTAATTTAATCATTACAATCAATGAAAAGTTCTCCTGTAAAATTCTAAATGTCTTTGTCTTGGTAAACTGTTGATGACTGTAAGATCTTGGTTTGTCTTTGTTTCTGGCTGGTTAAATAGCTGGTGATTTGCTGACGGGAAGCTCAGCGGATCTGTTTATCCCTCAGCATTTGGCAGTAGAGGTGGCTCAAATTTTACGGCGGAGCCGTTCATGTGTTTATGGAGGAAGACCTGAGACGTGAAGGCGTATGGGCCTGAATCTGGGAAGACTGGTACCTCACTCCTGAGAGATGGGGGAGAGGCAGGTGAAAATGGTGATTACAGACACAAGTTGAAAACCCTTCCTCGCCTGTCCAACAAGTCCCCTGTTTGGGAGCACTGTGGTGTCACTTTTAATGGGGGCAGAGGGTAAAGAATATAACGGAGAATATAATAGAGAGCCCCTCTGACTCCCTCCCTGTTAGTTGAACACCTTTTTCACTCAGTTTGAGATAAACGGCCCCAACCAACCAACAAAGAGGTCAGCCCACTAAACAGCTCATATCTGCTGATATGTGCAGAGCCTTTTTACAGGTGAACATCTGTAAGGCTACAGGATATGATGGCATCCCTTGCCGTGTCCTCAGAGCATAAACAGACCAACTGGCACCGACGGGAGTGTTTGATGGTATTTCAGGCTGCTGTTCTAGCAGGCTTCAAGATGTCCACCATTATGCCTGTCCCCAAGCAGCTCAAGGTAACATGTCTCAATGATCACCTCAATTGTCAGTAAATGCTTTGAGAGATAATTGGTGAAGGACTTAATTTGTTCAATGTTACCTACCACCATTGGCAATTTTCATATCAGCAAAACAGATGCAATTGCTATGGCTCTTCACACTGCCCTTTCTCACCTGGAGGGGAGTAACCTTTGTGTACGAATGCTTTTGTGGCAGCAGCACTGTGATCGAAAAGTGGTATATGGTATACCATTTTGCTAAAGAGTACTACTCTCAGAGTGGTAGTAAAACTTGACACCAAAATCCAGGGTCTAGTCCTGAACCCGACAATGTGCAGCTAGTTACTGGACTTCCTGTCTGGCCGTCACCAAGTGGAGATAATGGACATCACAGAACTACTGATCCTCAACACCAGAGCCCCTCAGGACTACATGCTGAGCCCTCTCCTCTATTTCCTGCACGCCACACACAGCTCCAGCGTCATCATCAAGTATGCTGACAACATGCCAGTGATGTGCCTGATCATCAACGGCGACACAGCCTACAGGGAAAGGTTCAGATCACTGACACAGTGGTGTAATGAGAACAACCTCACCCTCAACATCAAGAAGACCATGGAACTGATCACTGACTAGGAAGCAGAGAAGGTAGCACACCCCCATCTACATTGGCAGGGTTTCAGTGGAGAGGGCCAGGGACTTCAAGTTCCTCAACGTACACACTGTCTCCCAGCAAACCCCTGTTTCTCATAGCACCTTTGAATGGTCTTAACCAGTTCCTTAATCCTAATATGATTATGTATAGATCTTTTAAGTACCTGTTAGACTATAATATTATCAAATCTTGTTACACTTCACATTCAATGTAATACATGGATAAAATATAATTAATAAAATGCATACCAATAAAATGTAAATGGTTTTGATACAATAAATGCACATTCATTAACCCTTATGTTAACCCTTACTTGACATGTGCTTGTCCAGCACTGAGTATTAGAATACAACAAATAAAATGTTGTTAGAGGTTTTTTCGTTATTTCATCTGTGTGCCACTGCTTCTTCATGCAGGACTCGAATTATACTTTAGTACCCTGACCCGCTCTGGCTCTGCCCTCCCTGTGCCTGCCAGGAAGAATGGCAGTGGTCAACTCACTGCAGACCACATATGGATCAAATGCAGACGTCCCACCTCTCCCGGAAGATGTGGCAGCCTGCCGGAAATTAGCGTCTGCTCTCGGACACCCGTGAGTGGTAATAAATCTTACACAAATGCCGACCATATGCGGGAGAATGGCGGGATCCGGTCTAGAGCCCGCCTACTGTCTTGGTTTGCACACGTAGTAGACCGGATCTGCAATGCCTTTTTTTTTTTGCCTCTTCTTTGTTCTCATTCGTCGTTGAACTGTCAATCTGTCAAAATGAATTAAAGGGATATTTCACTTTCAAAAACACTTTTGGTCATTTTATCATCTACTCAGGCCTTTGTGAACCCCCCAGACAGTTTTTAAGTTGCTTGATTAATTATTTAGATATTTGATATTCATGTTATCAGACACGCCCCCTTCCTATACAAACCCATTGTAACTTCAAACTCCATTTTAACCATGTTAGATCATCAAAAACACCCGTCCTTGGTTCTGGTGACTCACCCTGCCCTCCTAATGCGTGAGGGGGGCGTGTTTTTCCGATTACTTTTTTCATTTATTTAATTTAATTTTTTTATTGTATTTAATTTTTTTCATTTTCCAAAAAGAATATTAAAAATAAATGAAAAAAGTAATTGAAAAAACACGGCCCCCTCACGCATTAGGAGGGCAACATGAGTCACCAGAACCAAGGACGGGTGTTTTTGATGAATCTAACATCGTTAAAATGAAGTTTGAAGTTACAATGGGTTTGTATAGGAAGGGGGCGTGTCTGATAAAATGAATATCAAATATCCAAATAATGAATCAGCAACTTAAAAACTGTCTGGGGGTTCACAAAGGCCTGAGTAGATGATAAAATGACAAAGTTTTTTTGAAAGTGAAATATCCCTTTTATGTCATTCGCTGTGGGAGGAGTAGGCGTCTAAAAGTGACCAACCACTGGTCTCAGATGTAGAGAGGAGAGAAAAAAAGTTGGTTCTTCAAGTAAGGAGGAGGCAGAGAGGGGGGTCAAGTCAGCTTGATTTACAGACAGGTGCGTTGGTTTGCGTTAAGAAGTCTGAAGATGGCGTCTCAAAATACAAAATATAAAACCCATTTTACATCAGAGTATTCAAAAAGTTTACCGTGTCTAAATCCTGTAAAATAAATAATGACATGTTTGCCCGTTGCACTGTATGCAGTGCAATACTGACATCTAAATTGCTCACGGGGGCCTTATGACTGCAAAAGGCACGTCCTGGTGAGTAAATCAAAATGTGTCGTGCATTCTCATGTTAAGCTAGCAGCATTGTTGATAAAGCTCAGCTAAAACACTTATGCCCTCTTTGTAGCTTTGATTGAATACTTAATAAAAAGGTTTGAAAGGTTTGCCAAAAAAGTACAGCAGCTGGTGCAGCTGTTGCCAATTTATTATCCACATCAATTTGTTAGAGAGATCAAAGCTAAAACACGCCTGGAGAATGCATTCAACCATAGCCTCGTGAAATTAGAAGATCTACAAGCTCAGTTGTGTGAGCTTTTAGATCTGATCATGGCTATAATGGCTACACTAATGCCCAAATAAACACCAGGTTGAAGGAGTTTAAAGTGTGTCTGTATAGATGGATAAAGATCTGTTTATGTGCTTGTAGATTTGCTAGTTTAAGATAACTGATTCAGTGTATTGATCAAATAAGAGATGGAGTGCTACTTGGGAGAGAAAAATATATTTATGTGCTTGTAGATTTATATTGGTCAAATAAAGATGCTTAGATTGTTTAATGCAAATGTTTTGTATTCTGTACTGAGGTTTTTTCAAATGTAAAGTGCAATAAAAATAAAAAGTTATTATTATATTATGTGATTAATCCAAACTAGGTGCTCTTTGGAGAGGGATAAATTGTAGGTCAAATTTAAGTTCCTCCTTTGTGAGACTGATTAAGGTAGAGGCTATATAGAAGGTATTTGGGTTATAATATGAATGTTATATGTATTTAACTTGGCCTTTGTCCTTCTCCTCCCCCACAAGCCCTGCTGTTGTCCCTGAAAAAAGATAACACAAAAACACTTTTGAATCATCTCCAAGGAAATTGTGAAATGCAGAAACTAGATAGGTAGGTAGATGGAATACCAATGTCATTCATTAGGAAAACGTGGACTATACACAAAAAAAGCCGTAGCTTGTTTCCATTGTGGTCCAATGGAATTATCGAGAACAAACCGCTTGGAAGACAAGGTACCTAAGGAAATGATGCTTCTGTCATAAACACATGCTGGATTCTCCTTAGGCTGTGATGGATGGGATAAGAACCTAGAGACAAGAACACACTGATATCAAAATGTGGTTTGAACCACTTTCAACCTTGCGTCCCTATTTTGGGCTTGTCATTATAGGTGACAACTTTCAGAAGAGCTTGTAGATCGGCTATTTTCGCTATTTGTTGTACGACAAAGTAGACTATTTAGGGCGTAAGTGGTTAGTATGACATACAGTAGGAAAGGAAGATGGGTCTCATCAGAAATAATTTCTCAAAGGACAAGAGAAAAACAGTTGATGTGATAGTACTGTAACATGGCCTCTAACAATCTTTTCAAATGTGATGTTTGACATTGAAATTCAGTTGTATTGTTCCATTTGCAGGATGCTGTGTCGCCCCCCTCGACATCAAAGGACAGAGACGTGTCCAAGCCTAGAGGTCCCGGAGAAAAAGAAGAAATGGGCTATACCTGTAGATATCACCTCCCCCTGCCCTGACTTCCATAAACGCATTCCTAATCCAGCATTCAAGGTAAACAACTGAACTGATAACTTAGGTTTGTACAGTCAAATGAATTACAGGTGTGTGTGTGAGACAAGGTTGTATTTCCTCATTATAGTTTTTAGATTTATCGCTTTGATACTGTTGGTCCTGTGAGAGAAGAGTCAAATAAACTGTGGCCATATCTACATTTTGCCAATGCGTGTCCGTGGGAGGGCATCAACACAAAAAGCTGCTCCAAATGCATGTCAGAATATTTCCCAATCCACAATTATTAATAAATGACTACAGCCATTGTCACCTATAGACATTCAATTGCATTATTCAGTTAAATAGCTCAAGTTCTGTTTAGACATTTTGTAGACATGTTCAAAACCAAGTAAGAGCTGGGCGCAGTTCATGACACATGACATACAGTACTGGTTGACAAATAAGTTCATTTTTCATGCAAGGTTAAAAAATGTAAGCTCTGGAATTTGACTAAAGGTGATTGGAAAAAACATTCTCACTGCTGAAACCCCCATTTTGAAATGACTGTTAGTCAATCAACCTGATAGTCAACCTGATAGTCTGCCAGTCAATCAACCTGATAGTCAACCTGATAGTCTGCCTGGTTGCTAAAGCCTGAAGTATATGATTTCAAACAACAAGCCTGTACACAGTTTGGTGGGGAAAAAAGGAAGTACATTTCATTCATCTTTAAATGCAAAAAAGACTGTTAAACAATGTAGTGATTTATCTTCATTCAGAACACATTGGCATGATGTATGTTTGTACAGATGTTATTGGAAGGCCGTCTAGATTGTCTCTGTTGTCAGGTCCATGCTTTACAACGGCTCAGAGGTCATCAGAGACTTGGAGTGGGTAATCTTTGATGAGGTTCACTACATCAACGATGCAGAGGTAAGGGACGACCATTTGATTCAGTCAGTTGAAAAGTCACTATATTAATAATTATTCATTCACTGTCCTGGCTAGACTGTGTTCAGACTCGGAGCATAACATTTATCAGGACTTCAGACTGTTACACTGGACTGCAACACCCAGGAACTCTTCTGCTACATTGTTATTAAAGCTCCAATCTGGGATTTATTTGAATGAACAAATGGTTCTTTTATCCATCTGTATGGTGGACAATAGTAACACAGTCAAACTAGCTTATGAAGATCCTAAGGGGATTGACACGTTGATTCGATAAACATAATGGTTTCAAGCTTAACAACAAACTGAACCTTCTTGATATGTCCAGTGTTTTGTGATATGCTGAATAAACATCTTGGCAATAATGTAACTGTGGTTTAATGTTGTCTTCTCAGAGAGGTGTGGTCTGGGAGGTCTGGGAGGAAGTTCTGATCATGCTTCCTGAACACGTTGGCATCATTCTCCTCAGTGCCACCGTGCCCATCGCTGTGGAGTTCAGTGAGTGGATTGGGTACGCACCTGAATCTGAGCCCAGCTGCATCCCAAATTATAATAGGCTGTTGAGTTCAGCTGTTGGGTAGCTGTCAGTAGTCATTTTGGTTTATTAAAGTTTCAGGCAGTGTTGCATTGCTGAATTGGAACGTGGTTGCACTTTATTTTAATGACGTAACGCGCACGTCGCTTAACGCCGACACTACAGGTCACACAATGGACAATTGATATGCATCTAGGCTCATTCCTATGTTAATTCACCTGGTGTGAGTCGGGAGCCTTTGTAAACTTTGTTGAGGTGTGAATTTAAAGTTGTTTTAAATGTATGCATGTGCCTGCGCGTGCTCCTGTTCAAATAGGTTCTTGCACGGCGTGCACGGCTGTCCCATGAGCAATGCAACCCTGGTTTCAGGGTAACAGCTGTGACTCTGTCTCCCTACAGCAATTCTTATCAAAGGTGCAGTTCATGTATGGAACACTAGATGGCAGATGTGAACAAATCACCAGGGTGAGATGAGTGACTGACTTACAAGAAAATGTGTTCCAATCTACCAAAATGTGTGTGGTGTTAGGCCCTGGCCTAGGGGGACCAGGGAACATAGCAAAAAGACAGGTGAGACGCAGTTTAACAAGAAATTGGTGTTATTATTAAATAATCAAAAGTAAATAACGGATCATGAATAAACAGATGAGGTGTGGAAATCAGTAAAGTCAGTAGTGTAATGCATGTATGCATGAGTGGATTGTGTAGTGTGTGTGTGAGTGTTGCATGTGTGAACATAAATGTGGAAGGAGGTGCAGGTTGGGTGTGGTGCAAAAGGCAAATTAACTGAAGTGGAGAGAGGACAGGGGAGACAGGCTTTTTATAGGGGCGTGGGAACCCGGGCCCATGTGCACGCCAATGGACCCTTCGCTAAACCCCACCCCAAAAGCGATTGTCCAATGCCAGCTTAGCAACCGTTGTTAGCCTGGCACAGGTCTGGCAAGCTTTCGTCACCTGCCATAGCTGTCAATGTTATTTCGCCCGCACACACACAATCATTTGCAACATAATAGCAAGAATAGGAATACCACGATAACGCAATGGTGACTATGAACCACGTACCCAAACCCGTTGGAGGCTGCTTTTCCCAAGCTGAAATCTGCACTTAAACTGCAAGGCTGAATATGGCTGTGTTGTTGAACACATACACAGCTTAACGTCAGGAAAGTTACACGACACGACTCACTCGCCCAGGTGGTGTCAACAATAGGCTACTAATCACCGTGATCGTAACAAAATTCAGAATCACAGCGCTGCCTGTTTCGGATTCCGCACGTTAAAGTATATTAATTCATTTGTTCGTCTATTTATTAACTGCTACTGTAGTCTTACCCTGCGGTACATGAAAACTCCTGTTACAGTCATGGATCAACTTCAACCTGGTGTTTGCACTTTCTCCATTTACGGTCCGTACATATATATAAACGTTCAGATTTCAAATATAAATTGCTTACCCTATGGCCACGGATGTTAAAATGATGCACGGGACTCTCAAAAGTACCCGTATATTCTGTATTGTTCAATAAAAAGCATTTTAATCCGATCGGTGGCCATTTTCTCATAGAGTTATAATGTATCAGAGTGCAATACACCTACCAACCGATAGGGTCGCTTTGTTGAAAGCATATGGAGAAAATGGCCACCGATCAGATTAAAATGCTTTTTATTGAACAATACGGATGATACGGGTACTTTTGAGAGCCCGTACATAAATGTAACATCCGTGGCCATGGGATAAGCACTTTATATTTGAAATATGAACGTTTCTGTAGATGTACGGGATATAAATGGAGAAAGTGCAAACACCAGGTTGAAATTCATCCATGACGGTCGAGACAGACGACCGTCGTGTATCCATGGCTATTACTGTTACTCCCTCTAACATTTCCCGTGTTTTTAGTTTATTGAAATAATGTCATGCACATTTGTCCAGTGCATAGCCTACTGCAGGCCTTGTTGACTAGATTTAGAAGAGATTTTGAAGCTATTGCTGCTGAAATTATCGATTATTTTTAAGGGGAAAAGCCGTCATTTAACATGCAAGTCAATGGGTGAGAAGCAGAGATTGCCAGGCGCTGCCAGGCCTGGGTGTGACTAACTTCGCACCACCAGTCACAGAGTGGAGTGGGTGGGGCTTAGCGAAGGGTCCATTAGGCTGATAGCCAACATCTCACTGCTCCCATAGGAACCAATGAGAAAGAGAAATTAAAACAAAGCAATTACACAAACCATAACCATATAACCGTAGAGTGAAATATAACCTACCATCTATCATACTATACAGGGAACCATCACAGTGGCGATTCAGACATAGGTTTGAATGATGTTGCTAATAAACTACCAGGTTATAGGGATATTTCACTTTCAAAACATGTTTGGGGTTAATTTTAACGTCTACTTGGGCTTTTGTGACCACCCCAGACAGTTTTAAGTTGCTTGATTCAATATTTAGATATTTGATTTTCATTTTAACTTCCCCTATACAAACCCATTGTAACGTCAAACTCTATTTCAACCATATTAGATTAAGACACCCGTCCTTGGTTTTGGTGACTGATATTGTCCAGTCCTTCTAATGCGTGAGTAGACAGTGTTTTTTCAATAACTTTCATTTATTTTATTTTTCCATTTTTTCCATTTTCCCAAAAATTGAAAAAGTAATTGAAAAAACATGGTATCCTCACGCATTAGAAGGACAATATCAGTCACCAGAACCTATGACAACAAAAATGTGGAATGCCCTACCTAAAGGAGTGTAAAACCATACTCACTTTCAAAACGACCCTAAAAAAACACCTTCAGGAGGCTGCCCCACCCTCCTCGAACTGTTTATTGTATATGTCGCAGGGAGATTGGCATTCGTTGGGAAATTGGAAAGGTATGCTCGTTTTTAGGCGCGGGGCTTCGGCGCGGGGCTTTGATGCGAGGCGGACCTGGCTTTTGTTGTTCCCCCCCACACCTGACGACGACGACAACGACATAGCAACCAGGAAGCTACGCTAGGGGAACGCTGAGGAGCGCTGAAAATAAAATGGATAACATGAGAGAAATATTCTATGACAGGTTGGATAATGAAGCGGTTAGCCAAACTGAGCAGAGTAACGCTGTATTTTTAACTCGTGAGACGGAGAATGACATTATTGCTACGCTCGAGAGACCGCAGAAAGGTTAGGTTTAGGCATATAGTTTTACTGAGGTTAAGGTTAGGTTTAGGCATAGTTTTACTGAGGTTAGGGTTAGGCATAAGGTTAGGTTTAGGCATAGTTTTACTGAGGTTAGGGAATGGTTTGGGTTGGACTTCAGTGCTAAGCCTTTTTTAGAAAGGGCATCCTTTCCGAAAAAGGCAGAGCAAGGAATTTTTGCTCTCGCCATCTTGTTTTTGAAAGAAAGTCTTTTTGGGATCCCGTTACTCTTTAATTTTAAGGTCCTTGTACTTTTACATTCTGTTTACTAAGTCTTTAATCTAAATTCTAAATCTTAGCCCTAAGTTCTTTTTGGCTGTTTCGCCTTTCCTAAGAAAGGATTCCCCATTAGGGTTAACCATTTTCCCTTTCTTCAAAGTTTAGGTTTTTAGGCATGTTTACAAACTATAAATAAAATTGCCAGTGAGCTTTGTGAGGAATGTTCACTGGGGACTGTGTTTTTAGTTATGGACCCAACCGCGATGGAGGGGCGCAGTCTCAAGCGAACTTGAGCCACGAGAGGCACCACCGAGCGCGCTAAGGCGCGCGAGTTGCCGTGCCGAACGTTGCGAAGTTCGCTTTGAGCCTACTCAGCCCCGTCCGAATTATGTACCGATAGGCACAGAATAGTAAATGATGTTTGTGGGGACTGCGTTTGCCCCAACTGAACCTCCCAGTGACTACTGGTCAATTCTAGTGCGTCTTTGCTGGGACTGACACCATTTTCCATTTCTGCTACAAGGGTTAGGGTTTAGAGTAATGAGGACCTTAAAACATTTAATTTTAAGGTCCTTATTATTTCACATTTGTTCATCTAAGTCTTCCTAGGTCCATTGTTTGATTATGTGTGTTCTTAACCCACTTAGTCCTTTTGAAGGTTTGAGTGGGCATTTGGGTTGAGTACCCTCACACCTATTTGGGTTTTAAGCTATGGGTCAGGAAGAAGCCCCTTGTCTTCCCATAGGGTCGTTGATGCTTCTGTGTTTGTCCTTAATCTAGTATCCCGGTCAGGTGTTACTCCTCCTTTCTCTGAGTTGGTCCTTGTTCTTTTAGTTCTCTCTGAGTACCTGGTGGTCTCTTTGTGTTTCTGTGAGTTTGTTTGATTGAATTAAGAAGGGTTGTTTTGTGTGTTTCTAGTGTTTGTCATATTAAGTCCCTCTGGAAAAATTGTACCTAATCTGTTTATCCATTGTCTTTCGTTATATTGCCTTTGTCCTAGTGTCCAATTTGGGTTATGTTCTAGGCCAGAGACTTTTAGGGAATTTATTCCATGTGTCATAAAGTGTTGAACAATTATTAAATTGGTCTTCTTGGCATTATTTATATTATATCTATGCTGGTTTAATCTGGTGGCGATTGTGTTTTGTGTTTCACCCACATATTGAAGGTTACATTTGGTGCAGGTGATTAAGTAAATACAGTTTTTAGTGTTGTGTTAGGGTTAGGCATAAGGTTAGGTTTAGGCATAGTTTTACTGCAGTTAGGGTTAAGGTTAGGTTTAGGCATAGTTTTACTGAGGTTAGGGTTAAGGTTAGGCATAGTTTTACTGAGGTTAGGGTTAAGGTTAGGTTTAGGCATAGTTTTACTGAGGTTAGGGTTAAGGTTAGGTTTAGGCATAGTTTTACTGAGGTTAGGGTTAAGGTTAGGTTTAGGCATAGTTTTACTGAGGTTAGGGTTAAGGTTAGGTTTAGGCATAGTTTTACTGAGGTTATGGTTAAGGTTAAGGTTGGGTTTAGGCATAGTTTTACTGAGGTTAAGGTTAGGTTTAGGCATATTTGCAAAAACGAGAACTGTCAATCAAAGCGACTTCTGGCCAGACAGATTAACGTCACCAGTCGCAATCAAAGTGAATCGATAACAAAGGGGGAAGCGAGGGGGGTGAAAACGAGCGCTCCTTTTTCAATTTCACTGGTTTTCCAATTTCCCTGTAACATATATATTTCTTGTGTTTCATACCTGTAAGCTGATTGTGTGACGTTCTGCTAGTGTAAAAGTAGTGTAAAATGTCATCATGATTTGAGTGCGTGGGGATCTCATTTTAAATAAGCCTTTGTGCTTTTATGAGCGATCCAGTTTAGAGGACCTATTATTGTGAATTGTACTTCCATGTACTGTTTCCATGTCTTTCTAAATAAAGTGCTTCAATCAATCTTCAATCAGAACCAAGGTCGGGTGTTTTCAATGAATCAAACATGGTTAAAATGGAGTTTGAAGTTACAATGGGTTCGTATGGGAAGGAGGCATGTCAGTCAAAATGAATATCAAGTATCTAAATACTGAATCAAGCAACTTAAAAACTGTATGGGCTTTTAAGGTTAAACTGATGTATATGTATTGTGTCCTGTGTTTTCTGGTTTGTCTGAGTATGTCACTTCGTGTGCTCCTGCGTGTGTCTTTCCAGGCGTGTAAAGAAGACATTTGTCATCAGCACAGTAACTAGACCCGTTCCGCTGGAGCACTTCCTGTGCACAGTAAACAAGACGCAGAAAGAGCTCTTCCTATTGATAGACGCCACAGGACACTTCCTCATTAACGGGTCAGTAATGCATTACATGCCCAAATACATCGAAAGATTGGTTGAAAAAATATGTCTTAATCAGGATTTTGTTGAGACTGGCTAAGACTTTACCTGTAGTTTGGAAATCAGATGACGGCGTTTATGAACAGCTCACTCCCTCAGTATTGGCTTAATCATGGTAAGATCAGTGCATACTGTAAGTGTGCATGGAAAGGCACTCAGTGGAAAGTGTGTTTCGGCTTCTGTCTAGGGATGGGAAGATGATCGTTAATATCGTTTATCATGATAAAAGAAAAACTCACAATAATCGTATCGCAGAGATTTAAATTTATCGTGAAATTGTCCTCCGTCATACACCAGGATGAATTAGCTTTTGTTGAGCTGAAAATTCAGTTTCACTTAACTTAACTTCTGTACGTGATAAAACAGACCTGTAAAGAGTGCATTTGCATTTTTGGTGCGTTCTTATTTCACTCTACACAATTCAATTTACAAAAAAAGCAACGTTCCCCCCAGAATAGGGACGCTGGGGGTCCAAGTGGTTAACTAAAGTGGCATTTTAAGTTTTAAACATATTTTGATTATCGTTAATGGCAATTATTTTTGCCACAATAATCATGTCCATGTTTTCATGTCCTATCCCTACTTCTGTCCATCAGGTACTATGCAGCAGTTGGTGCCAAGAAAGAACGTACCAGTAAACACGCCCAGTCGTTTGGAACCAAGAACACGTCTCGGAACACAACACCCAACCAGGTTCTCTTCATCTAATCAAATGCGGCCTACTCTTCTGTCATGCCTGCTGTGCTCTCCATCCTTTATTAAATATGTACAAATGTATATTTTTATATACTGCACAGATGTTTCAAAATGCAAAAGAATTGGCCAAAAGTATAAAAATAGTATATTATGTGTGTGTGTGTGTGTGTGTGTGTATATATATATATATATATTTATTTTATATATAGAGATATAGAGATATAGATAGAGAGATATCTATTCTCTATATGCAACCCTAGGCCTAGTTTGTAAATAATGTAGGCTATACAATTGTGGTTTCAGCTATAAGCCATTATCAACATCATACTGATGATGGCTTGCTTTTAGCTGACATGACCGGGAACACATTTGTGTCTCAAAAGTTTGAGTTACAAATGTTGGCTTTAAAAAAATAAATTCAAAGATTTGCACATTTTCAAGATTTTTCAAAAATGGCAGATCTTAGTGCCGCGCTATGAGCTTGTATATCTGCTATTTTTTAATAGCCAAAGAAATCTTAAAACGACACAGATGTGTTCCCGGTCTTAATGGATTAAGCTGTCAGAACACCTGTAATTCATCACATTGTAACAGTCAGTTAATAAATGGGGTACTGTTACTTTCATGCCAAATATCGCAACAAGGTGGTGCTTCCATTTGTTTAGTTGGGTTATGTTAGAGTGCACACAGTACCCTCTGCCGTTTTCTACCATAATACAGAAAGGTCAAAGTGTGTGCAATTGATAAAACAAATTGGTCCTTTTTTGGGTGAACTACTCCTTTAATGTCTTTTTGTAAATTTTTAGCAGTGACAAATAAACCTTCCTGTTTCTTGACAGTGCCAGACTCCATTCAACACCAAAGGGCTCCACTCAGCACCAGGCTCATGCAACCCCAAGCCTCCATGCAACCCCAAACAGGTACTATTATAAATACTTGCACTCTGCCCTTATGTTGCTTTTAATTATTAATGTCATTATTGTTGTAGCATAGTACTTTGAGGACCTCACAAAATGGGATTTAGCTTCTTGTACAGTACATGCATAAGTAGTGACAAATAAACCTTGATTTTTGACAGCTCCAGACTCCATGCAACAACAAACAGCTGCTGTCTCCATCCAGCTCCACACAGCTCAAGCCTCCATGCAACTCCAAACGGGTACTGTTATAATACACGTTTTCTCTTTGCCCTTATGTTATGCTGATGTGGATACTGCTGAAGGCTTATTTAGGCTCGACTCAACTCCACACAGCGCCATGCTCCATCCAACTCCACACAGCGCCAGTCTCATCCAACTCTACACAGCTTCAGTCTCATCCCAACTCCACACAGCTCCTCTCTCCATCCAATTCCAAACAGCTACCGTCAGTTAGAGAAACCAGGCCATCATCATCCAGCACAGAAGGTTTTAACCCTAATGCCTATATCTTTAATCAAACAGAGATGGGTATAAAGAAGACATTCTCAAGAGAAAGCAGAGAAAATGAAGCGAAAGATGACAAAACCAGAGAAGGTTTACAAGTTCTTGGTTGATCCACAATGAAAACTTTGTTATCTTTTTTAAACGGTTTTAGACCACAAACCAGACACTTCAGAAGGAGGAGCCTTGCATTCAAACTCTACTTCAGACATTAGAGCTGCAGCTTCAAAAAGTTCTGCTGGCCTTCTGTAAACCTGAACATGTTTCCAGGATGATGGAAGAAGTAGTGCTGCAGGAGTCTGTAGTGCATTCTGTAAACAAACGAGAGATTAAGGGAAGAAAATGTCCAAACTGGTTTTACAGCGTGAGTGCTGAGAGGGTAGATTGAATCAATAGAACATGGATGTTCTCATTCACTGAATACCTATTCTGGAAAATGATTGCTTTTGATTGCATTCATGATGTAATACATTGAAATCATTCAAAATGCAGTCAATGGGATTTTACTGTGTAGTTTGTGAAGCTGACTGAAATTATGGAAGATTTCAAACATTGTTAAAGGATGTAGATCTCCAAACTCTCCTATAGTATACTGCTAATCTTGATAGCTTGACTCTGCTCAAGCGGCTGGGAGCAGTTGAAGAGCAAGGTGACATTCTTCTTCAGCTGCCACGGTCAAAGTGGAATCGCAAGACTGCTGGGTGTTATTGACCCAGAGTGTGCACACACTCACAGTGCATGGCTCATCAATGTGTCCGTAAACAGACAAATGTGTCCGTGGCAGGACTTGGCATTATCCGTGGCAAATTTTAGATTTTGTTTTTTACTTATAACATTAGTCTATAATGTTATTTTGATCTTAAGACCCAATTACTGAATGTCAGTCTCCAGGTTTTCTTCAGAATATGTATGACACTGATTTCCTATGGCACATTAGGACTCCACTACACAGTGACAGTGGTTCTCTTTTTATTTTGAAGGACCCCCATAACTCAGAGTTATCAAACACTTATTCAAGGCTATAGCTCTTTGCGTTTCTGGTAATATTGTCCGCTCATTTGTATGTCCATAGCAAAAATAGAATTTTGACAAATGTCCACCACAAGCCAGCATGGCGATGACCCCTGGGGACGGTCATCACAAAGCTCACAAAAATATGCCTAACCTTAATCCTAATCTCAAAAGAATATGCCTAACCTAAAGAAAATATGCGGAGCGGGGAAAAAAATGTCTGACCCGCAGTGGGTTTTGATTACAGAAGGATGGGGCTTCTTGCCTTACATTGCTACTAGGTAAGCCAGCTCTCCACCCTTTTGATTCGAGTGGTATTTGAAGCTCCAATGCGTGCCATTTAGCTTTTGTAGTCCTACACTGACGCATTGGGGAGGGAAAGTAATACTTTATTTGTATTGCACCTTTCATGACATCAAATGCAGCCCAAATTGCTTTACATAAAAAAAAATGATCAAGAACAAATTAAAAGGAGGCAAGATCGAAATTAAAACAATACAAGAAAATAGCTAGAACAAAACATCACTTAAGGATTCCAGAACCACACTTCACCTAAATAGGTGACTGTCACCTATTTAGTTACACACTTCAATAAGGAACCACACAGACTACCTATTGAAGATGTACTAAATCTACATTTACAGGGAACCACTAAAAGCAAGAGTAAAGTGGGTCTTGATCTTGCTTTTAAAGCCGTTGGCCCATAAAAGCAGAAAGGTAGGAAGGTGCTAAACAATTAAGTGCCTTAAATCCTAAAGGTTACCCGTAGCCAGTGTAAAGATGCTAAAACTGGAGTAATATGTTCTCATCTTGGTTTTTGTAAAAACTCTGGCTGCCGCATTCTGAACAAGTTGTAGTCCGTCGGTGCTTTTCTTAGGAAGGCCAGAAAAAGGCGCATTACAGTATTCGAGCTGTGAGAAGACTAAAGCGCGGATTAGAGTTTTTGCATCGTCCACTGACAGACGGGCGATGTTTGAGATGAAAGAAGGCAACTTTAGTAACAATGTGCATACAATTTAAATAATAATCGAGAATAACTCCTAGGTCTTTCACTGTAGCATTGTTTTGTATAGCTAGGTTACTGGATATAAACTCTGCTCACTCGAGCCAATTATGAGCACTTCTGTCTTATCTTCGTTGAGCTTGAACACAAGGATGTTCTGTCTTATCTTCGTTGAGCTTGAACACAAGGATGTGAAAAAAGGGGCAGAGGGGAGGGTACTCTGCTGGAACTCAGGTCACATTACCTGTAGGAAAGGGTTAAAGTTGAAGCATGTTGAAGTAACATGACGGGTGAAAGAAAAGTACACTTCTGTTCTTGTGCAAGAGTGCAAGAAGATTACTTACTCCCTATGGGTTCCTGAACCATTCTTCTGTGGCTATGAGCGGACGGTTAATCTGGATGTGGATCGGTTTAAGGCATTTACCAACAGTTCTGTCCATATGAGGTCAGACTAGTCAGTCTTTACCAGGGATTTTGTTTGTTTCAAATGTAGATACCAATAGACCAATACATCCAGTTTATAAAGCCAGAATGTTTGATTTACCCATGTTTATCATATCAACACTTACTTTGAAAGGTGTAAAATAATTTGCAGCTTTGTTGGGAATCAAATATATTTTTTAAACAAAACAATGCATCATGGTTAGCAAAGACATTTATTTATAACAAGCAGATGTTACAACTATACCATAACCATAAAAAAAAGAAAACATTGGACTTGTTTGTTGTCCAATGTTGTCCAATTTGTTTGTTGAACTCTGACAAACTTTGAAAGACAAGACACGTGACACAACAACAATGTCTCATGGTTGGCAAAGAAAAACGAACTCATGAAACCAATAGTTGTTTGAAATTTATTATTTAGTTCCTAATTAAATCAAATTATTGGAATTAATCCATTTTCACCCTCTTGGGCGTAGAACCTGAAGACAAGGAAAATATCCACTTTAATACATTTATATGAACTAAATACATTCTTATTAATCATAGATTGGCATAGCCTGGTATTACTGATCAGATATATATATTATTCAATGAATACAAGAACACAAGATAATGACTTACTTAATCTTTTTTTTTTTTTCAAATCCACCCTCCACCAAATATGGCGCGGGCAAGGGCCACATCCACCAGTTGGTGACAGTTGGTGGTGGGTCATCAGCCACATCGGGGGTGGTGGTGGATGGTGTTGGCAGCGGCCACGTCGGGGGTTGGTAGTGGTGGGTGGTGGGTCATCAGCCACATCGGGGGTGGTGGTGGGTGGTGTTGGCAGCGGCCACTTCGGGGGTTGGTAGTGGTGGCAGTGGTGGGTGATGGTTGGTGGTGGTTCAGCCCTATATACACTTACTTTCGGGGGATCCATCCCCAGCTGCCAATCCTCCCACGGCTCCCATCCAGTACAGGTAGATCCTGCGGGGGGGGGGGGGGGGGGGTGTTTGGAAGGTGATCCTGAAGGAATGTTCAAAAAAGTTAAAATTTATGGTGTAGGTTTAAGTAAACAGAAATGTATTTTCAGGGTGGTTCAGGTTGTGATAATGCATGCAAGTGTCCAAACATACCGTGACCAAGGTCTCTCTTTCCTCTCCATTCTGATCTGTGGGATGCCAATTTTTTGTCAAGTATTTTTATTTTAGTTATCAATCAGACCAGAATCCTTCTCCTTCCTCTTCTGGGGTACTGGAGGCTAAGGAGGCTTTGGGGTGGGGGGGGGGGGGGGGTCTGGAGGCTGTGCCCTCCCCACAAGCAAGGCCTGGTTAAGATGTTTTTGCCAAATATTTTCTCCTTCCTTATCCTTCTCTTCTGGGATCTGGAGGCTTTGGGGGGGCCTGGAGGCTGTGCCCTCCCCACAAGCAAGGCCTGGTTAAGATGGATAGATGGGTTAATCATAGATGATTATATAAGAACATGGCCTGGTGTTCCTGATCAGATATAAAATTGCAGATATATATTATTCAATGAATACAAGAACACGAGATAATGACTTACATTTTTACATGCGAATAGGGAGGAACCCAATCCGTCCCAACAGGACCGGTGGAGCTGGTCCGGGTGCCGGGGGTTGGGATCCTGGTTCAGGTGGTGGGGGTTGGGGTGGGGGTGGGGGTATGGCTGGTGGGGGGGGGGGCTACGGGTAGTAGGGCCTGAAAAAGTGTTAAAAAGTGTTGAAAAAAGCACTATTTCTGATAGCAATCAGTGTTATAGTGTTTGCTCACTAACAGGGGTCTCCCTGTCTCTCTAGTTATCTTCTTCCTCCCTTATCTTCCTACTCATCACACCATCATCACACTCACAGATAAGGGGGGCATGGAGGCTTTGCCCACCCGTTTACCTGATGAATAAATGAAATGTATTATTTAGTTCCTAATTAAATCAAATTATTGGAATTAATCCATTTTTCACCCTTCTGGGCGTAGAACCTGAAGACAGGAATATATCCTTTAATACATTTATATGAACTAAATACATTCTTATTAATCATAGATTGGCATAGCATGGTGTTACTGATCAGATATAACATTGCAGATATATATTATTCAATGAATACAAGAACACAAGATAATGACTTACTTAATCTTTTTTTTTTCTCCAAATCCACCCTCCACCTTGAAATGGAAATATGGCGCGGGCAAGGGCCACATCCACCAGTTGGGGGTGGTGGTGGTGGTGGGTGGTGGTGGTGGGTGGTGTTGGCAGTGGCCACGTCGGGGGTTGGTAGTGGGTGGGGGATGGTGGGTGGTGGTGGGTTGGGTGGGTCATCAGCCACATCGGGGGGGTGGTGGTGGGTGGTGTTGGCAGTATTAACGCTGATTGGCTGGCTCATCTGAACATCCTCATCGATCATCTGCATTCTCATCTGGCTCATCGCTGTTGTCTTTCACTTTGGCTGTGGAAAAGATGGGGAGAGCGTGCTTAAACCCAAGAATAAAGATACCAACCAGTGATGTCATAAATATCATCGAGTGCATCAGACTCATGTGGTCCTTAAATTGCAAACCTCTGTTAAGCCAATTTATACGATCAATTTCATTTTTCTGCGTTCGGCAGCGTTTAAGGGCAAGACGACGCCTCTTGTGCTTTTTTACATCCTTTTTACATCATTATTGGGAGGTATCCTATCTGTCCCCATAGGACCGGTGGTGCCGGTGGAGCTGGTCCGGGTTTACATTACTATTGGAAGGAAGCCAATACGTCCCACCAGCACCACTCCGGGTGGGGAGCTGGTGGGGGTGGGGGCGGTGGTCCGGGTGGTGGGGGTGGCCCTGGTGCACGTACGGCTGGTGGGGGTGGTCCTGGTGCACGTACGGCTGGTGACGTCATTCACTAGCTATCTCCTGTGAAGTTTTGACAGTTGAATATATTTGACATTGTGTCTCTATTAAAACAAAATTCTATATATGGCGGGGCTTTAATTCTAAGAGCCGCTATATATATTATTTGCCATATCGCCGCCTTCTGATTCAACTGTGAACCCATGCAGACCCCAGACTGTCTGGATATTACTGTTTCGTGTTTTCTCCCCGTCTCTCTAGCTCTAAAAGTGCAGAATTCCAATTTTACTTGAGTAAAAGTATTGGCATCAAAACGAAATATGAACACACTTAAAACAAAGGAATATATATACCTTGTGCCCTTACTCAGCAGAGGGCTTGAACCTCTGTCAAGCAAACGTTTTATTTTTTCTGCTGCCTGCCAACAAACTTTGTCCCTCTGAGGTGACAGGTGAAATCAATGACTAATCAAAATCCCTTTCAAAATAAAAGACATACCACTGACACACAAATCCAATAGCAAAATAAAAGCACCACACCATCATCACAAGAACACAAGATAATGACTTACTTAATCTTTTTTTTTTCTCCAAATCCACCCTCCACCTTGAAATGGAAATATGGCGCGGGCAAGGGCCACATCCACCAGTTGGGGGTGGTGGTGGTGGTGGGTGGTGTTGGCAGTGGCCACGTCGGGGGTTGGTAGTGGGTGGGGGATGGTGGGTGGTGGTGGGTTGGGTGGGTCATCAGCCACATCGGGGGGGGTGGTGGTGGGTGGTGTTGGCAGTATTAACGCTGATTGGCTGGCTCATCTGAACATCCTCATCGATCATCTGCATTCTCATCTGGCTCATCGCCTCATCGCTGTTGTCTTTCACTTTGGCTGTGGAAAAGATGGGGAGAGCGTGCTTAAACCCAAGAATAAAGATACCAACCAGTGATGTCATAAATATCATCGAGTGCATCAGACTCATGGGGTCCTTAAATTGCAAACCTCTGTTAAGCCAATTTATACGATCAATTTCATTTTTCTGCGTTCGGCAGCGTTTAAGGGCAAGACGACGCCTCTTGTGCTTTTTTACATCCTTTTTACATCATTATTGGGAGGTATCCTATCTGTCCCCATAGGACCGGTGGTGCCGGTGGAGCTGGTCCGGGTTTACATTACTATTGGAAGGAAGCCAATACGTCCCACCAGCACCACTCCGGGTGGGGAGCTGGTGGGGGTGGGGGCGGTGGTCCGGGTGGTGGGGGTGGCCCTGGTGCACGTACGGCTGGTGGGGGTGGTCCTGGTGCACGTACGGCTGGTGACGTCATTCACTAGCTATCTCCTGTGAAGTTTTGACAGTTGAATATATTATTTGACATTGTGTCTCTATTAAAACAAAATTCTATATATGGCGGGGCTTTAATTCTAAGAGCCGCTATATATATTATTTGCCATATCGCCGCCTTCTGATTCAACTGTGAACCCATGCAGACCCCAGACTGTCTGGATATTACTGTTTCGTGTTTTCTCCCCGTCTCTCTAGCTCTAAAAGTGCAGAATTCCAATTTTACTTGAGTAAAAGTATTGGCATCAAAACGAAATATGAACACACTTAAAACAAAGGAATATATATACCTTGTGCCCTTACTCAGCAGAGGGCTTGAACCTCTGTCAAGCAAACGTTTTATTTTTTCTGCTGCCTGCCAACAAACTTTGTCCCTCTGAGGTGACAGGTGAAATCAATGACTAATCAAAATCCCTTTCAAAATAAAAGACATACCACTGACACACAAATCCAATAGCAAAATAAAAGCACCACACCATGATGAATACAAGAACACAAGATAATGACTTACTTAATCTTTTTTTTTTCTCCAAATCCACCCTCCACCTTGAAATGGAAATATGGCGCGGGCAAGGGCCACATCCACCAGTTGGGGGTGGTGGGTGGTGTTGGCAGTGGCCACGTCGGGGGTTGGTAGTGGGTGGGGGATGGTGGGTGGTGGTGGGTTGGGTGGGTCATCAGCCACATCGGGGGGGGTGGTGGTGGGTGGTGTTGGCAGTATTAACGCTGATTGGCTGGCTCATCTGAACATCCTCATCGATCATCTGCATTCTCATCTGGCTCATCGCCTCATCGCTGTTGTCTTTCACTTTGGCTGTGGAAAAGATGGGGAGAGCGTGCTTAAACCCAAGAATAAAGATACCAACCAGTGATGTCATAAATATCATCGAGTGCATCAGACTCATGGGGTCCTTAAATTGCAAACCTCTGTTAAGCCAATTTATACGATCAATTTCATTTTTCTGCGTTCGGCAGCGTTTAAGGGCAAGACGACGCCTCTTGTGCTTTTTTACATCCTTTTTACATCATCATTGGGAGGTATCCTATCTGTCCCCATAGGACCGGTGGTGCCGGTGGAGCTGGTCCGGGTTTACATTACTATTGGAAGGAAGCCAATACGTCCCACCAGCACCACTCCGGGTGGGGAGCTGGTGGGGGTGGGGGCGGTGGTCCGGGTGGTGGGGGTGGCCCTGGTGCACGTACGGCTGGTGGGGGTGGTCCTGGTGCACGTACGGCTGGTGACGTCATTCACTAGCTATCTCCTGTGAAGTTTTGACAGTTGAATATATTATTTGACATTGTGTCTCTATTAAAACAAAATTCTATATATGGCGGGGCTTTAATTCTAAGAGCCGCTATATATATTATTTGCCATATCGCCGCCTTCTGATTCAACTGTGAACCCATGCAGACCCCAGACTGTCTGGATATTACTGTTTCGTGTTTTCTCCCCGTCTCTCTAGCTCTAAAAGTGCAGAATTCCAATTTTACTTGAGTAAAAGTATTGGCATCAAAACGAAATATGAACACACTTAAAACAAAGGAATATATATACCTTGTGCCCTTACTCAGCAGAGGGCTTGAACCTCTGTCAAGCAAACGTTTTATTTTTTCTGCTGCCTGCCAACAAACTTTGTCCCTCTGAGGTGACAGGTGAAATCAATGACTAATCAAAATCCCTTTCAAAATAAAAGACATACCACTGACACACAAATCCAATAGCAAAATAAAAGCACCACACCGTGATGATGAATACAAGAACACAAGATAATGACTTACTTAATCTTTTTTTTTTCTCCAAATCCACCCTCCACCTTGAAATGGAAATATGGCGCGGGCAAGGGCCACATCCACCAGTTGGGGGTGGTGGTGGTGGTGGGTGGTGTTGGCAGTGGCCACGTCGGGGGTTGGTAGTGGGTGGGGGATGGTGGGTGGTGGTGGGTTGGGTGGGTCATCAGCCACATCGGGGGGGGTGGTGGTGGGTGGTGTTGGCAGTATTAACGCTGATTGGCTGGCTCATCTGAACATCCTCATCGATCATCTGCATTCTCATCTGGCTCATCGCCTCATCGCTGTTGTCTTTCACTTTGGCTGTGGAAAAGATGGGGAGAGCGTGCTTAAACCCAAGAATAAAGATACCAACCAGTGATGTCATAAATATCATCGAGTGCATCAGACTCATGGGGTCCTTAAATTGCAAACCTCTGTTAAGCCAATTTATACGATCAATTTCATTTTTCTGCGTTCGGCAGCGTTTAAGGGCAAGACGACGCCTCTTGTGCTTTTTTACATCCTTTTTACATCATTATTGGGAGGTATCCTATCTGTCCCCATAGGACCGGTGGTGCCGGTGGAGCTGGTCCGGGTTTACATTACTATTGGAAGGAAGCCAATACGTCCCACCAGCACCACTCCGGGTGGGGAGCTGGTGGGGGTGGGGGCGGTGGTCCGGGTGGTGGGGGTGGCCCTGGTGCACGTACGGCTGGTGGGGGTGGTCCTGGTGCACGTACGGCTGGTGACGTCATTCACTAGCTATCTCCTGTGAAGTTTTGACAGTTGAATATATTATTTGACATTGTGTCTCTATTAAAACAAAATTCTATATATGGCGGGGCTTTAATTCTAAGAGCCGCTATATATATATTATTTGCCATATCGCCGCCTTCTGATTCAACTGTGAACCCATGCAGACCCCAGACTGTCTGGATATTACTGTTTCGTGTTTTCTCCCCGTCTCTCTAGCTCTAAAAGTGCAGAATTCCAATTTTACTTGAGTAAAAGTATTGGCATCAAAACGAAATATGAACACACTTAAAACAAAGGAATATATATACCTTGTGCCCTTACTCAGCAGAGGGCTTGAACCTCTGTCAAGCAAACGTTTTATTTTTTCTGCTGCCTGCCAACAAACTTTGTCCCTCTGAGGTGACAGGTGAAATCAATGACTAATCAAAATCCCTTTCAAAATAAAAGACATACCACTGACACACAAATCCAATAGCAAAATAAAAGCACCACACCATCATCACACTCACAGATAAGGGGGGCATGGAGGCTTTGCCCACCCGTTTACCTGATGAATAAATGAAATTTATTATTTAGTTCCTAATTAAATCAAATTATTGGGAAAAGATGGGGAGAGCGTGCTTAAACCCAAGAATAAAGATACCAACCAGTGATGTCATAAATATCATCGAGTGCATCAGACTCATGGGGTCCTTAAATTGCAAACCTCTGTTAAGCCAATTTATACGATCAATTTCATTTTTCTGCGTTCGGCAGCGTTTAAGGGCAAGACGACGCCTCTTGTGCTTTTTTACATCCTTTTTACATCATTATTGGGAGGTATCCTATCTGTCCCCATAGGACCGGTGGTGCCGGTGGAGCTGGTCCGGGTTTACATTACTATTGGAAGGAAGCCAATACGTCCCACCAGCACCACTCCGGGTGGGGAGCTGGTGGGGGTGGGGGCGGTGGTCCGGGTGGTGGGGGTGGCCCTGGTGCACGTACGGCTGGTGGGGGTGGTCCTGGTGCACGTACGGCTGGTGACGTCATTCACTAGCTATCTCCTGTGAAGTTTTGACAGTTGAATATATTTGACATTGTGTCTCTATTAAAACAAAATTCTATATATGGCGGGGCTTTAATTCTAAGAGCCGCTATATATATTATTTGCCATATCGCCGCCTTCTGATTCAACTGTGAACCCATGCAGACCCCAGACTGTCTGGATATTACTGTTTCGTGTTTTCTCCCCGTCTCTCTAGCTCTAAAAGTGCAGAATTCCAATTTTACTTGAGTAAAAGTATTGGCATCAAAACGAAATATGAACACACTTAAAACAAAGGAATATATATACCTTGTGCCCTTACTCAGCAGAGGGCTTGAACCTCTGTCAAGCAAACGTTTTATTTTTTCTGCTGCCTGCCAACAAACTTTGTCCCTCTGAGGTGACAGGTGAAATCAATGACTAATCAAAATCCCTTTCAAAATAAAAGACATACCACTGACACACAAATCCAATAGCAAAATAAAAGCACCACACCATCATCACAAGAACACAAGATAATGACTTACTTAATCTTTTTTTTTTCTCCAAATCCACCCTCCACCTTGAAATGGAAATATGGCGCGGGCAAGGGCCACATCCACCAGTTGGGGGTGGTGGTGGTGGTGGGTGGTGTTGGCAGTGGCCACGTCGGGGGTTGGTAGTGGGTGGGGGATGGTGGGTGGTGGTGGGTTGGGTGGGTCATCAGCCACATCGGGGGGGGTGGTGGTGGGTGGTGTTGGCAGTATTAACGCTGATTGGCTGGCTCATCTGAACATCCTCATCGATCATCTGCATTCTCATCTGGCTCATCGCCTCATCGCTGTTGTCTTTCACTTTGGCTGTGGAAAAGATGGGGAGAGCGTGCTTAAACCCAAGAATAAAGATACCAACCAGTGATGTCATAAATATCATCGAGTGCATCAGACTCATGGGGTCCTTAAATTGCAAACCTCTGTTAAGCCAATTTATACGATCAATTTCATTTTTCTGCGTTCGGCAGCGTTTAAGGGCAAGACGACGCCTCTTGTGCTTTTTTACATCCTTTTTACATCATTATTGGGAGGTATCCTATCTGTCCCCATAGGACCGGTGGTGCCGGTGGAGCTGGTCCGGGTTTACATTACTATTGGAAGGAAGCCAATACGTCCCACCAGCACCACTCCGGGTGGGGAGCTGGTGGGGGTGGGGGCGGTGGTCCGGGTGGTGGGGGTGGCCCTGGTGCACGTACGGCTGGTGGGGGTGGTCCTGGTGCACGTACGGCTGGTGACGTCATTCACTAGCTATCTCCTGTGAAGTTTTGACAGTTGAATATATTATTTGACATTGTGTCTCTATTAAAACAAAATTCTATATATGGCGGGGCTTTAATTCTAAGAGCCGCTATATATATTATTTGCCATATCGCCGCCTTCTGATTCAACTGTGAACCCATGCAGACCCCAGACTGTCTGGATATTACTGTTTCGTGTTTTCTCCCCGTCTCTCTAGCTCTAAAAGTGCAGAATTCCAATTTTACTTGAGTAAAAGTATTGGCATCAAAACGAAATATGAACACACTTAAAACAAAGGAATATATATACCTTGTGCCCTTACTCAGCAGAGGGCTTGAACCTCTGTCAAGCAAACGTTTTATTTTTTCTGCTGCCTGCCAACAAACTTTGTCCCTCTGAGGTGACAGGTGAAATCAATGACTAATCAAAATCCCTTTCAAAATAAAAGACATACCACTGACACACAAATCCAATAGCAAAATAAAAGCACCACACCATGATGAATACAAGAACACAAGATAATGACTTACTTAATCTTTTTTTTTTCTCCAAATCCACCCTCCACCTTGAAATGGAAATATGGCGCGGGCAAGGGCCACATCCACCAGTTGGGGGTGGTGGGTGGTGTTGGCAGTGGCCACGTCGGGGGTTGGTAGTGGGTGGGGGATGGTGGGTGGTGGTGGGTTGGGTGGGTCATCAGCCACATCGGGGGGGGTGGTGGTGGGTGGTGTTGGCAGTATTAACGCTGATTGGCTGGCTCATCTGAACATCCTCATCGATCATCTGCATTCTCATCTGGCTCATCGCCTCATCGCTGTTGTCTTTCACTTTGGCTGTGGAAAAGATGGGGAGAGCGTGCTTAAACCCAAGAATAAAGATACCAACCAGTGATGTCATAAATATCATCGAGTGCATCAGACTCATGGGGTCCTTAAATTGCAAACCTCTGTTAAGCCAATTTATACGATCAATTTCATTTTTCTGCGTTCGGCAGCGTTTAAGGGCAAGACGACGCCTCTTGTGCTTTTTTACATCCTTTTTACATCATCATTGGGAGGTATCCTATCTGTCCCCATAGGACCGGTGGTGCCGGTGGAGCTGGTCCGGGTTTACATTACTATTGGAAGGAAGCCAATACGTCCCACCAGCACCACTCCGGGTGGGGAGCTGGTGGGGGTGGGGGCGGTGGTCCGGGTGGTGGGGGTGGCCCTGGTGCACGTACGGCTGGTGGGGGTGGTCCTGGTGCACGTACGGCTGGTGACGTCATTCACTAGCTATCTCCTGTGAAGTTTTGACAGTTGAATATATTATTTGACATTGTGTCTCTATTAAAACAAAATTCTATATATGGCGGGGCTTTAATTCTAAGAGCCGCTATATATATTATTTGCCATATCGCCGCCTTCTGATTCAACTGTGAACCCATGCAGACCCCAGACTGTCTGGATATTACTGTTTCGTGTTTTCTCCCCGTCTCTCTAGCTCTAAAAGTGCAGAATTCCAATTTTACTTGAGTAAAAGTATTGGCATCAAAACGAAATATGAACACACTTAAAACAAAGGAATATATATACCTTGTGCCCTTACTCAGCAGAGGGCTTGAACCTCTGTCAAGCAAACGTTTTATTTTTTCTGCTGCCTGCCAACAAACTTTGTCCCTCTGAGGTGACAGGTGAAATCAATGACTAATCAAAATCCCTTTCAAAATAAAAGACATACCACTGACACACAAATCCAATAGCAAAATAAAAGCACCACACCGTGATGATGAATACAAGAACACAAGATAATGACTTACTTAATCTTTTTTTTTTCTCCAAATCCACCCTCCACCTTGAAATGGAAATATGGCGCGGGCAAGGGCCACATCCACCAGTTGGGGGTGGTGGTGGTGGTGGGTGGTGTTGGCAGTGGCCACGTCGGGGGTTGGTAGTGGGTGGGGGATGGTGGGTGGTGGTGGGTTGGGTGGGTCATCAGCCACATCGGGGGGGGTGGTGGTGGGTGGTGTTGGCAGTATTAACGCTGATTGGCTGGCTCATCTGAACATCCTCATCGATCATCTGCATTCTCATCTGGCTCATCGCCTCATCGCTGTTGTCTTTCACTTTGGCTGTGGAAAAGATGGGGAGAGCGTGCTTAAACCCAAGAATAAAGATACCAACCAGTGATGTCATAAATATCATCGAGTGCATCAGACTCATGGGGTCCTTAAATTGCAAACCTCTGTTAAGCCAATTTATACGATCAATTTCATTTTTCTGCGTTCGGCAGCGTTTAAGGGCAAGACGACGCCTCTTGTGCTTTTTTACATCCTTTTTACATCATTATTGGGAGGTATCCTATCTGTCCCCATAGGACCGGTGGTGCCGGTGGAGCTGGTCCGGGTTTACATTACTATTGGAAGGAAGCCAATACGTCCCACCAGCACCACTCCGGGTGGGGAGCTGGTGGGGGTGGGGGCGGTGGTCCGGGTGGTGGGGGTGGCCCTGGTGCACGTACGGCTGGTGGGGGTGGTCCTGGTGCACGTACGGCTGGTGACGTCATTCACTAGCTATCTCCTGTGAAGTTTTGACAGTTGAATATATTATTTGACATTGTGTCTCTATTAAAACAAAATTCTATATATGGCGGGGCTTTAATTCTAAGAGCCGCTATATATATTATTTGCCATATCGCCGCCTTCTGATTCAACTGTGAACCCATGCAGACCCCAGACTGTCTGGATATTACTGTTTCGTGTTTTCTCCCCGTCTCTCTAGCTCTAAAAGTGCAGAATTCCAATTTTACTTGAGTAAAAGTATTGGCATCAAAACGAAATATGAACACACTTAAAACAAAGGAATATATATACCTTGTGCCCTTACTCAGCAGAGGGCTTGAACCTCTGTCAAGCAAACGTTTTATTTTTTCTGCTGCCTGCCAACAAACTTTGTCCCTCTGAGGTGACAGGTGAAATCAATGACTAATCAAAATCCCTTTCAAAATAAAAGACATACCACTGACACACAAATCCAATAGCAAAATAAAAGCACCACACCATCATCACACTCACAGATAAGGGGGGCATGGAGGCTTTGCCCACCCGTTTACCTGATGAATAAATGAAATTTATTATTTAGTTCCTAATTAAATCAAATTATTGGGAAAAGATGGGGAGAGCGTGCTTAAACCCAAGAATAAAGATACCAACCAGTGATGTCATAAATATCATCGAGTGCATCAGACTCATGGGGTCCTTAAATTGCAAACCTCTGTTAAGCCAATTTATACGATCAATTTCATTTTTCTGCGTTCGGCAGCGTTTAAGGGCAAGACGACGCCTCTTGTGCTTTTTTACATCCTTTTTACATCATTATTGGGAGGTATCCTATCTGTCCCCATAGGACCGGTGGTGCCGGTGGAGCTGGTCCGGGTTTACATTACTATTGGAAGGAAGCCAATACGTCCCACCAGCACCACTCCGGGTGGGGAGCTGGTGGGGGTGGGGGCGGTGGTCCGGGTGGTGGGGGTGGCCCTGGTGCACGTACGGCTGGTGGGGGTGGTCCTGGTGCACGTACGGCTGGTGACGTCATTCACTAGCTATCTCCTGTGAAGTTTTGACAGTTGAATATATTATTTGACATTGTGTCTCTATTAAAACAAAATTCTATATATGGCGGGGCTTTAATTCTAAGAGCCGCTATATATATTATTTGCCATATCGCCGCCTTCTGATTCAACTGTGAACCCATGCAGACCCCAGACTGTCTGGATATTACTGTTTCGTGTTTTCTCCCCGTCTCTCTAGCTCTAAAAGTGCAGAATTCCAATTTTACTTGAGTAAAAGTATTGGCATCAAAACGAAATATGAACACACTTAAAACAAAGGAATATATATACCTTGTGCCCTTACTCAGCAGAGGGCTTGAACCTCTGTCAAGCAAACGTTTTATTTTTTCTGCTGCCTGCCAACAAACTTTGTCCCTCTGAGGTGACAGGTGAAATCAATGACTAATCAAAATCCCTTTCAAAATAAAAGACATACCACTGACACACAAATCCAATAGCAAAATAAAAGCACCACACCATCATCACACTCACAGATAAGGGGGGCATGGAGGCTTTGCCCACCCGTTTACCTGATGAATAAATGAAATTTATTATTTAGTTCCTAATTAAATCAAATTATTGGGAAAAGATGGGGAGAGCGTGCTTAAACCCAAGAATAAAGATACCAACCAGTGATGTCATAAATATCATCGAGTGCATCAGACTCATGGGGTCCTTAAATTGCAAACCTCTGTTAAGCCAATTTATACGATCAATTTCATTTTTCTGCGTTCGGCAGCGTTTAAGGGCAAGACGACGCCTCTTGTGCTTTTTTACATCCTTTTTACATCATTATTGGGAGGTATCCTATCTGTCCCCATAGGACCGGTGGTGCCGGTGGAGCTGGTCCGGGTTTACATTACTATTGGAAGGAAGCCAATACGTCCCACCAGCACCACTCCGGGTGGGGAGCTGGTGGGGGTGGGGGCGGTGGTCCGGGTGGTGGGGGTGGCCCTGGTGCACGTACGGCTGGTGGGGGTGGTCCTGGTGCACGTACGGCTGGTGACGTCATTCACTAGCTATCTCCTGTGAAGTTTTGACAGTTGAATATATTATTTGACATTGTGTCTCTATTAAAACAAAATTCTATATGGCGGGGCTTTAATTCTAAGAGCCGCTATATATATTATTTGCCATATCGCCGCCTTCTGATTCAACTGTGAACCCATGCAGACCCCAGACTGTCTGGATATTACTGTGTTTCGTGTTTTCTCCCCGTCTCTCTAGCTCTAAAAGTGCAGAATTCCAATTTTACTTGAGTAAAAGTACAAAAGTATTGGCATCAAAACGAAATATGAACACACTTAAAACAAAGGAATATATATACCTTGTGCCCTTACTCAGCAGAGGGCTTGAACCTCTGTCAAGCAAACGTTTTATTTTTTCTGCTGCCTGCCAACAAACTTTGTCCCTCTGAGGTGACAGGTGAAATCAATGACTAATCAAAATCCCTTTCAAAATAAAAGACATACCACTGACACACAAATCCAATAGCAAAATAAAAGCACCTCAGATGAAACATAAAATCAGCATCAATGCAATACAACCTACAGGTGAATGCACACAAAATACAAAAATAAATTGGTGTTCTGGGGTCATTGACAAGGATTATTAAACAGTGCAAAAGCTATAACGACCTGATAAACGGGTGTACCACACCTTTCTCAATAGACCATATTCACACGGCAGCCATGTTTATATGAAGTCAATGCAAGTAGCCACCCCGGGTGGCGGCACTTTCAATGTTAAATTCCAATATGGCCGCCGTGTGAATATGGTCTATTCATTGCTTCCCAAACACTTTAGCTCAAGACGTTTGCGAGCTTGTGGAGCTGCTATTTTCACCACTACTTAAACGTTTTTTTAAACTTATCTATGGAAAAAACATTTTCAGAATGGTATAGCAAACGTTTACAAAATAATTGTTTATTCTAAAAAATACATTTTGCTCTTCACAAGAACAAATAAGTGCCAAGTATTAACAACGAACGAGACCATGACAAGTTCTGTTATAGCATGGTGTACAGTTGAGGTTGTGAAAAAAAATCATTCAATGTTAGTGTAGTGTCCAACTTACCCATATGAGTGCCATGTTCAAGGGCGTCGGGGCCATGCCAAACTTTTAGATTTTTATTTGTATTTGTATAATACATGTATAAAAGCCCATTTTCTTCTTTGTCTTCATTCTCCATAACAGAGGGGGGCCTGGAGGCTTTGCCCACCCGTTTACCTGCCTGGATAAGATAGATGGGTTAATCATAGATGATTATATAAGAACATGGCCTGGTGTTCCTGATCAGATATAAAATTGCAGATATATATTATTCAATGAATACAAGAACACAAGATAATGACTTACTTTTTTACATTATTATTGGAAGGAAGCCAATACGTCCCACCAGCACCACTCCGGGTGCTGGTGGGAGTGGTCCGGGAGCTGGTGGGGGTGGCCCTGGTCCGGGTGGCCCTGGTGCAGGTACCGCTGGTGGGGGTGGTGCAGGTACGGCTGGTGGGGGGGGGGGTCCGGGTTCTTATCTTCTTCCTCCTTATCTTCCTACTCCATCACACCATCATCACACTCACAGATAAGGGGGACCCAGGGGATCGGGGTCTGGATTTTTTCCAGTATTCTTATGGCATGTATCAGTTTTCCTCCAGGGTATGAATCCACCTGGATCTTGGGGTTGAGGAGGGGAGGGAGAATTTTGTTGTTTGAGTCCCCCATGAAAATGATGGGCCTAGAGGGGGTGAGGTGCCAAGAATTGTTGTTGTTGTTGTGGTGGTGGATGGTGTGGAGGGCTGAGGACTGGGGAGAAGAACTGGGGTTTCCTCTGGTGGTTGCAGGGCTTACGATGGAGGTGGGGTTCCGAGGTGGTCGGGGGATGGTGGTGTCCCCATCAAGGTTCCCTACCCGGGGGGAGTGGGCAACCCAAGGGTTGTTTTCTTTACCCCGTGGGGTGCCTGACCACAGGTCGGTGGTGGTGGAGGGGCCCCGTGAGGAAGCTGGAGGAGGGGCCTTATTGTGTAAGGGGCCATGGGGGTCCTTCACTGGGGGAAGAGGTTTCTGGGCAGGGGAGGGGGTACTAGGGAGGTGGGTTGGGGCTGAGGGATGCAGGGAAGTGGGAATTAGTTCCAGAGCTTTCCTCTTGATGGAGGGTTCCAGTTCCGTGCCCAGGGATAGGCATGTTTTTGAGCAAGCCTCCACCCAATTGGTCCAAGTAATTGCAGAGTTGAGTTGATGTAGTTGTTGTAAAATGGTCTGGAGCCTCTCTTGGTGGTGTTGGAGGGTGATGTTGGTGCACGTCTTCAGCCACTCCTCCGGGCATGGAGGCTTTGCCCACCCGTTTACCTGCCTGGATAAGATGGATAGATGGGGTTAATCATAGATGATTTTTTTTTAATCACTTGGGGAGGGTCATCGATTTTTTTTTGTCAAAGGGAGGGTCATGGCATTTTAGATCAGGGCACATAGATTTTCTCCAGGGGTACCCTTCTTTAAAAATCGACGTGTCTAGAGGACTCTATTATGCATTTTACTAGGAAGAAAGGTTTGATTTCTTACTTCTATGATAATTTTCAGTGCTTCAACACACAAAATATAGATATTGTGGTGGGAAAATGGGAGAAGGATTTACAAACTGAGTACGACAAGAATTGTTGGGACGACTGCATTAAATCTTCTCAAACTACCTTTATAAGCAACAGATTCAAAGAGATGCAGTATAGGATACTACATAGACAGCACAGGACACCTCAAATCCTAAACAAAATTGACCCCGATAGGTCCCCTTTATGTATCAAATGCAAAACTGAGGTTGGTACTTATATACACTGTTTCTGGGAGTGTTCCAAGATTTCCAAATTCTGGTCTTGTGTAGTAAAAGAATTGAGTTCAATTTTTCAGTCTAAGATCTGTAAAGATCCTGGGCAATTTTTATTAGGGCTGCCATCTAAATTTGGGGTTCTAGATCCTAGAAGAGCTAAGCTTCTAGATAAGCTCCTCTGTGTGGCCCGAAAATGCATTTTATTCAACTGGATTCACGAAAAACCTCCATCAGTAACTCAGTGGTATAGAGAAATATATAGGGTACTCCCAATGGAAAGACTCAGTGCCAAAATAAAAGGGAAGGAAAATATCTTCATGGATATATGGCAGCCACTGATAGATTATTTGCCCAAGGATCTATCTACCTTGATTTATAAGGGAAGTGATTCCATAGATTGGAAAGCCCCGGTTGTACTTTTACAATTTAACTTCTGATGTGCTCTTATGTGTTTGTTTATCTGTATGTATGAATATTTAACTGTATGTGTGTCCATAGTATTGCCACTGTAATATGCCGCTTGCCCTCCTTTATTTGTTATTATTTTGTGTTTTGTTTTTTGTGTTTGTTTGTATTGTATGTCTTTTAATTTATTTTTATTTCAGTTTGTTTAATTGAATACATTCTTGTTACAACTTTCTGTATAAAAAAGGAAAAAGTCAATAAAAAGTTATTAAAAAAAAAAAAAAAAAATCGACCTGTCCCTTATAAATACCCAACATGGCAACCCGCCTCTCTCTCTCCCGCTCTTTAACTTAAACATCAATAGTTTGAAAAATAGCTGAAAATAGCAGATTTTCAAGCACACATCAATGCGTCGACCCAAAATTGTTTATAAATATCAAATATCAACAATAATATTTACTTCTGGGTTGCTGTTGCCCAACCGTCTTCTGACATCTTCGTCTTCCTGACAGTCACTGTTCACTGTTTCTGAAAGTTAGAACACAAAAATAACACAAATATTACTTTTCTTTTTTTTTTAAGTTTGTTTTATTCAGTATAAGTATTGGTATAATAGTTTTAAACTTTTAATTAAGCTATTAATTCAATTACAATTATATTAACTTACAGTTATTGACTTGACGAAATGCGACAACAAACTTTTACAGCACTCCAGACGGAATGACATCCAGGCTATGGGATGCCGAGTACGCAGTTCCTGTCTTATCCACACGTTTCATAGGGCGTTGGGATCACTTCCTGTCGATTTGATCCATGACATCCAATGAAATCGACAGGAAGTGCTGCCCACACCGCCCTAGGAAACTTGTGGATAGGCTGGACGTTTGATTGGTTGGCGCCGGCATTCACTAGCTATCTCCTGTGTAGTTTTGACAGTTGAATATATTATTTGACATTGTGTCTCATTGTGTATGACTGCGGGGCTTTAATTTTCAGAAGCCTATATATGGCGGGGCTTTAATTCTTAGAGCCGCTATATATATTATTCGTCATATCGCCGCCTTCTGATTCAACTGTGAACCCATGCAGACCCCAGACTGTCTGGATATTACTGTGTTTCGTGTTTTCTCCCTGTCTCTCTATCTCTAAAAGTGCGGAATTCCAATTTTACTTGAGTAAAAGTATTGGCATCAAACGAAATATGAACACACTTAAAACAAAGGAATATATACCTTGTGCCCTTTACTCAGCAGAGGGCTTGAACCTCTGTCAAGCAAACGTTTTATTTTTTCTGCTGCCTGCCAACAAACTCCCTCTGAGGTGACAGGTGAAATCAATGACTAATCAAAATCCCTTTCAAAATAAAAGACATACCACTGACACACAAATCCAATAGCAAAATAAAAGCATCTCAGATGAAACATAAAATCAGCATCAATGCAATACAACAACCTACAGATGAATGCATACAAAAATAAATTGGTGTTCTGGGGTCATTTACAAGGATTATTAAACAGTGCAAAAGCTATAACAACCTGATAAACGGGTGTACCACACCTTTCTCTATTCATTGCTTCCCAAACACTTAAGCTCAAGACGTTTGCGAGCTTGTGGAGCTACTATTTTCACCACTACTTAAACGTTTTTTAAATTTATCTATGGAAATTTGTTTTTATTTTATTTAAGAAATACTTTTAAAAAATGTTGGAATTGTTTTTAATTGATAAAGTTGTGACTTTGTTTAAACTTTTTTAAATCTTGTCTAGTTGATCCTTGGTAGTTTTTGACGATCCATTTCTGCCTGTGACATTTTTGTATTGTACGTATTTGATGATATAATTTGTATAACTAAATAATGGGTAGAAGTCATCCAACTTGTGTTTGGTGGTTTTCTGGTAAGAGAATTAACATTTGATCTCATTCAGGTGTGTGGATATTTGCAGTGTAACCATTGGGTATGTTTATGGTAGTTATTTATATATTTTTTATCTTTTCTACTCTGCACTGTAACTATAATTTTTACTTTTATGCATCCTAATTTTATTTAATAATTGTATTGTGTTTCCTTTGCTTGGTGTTTTGTGTAAAGCACATTGAATTGCCTTGTTGTTGAAATGTGCTCTACAAATAAAATTGCCTTTATGCATAACAATGACTCAAGCAAAAGCATGTCATTTTCTTGTGAAAATGGGTCCCATCAAAGGGCAAATTTCAACCACACTCGAGCAAGGACGCCGACCGGTTTCAACAACACAGTATTTCTCAGGGTGTGGCTATAGAGGACTGTCGCAGCAAGTTCATGCCCTTATACTCCCTGTAACCAAGGGGACCAATCACATCTGTACATCACAATTTGAGGCTAAGTGCAATGCAATACAACACAATACAATAATTGGCCACATGTGAACATTTACATTGCAATATACAGCCTACAAATACCAATAAGACAAAACTCTTGGTCACAATATGAAACAAGGGCAGATGAGGCGATACACAACATAAGTGGAGTTACTGATGAATTGTTTACATTTATAAGTTTCCTTGATCTTGAGATCTTTGAATTATTTTTGTTGTGACACACAGTGCAATCGTTACAGGTGGTTTGCAGACATTAGGTGCCTATGGGTCTATTCAACCAATGGCCCTCTCTCTTAACTGGTAAATAACTCTGGGTAATAGATGCAAAAGCCATAAATCAGCACACATGGACAAAGTCAAGTTGGAAGTATGACACAGAAATGGGCAGACAAAATTGGAATTGTAACAATAAAAATAAATAACTTTAACAAAAAAACTTTAGAAACAGCTGCATCTCATAGGTGACAACACAACAACATGGTGAGGGACTTAGTGATGTGGAGTGAGGTGAACTGCCTCCGGCTCAACATGTAGTGTCCAAACTTTAAGTAGCCTACTTACATTTCCTAGAAGACTCAACCCCAGGCCAAAATTCAGGCGTGTTGGTCTTTCTCCTTGGTAAGTGATGACAATTTACAAAAAAGGTTAATAACTAGAAAAAACAGTTCCTGAAGAAACTGCATGGGCTCGCTTTAAAGGACAACTTGTTTTTTACAAGTGTTCTTTTATTAGTTTGTAATGATAATTAAAAGATGAGTGTTCAAATGTATTAATTTATTATTTTTAATTAGGGGGCGGGGGCATTCAGGTAATTGGTAAATATGTAATCTTTTTACACAATGAGCCGGCTATTTTTGTCTATGCGAGACCGAAGGCATGGAGACAATTTTTTTTCATTGGCCACCAGGAGGCCGATGTTTGCAAAACAAATTTATTTTATATTACTCCTGATTTTGTCGGAACATCATGCAAATTGGTACACATTATCTCTATAGTCATGTGACCAAGACAGATATGTCGGATTTTTCATATTCCATCCTGATTGGCCAAGATTGGCTTCCAAAGTTTGCAGGAGTGGCCTGTTTGTACTAAATTTCTCAAATCATGATCACAGTGTCCGATTGCCGTTAAACTTTCCATACACATCCCCAC
The DNA here is from genome assembly GCF_963280865.1 of Gymnoscopelus braueri. NCBI lineage: Eukaryota > Metazoa > Chordata > Actinopteri > Myctophiformes > Myctophidae > Gymnoscopelus > Gymnoscopelus braueri. The sequence continues at coordinate 31,521,578 of NC_137613.1, read as the reverse complement.
TAGGCCAAGGAAGAAATGCCACCCTACATTTATCAAATCAGCCTCATGGTGCCGCTATAACAGGTAGATTCACATTTTGGCCTACAACTCTTGATCTGTAGGTCATACAATCAACATCTTTCCTATCCTAACATGACTGCAAACAGGTTAAAGAAAATTAAATGCCATTGACAATGCACACTTCTTGCTGGGAGACAGTGTGTACGTTGAGGAACTTGAAGTCCCTGGCCCTCTCCACTGAAACCCTGCCAATGTAGATGGGGGTGTGCTACCTTCTCTGCTTCCTAGTCAGTGATCAGTTCCATGGTCTTCTTGATGTTGAGGGTGAGGTTGTTCTCATTACACCACTGTGTCAGTGATCTGAACCTTTCCCTGTAGGCCGTGTCACCGTTGATGATCAGGCACATCACTGGCATGTTGTCAGCATACTTGATGATGACACTGGAGCTGTGTGTGGCGTGCAGGAAATAGAGGAGAGGGCTCAGCATGCAGTCCTGAGGGGCTCTGGTGTTGAGGATCAGTGGTTCTGATGTGATGTTGTCCATTATCTCCACTTGGTGACGGCCAGACAGGAAGTCCAGTAACTAGCTGCACATTGTCGGGTTCAGGACCAGATCCTGGATTTTGGTGTCAAGTTTTATACCACTCTCAGAGTAGTACTCTTTAGCAAATTGGTATACCATACCACTTTTCGATCACAGTGCTGCTGCCACAAAAGCATTTGTACAAAAAGGTTACTCCCCTCCAGGTGAGAAAGGGCAGTGTGAAGAGCCATAGCATCTGTTTTGCTGATATGCAAATTGCCAAGGGTGGTAGGTAACGTTGAACAAATTAAGTCCTTCACCAATTATCTCTCAAAGCATTTACTGACAATTGAGGTGATCATTGAGACATGTTACCTTGAGCTGCTTGGGGACGGGCACAATGGTGGACATCTTGAAGCCTGCTAGAACAACAGCCTGAAATACCATCAAACACTCCCGTCGGCGCCAGTTGGTCTATTTATGCTCTGAGGACACGGCAAGGGATGCCATCATATCTTGTAGCCTTACAGATGTCCACCTGTAAAAAGGCTCTGCACATATCAGCAGATATGAGCTGTTTAGTGGGCTGACCTCCTTGTTGGTTGGTTGGGGCCGTTTATCTCAAACTGAGTGAAAAAGGTGTTCAACTAACAGGGAGGGAGTCATTGGGGCTCTCTATTATATTCTCTGTTATATTCTTTACCCTCCGCCCCTTTAATCATTGATTGTAATTATTAAATTAAAAACATATTTAAGCAATCTATACTTTTATACAGATTATACAGATTCCAAATTCAGCAGACAGGGCTGCAAATGAGGAGAAGACATTGTCAATATAAAGGTTGTTGATGGATCGCAGACCCTTGTCTACATACTACTATTATTAAATAGTTCTTCAGATCTTAGATACATTTGATCAGATTCTGTCATCAGCTCACGCTAATAGTATCGTGTCAAATATTGGTCACAGGAGAGACTACTTAAAAAGAGCACTTCTTGTCCATGTTTCATAAAACCAAATAAAATGTATCTAATGATGCTAAATGTAAGCCGTGGTTATCCACTATCCATGTATACCCAACAGCAGGTTTACACAATGTAGGACAATTGTGTGGAATGATATTGCAGGTATATTTACACAAATATTACTGTGAATTATAAATTCCAAGGTGGCAGTTAAAGCATTTACATGGTTTTAAGTTTTACAATACCTCCAATACCTCCACACCAACACCCAACAATCCTTCTTTTCTTGATGACCAACCCTTCTAAAGATCACCATAGATGGTGCGAAATCACATCTATAAAAACTCCAGCAGTGGTTTTCATATTTTTTTGCCCCAAGTCACACCAAAGGGCAAATAAAATTGTTTAACCACTTAAGCCCTATTTCATACTTTCAACTTTTGAAATAGGGGAAATAACCAATAGACAAGCTCAAAACACATAGTGATGCGATTGGCTATTTTCATAATCTTAGAAAATTTGTGAGGAAAAAATACACGTACAATTTTCACCTATGGGACCATACAGTATACCCAAAATAGGGATGCCAAGTTGAAAGTGGTTAACATATTTTTTAGTGTATATCATTTGCCTCTGTATTGTGAAATTAGGACAAAGTACTGATATAGTATAAAAATATGTCTAACTTTTTGTATAGTTGTACTGTACATATTGCAATAATGTGTGGTTGTAACTGAATCCCAAGGCACCCCTGGACTTGTCTCACCATTTAGTGTAATAACTGTAGGTACAGTATAATATCGTTGCTGTCAGGTGGAAACCGCATAATGTCCAAAACTGTTACTTTTCAGGATTGGAATTTGAATACTGAAAAGTTTTGTATGTTCCCTGAGCCTCAGATTCATCAACCTTAACCCCAACCCCAAGAGGGAACATAGACTGACCCCTTCTTAAGCTAGCAGCTTTTTTTTTAGGTTGTGCACCTTTGAGGACAGCTTTAAGCAATCAAGCTCCAGCAGGACTTTCTGGAAGTGTACTTGAGTTCCTTGGGATATGCCAAATTCACCACATGATATATCCTTGGGATATGCCAATCCAAGGAGCATGGAGCAAGCCTTTGGAAAGTTTCCCAGATCACTCACAACTTTGACGCCATTTACCACAACCCCAATGTCGCTTGGACCCTCGGATTTATAGCCTCTGATGCTGTAGATGGCCATCTTTTGAAGAGCAAGCTCTTGTGTCACTTTGTCTTCATCAGCATGCTGAAATTGTAAGAACATATCAGACAGTCAAATGGTATTTATTTGATCTCCCTCTTTTATTTTTTGTATTCTTTATTTAAAATGTATTTACATTTATTTTATTAAGCCAATAAGCCTCAATGGAGGTTATTGTGATTTACTGTGCAAATATGGTGAAATCTGACACTTTCAAAAATGTGTTTAGCAACAAAGCCTATCCTATCACCAGTTTTATAAACTGCAATACCACCCATTTTGCGTATCGACTTGAATGCACTTGCGGTTGCTTTTATATAGGTCTAACAAAAAGGAGACTCACAAACGCCTTCCTGGTCGTCCCGGGCCGGTCCCTTGACACACTCCGCCTCTTCTTCTCTTTGGTAGCCCGAGCGACCATCTTCTTTCTCTCAAACGAAATGATTGAACTGGGGTTTTACAGGTTTTGGGTGTTTTAAGATATGACCACATCAGCATTGGCCAATGTTGATCATTTTAACTGTTATGATGTACTGTACATGTGCTCCAATGTTTCCCTTTGTTTACACACCACCCTGAGTATGGAGAGGTTTTTTAATATAGACTGTGGGTAGACCATGATTGTGTTTTGTTTTCTTGTCATGTTTAGAATTATATTTGTATGATGCCCTCAGGGGGCCAGGTCCTCACTGGGATACACCAGTGTAGGCCTACACCTATAATCAGGCCTACTCTGTGTCTTTGTTTCATTACACCCTGAAGAAGGCGCAGGCCGACACGCATTGGTGTTTTTTTTATGTCTGTAGCCCAAATATAATAAAGGCCTTTTACCTACAAAGTCCACCTTGAGTGCCTGGACCTGGATGTTTTTATGCCTTTTTGACATCATGTTTCCTCTCTCCTGAATATTATTCCCTTCCATGAGCACCGGTGGTCTGAGGGATACCAGTAGCGCTCCTGTAACTTATTTTTTCCTCAATGGAGGGGTTGGGATTTCTGGGGTTGAAGGCAACACAAGGGGGTTAGGGTGTACTGTACAGGGTTGAAAGGCTGACATCCATCAACTAATCATCGACTATAGGAAGCAGAGAAGGTAGCACACACCATCTACTGTACATCAATGGTGTTGCAGTGGAGACAGGTCTTAGCAAAAGGTACATGAGGCTGATTATGCTATTATGTATAAAATACAAGTTAACCCTCAAGAATGAAATCAAGTCATTTTGTAGCATGCAGAAAAAAACCTTCAGTCACTTTCAGTCGCCATGTAGGGGCTTTAATCACTTTTGGATAGCTTGAAAAGTGCATTTTGGCCCTTTAAAGGTATTTCAATTAGCTTGATGCAAAGAAAGCCAGGAGGAAAATGCTTGCATTCATAATTCTTCTGCTTGTATGTGGTGAGTAGCCTTTAATTATCTGGATTCATTCATGTCAATAATAGTGAGTGCTTATTGGGTCAAGCTCCCCCTCAGCAATGCCAATATAAATCTGATCACAGTGGCCTATACCCACTACCACAAACTAGAGACTTACACCACTGATCCCATTGTGATTGTTTAAGCCTTCCATAACATTTCATCAATGAAAAAGACCTTCTGTATGATAGCATATCATATTATGATTACTCCCCTGCAATTATTTTCTCTTCTCTTTTCTGAAAACAACAAAAACGCACAAACGCTTGCACAAACGTGTCACATCATACTATGTGGCAATGAAGTATATTCTGATTGATGTTTTTTTTCCTTTTTTTCTCATTGATAATATGTGGTAGGCACGTCGGATAGTAGGCTACTTGCAATGTACAGTAGAGGGTCGAGTCGCGTGTGGCTCTATCTCTGTAACTGTCAGTCAGTCCTTTTGCCTTTTGTGCCCATATGGCCATATATGGAGCTGATTGTTGATTTGAGCTGATTTGTTTGGCTGATGATCCATCCGCCCGTCTGCCATCCCTCCCTCCCTCCTCCCTCCCTCCCAATAATGCCGTTTTAATATACCGGTAACGACGATGTGCCAGCCCAGTGAGCCCACCCACTGAGCCCAGAGCCTTTGACGCAGAAGAACAGAGATCACAGCCAGATGCCGGACATCTGTCCGGAGACGTGTCTAGTCTAGAAGACCAAAAAGTGTCCTGTGTCTGTCGAGTGTCGACGATGACATTTCCAACCGAACATCCACTCAAGTTGATGAAAATGTCAACTTTGATGAGCGTGTTTGGACTAGTGGGCTTCTTTCTGCTGTCGTTGTGTGCTACAGGTTGGTTTTACTGTTGACAAACAAATCAAATCTACAAGAGTAGAGTATAGACTTTAGAAATGTTGACACTTCTGAAAATCACTCATAGATCTAAGGTCATTCTTTGTAGCATATTCATAGAGTTGGCATCGTGATATATATTTATTCTCGTTTTTTTAATGAATGAACGACAAAGAAAACAAAAAGAAACACTTCCGCAATCCGGAAATCTTTCACAGCGCATTGCAAGTGATTGCATCATAATTAAGTGTGATAGATTAGACATCATATCGCAAAATTAATTTCTACAAGTGCCAGACTGTAAACTAGAGTTTGTTTTCACACGCATATGTAAATCCTGTTGCATCTGTCAGTGGTTCTCAAACTTTTTCATATAGGAGGACCCCCAAAATTATATGTATTTGGCTCATGCAAGCTCATAGCGGGACTCGGTGCCGCTATGAGCTTGTATATCTGCTATTTTTGAATAGCCAAAGTATAAAATATGGTTAAAGTGGTTAAAATGATTGTGACGCTATATTAACACATTTGGCTGGGGACCCCCTGCCCCTGGTACCCCCCAAGGATCCCTGTGGGTCCCGAGCCACGCTGATATTTTATATTAACGCATGCAGTTACAGTAGTTTACTTTATGTGGTTTATAGGCCTACAAAAGTAACAAAACGTGTAAATTAATTAAAAGTAGCCTACTTTAGTTAGGCCAGTTAAGGGGATAAAGTATAATTATTGTCAAGTCTACAGAGAGACTAGAGTGTTGCCATTTTTGCTAATCAAGATGCGTTCCTCTACCCCAGCCAGTGGTAGGGAACCTTTTCGAATCTGGCGTGATGGTCCAGTGCCTGAGAGTGAAAACCACCATTGCTTTGTTGTGTTATTATAGACTGCTAATTCAATAATATATGAATAATAAAGCTAAGATAAATGCTGACTACCTGGTGAGAAGTTTTATGCCCATCAAACAATAAAGGTTACACAAATGATTGTTTTTAATGAACTAATTGATCACATACTCATAGCCCATGTCTGCCCATGTATTATTGTTTATTAAAATAACTAAAGCCCTGACTTTGATTGATAGCTATCTAATCACGAATTAATTGCATCAATCGATTGTTTGATTTTCTCTAGGAGAAACACGTGTCATGGGTTCATCACCAACAAATATGATATCATCACCAGTCAACGCCACTATCTTGGCATTATTGGGCGATGATGTCATACTACCATGTCGCCTGGCAACTGAGGTCGACATAGAGCGTGTGACAGTGGAGTGGTCCAAGCCAGGCCTGAGACCAGATATTGTCCACCTTTACCGGGACGGACATGAGATTCATGCCGAGCAAAACCTGGCCTACGCCTACAGGACAATTCTTTTCATCAGAGAGGACACAGGAAACGTGTCATTGAAGCTTGGGAGGGTGAATCGCTCCGATGAAGGGAACTACCAATGTTTCATTCCCTCATTGAAGAACAAACCAAAAGCCATAATTCAACTTATTGTTGGTAAGCAATGTACAGTAGTACCATTCACATTTAATATGAAAAACATATTTTGAATAGATCATATAATCACTCTCATTCACTACTCCCTACTCCATATATGCCATATACCTACAGTATATATTATATAGGTAATTCTATGTAGGGATCTAAATATAACTACCGTATATATAGTCAACTCTATGGCAAAATTAAAAAACACATTTCGCTTGTCAGATGTCAGCATTTTTCTTTCAGCATAATGCATGATGGTATGTAAGGTTTATTGTGATGGTGACCATCATTTGTTCCCTACTTTTCACGATGCATTGTGTCATAAGATCTGTCCACTATATAGGGTATAATAATCATCACTATTCATTCAGACACCATTTTGGCGCAATAACTATATAGTGATTTCACTGTATAGTGAGTAGAGACTGAGTGATTTAGGACAGCATAACTTTTGTAACCCATGTCACTGTCTCAGTCACTGTAAAAAAGGCCAGTTCCTCTTCTATTCTAACTTCCCCATCTTAAAGTGGTAGATTCGTATACAAGTGCAGCTCCTTCAGATTGCTCATTAACCAAATGAACCCTAGCGTCCCAATTCTGGGTATATGTGAATATTCTGCAAAAATAGTACATCTATAAGCAAACGTACGAGCTCACAACATTTGTTGTGATCTTGTACTGTAGATCGGCTATTTTTGGTGAACATATTTGGTGTAGAAGGAAAAAAAGGGGGAAGCATGCATAGACCCCGAGGGGACCCCAGTCAACTTTTTGGGGTTGTATGGTTTACGCCTGACCAGGATACTTAATCATCCTGTGTCCAAGGAGTGGAAATAAGTTTAAGCCAGAGCCAGCTGTTGTTTTAATGTTGTGTTGTATTGTAAGTACTTGTCACCTTGGCTTGGTTATTGTTGTGCTCGATATTACCTCTCAGTTTCTGTTAATTTGCATTATGTTACCATGATCTATGCCAATTAAACTTTAGCCTTCATTACATGGAAATTAGGTTCATAGGTTCGGGATTTGAAGTGCACCCCCCATCCAGTTATAACATTGGCCCGGGGCGCAGTCCAAAGAAAGAGAAAAGAAAGAGACAAGATAAAAACATAGGACAAGACAAAGAAGACTAGACTAGGAGAACAAGAACTCAGTCACACTGTCAGTCAGTCACAACAGGAGGGAGTAGAAACTAAACACAAAAAACCCACAACACAAAACAACAAGTGTTCTACAGTGAAAAGGTGGGTCTTAAAGGACAACTTTGTTTTTTTACAACCAAGGTTTATATTATAGCTTGTAATTAAAGTAAATAAAAGATGTGTTACAACATTTTCATTTAATGCTTTCTATAGCTTTAGCAATTTTCGCCATCTTTTTTACAATGGGCGGGGGCATTCGGGCAGGTGGCTAAATGTCTTTTTTTTACACAATAAAAAAGGTCCCGTGGTCTTTGATGGCCAGATGTGAGTTATTGGGGGCTAGAAGAGCTACTGTAAATAATAATAAAGAAATCGACGGGTTATTGTGTAAAAAAAATACATATTTAGCCACCTGCCCAAATGCCCCCGCCCCACCGTAAAAAAGATCGCAATATTGCTAAAACTATAGAAAGCAGTAAATGAAAAAAAATTAACACTCATCTCTTATTTACTTTAATTACAAGCTAAAATATAAACCTTGGTTGTAAAAAAACAAAGTTGTCCTTTAAGCATGTTTTTAAAAGTTCCTAGGGTGGGGGCCGCTTTGATCCTCAAAAAAGGGAGTTTGTTCCACAACTTCGGTGCCAACACAGCAAAGGCACGGCCACCCGTCCTTACTGTGCTAGACCGTGGAGTCTTCATATACAACTGACTATCAGTATCTGAGGGACCTGGTGCTGGGAGATTGGTCTAAAAGTTCCACAATATAGGATGGTGGGGTCTAGATTTGCCTTCTTTAAAACTGCTTGTTTAAGACAAGATGGAACAGTGCCAGTAGCCAGGGAACTGTTGATAATGGCTAGGAAGCTCGGCCCTACTGTGTCTAAAACCTCCTTAAGGAGGGAAGCAGGGACGACGTCCATAGGAGATGAGGCGGGCCTCAATGAAGATGCCATTTCAAAGAGAGAGGAGAGAGTGATGGGCTCAAAGGTGGATAAGGAGGATGGACATCCCAGGGTGATGGTCCCGGGTGGAATGTGGGATATTTTATCTGATAGATATTTAAAGACGTATACTAATAGACAATAATATACAAGACCTCATCAACACTAGTAGCAATAAACGTACTGTAAACTGTTGGGGGGGGGGGCATTTTTGGTGTTAAGCTTAGACTTTTCTAGGTCCAGTTACAAATTGCAGACAGGTGACTGTCAGAAAAATAGTCTAGAAACTCTCCACACTTCCCAGGGGATGTACATTGTTCTAGTACAGTATATGCTGCTATAACATACAGGTTCGGTGAGTAATATTAGTTGTAATGATAGTCAAATGTCTATGTTTTGCACATAGAGTAATGCAAATAGGCTCTGTGCATAACTGTAACCCTTTTCGAGAAGGTGGCATAAACATTTCCTGTTCCATGTCAGTTTCTCATAGCTTCATTTGATTGACTCAGCAGCAGATTTGAACTGGAAAAACAACCTTCATATGTGTTTTCGGTTCAAATCTGCTGCTGAGACAGTCAAATGAAGCAAGCTATGAGAAACTGTTATACTGATCCATACTAATGTACATTCTTTATTATGTGCTTCTTCAAGAAACCAAACACATGTACTCACAACAGCGCAGTGTACAACAATTTCTGGCAAAAAAAGCTTATAGTGATTTGACCTCTCACTTAAGGGTTGGGCTGTGATTTTCTTGAACCCATTGGTAGTAGAGAAGCCATAATCAGCCATCTTTATTTATTTATATCTTTATTTTAATAACTCATGTCCTTGTAGGTGCAGTGTCCCAACCTGTGGCCTCTATCGTTGGGTGTGAAGGCAGTGGATCGATGTTGCAGTGTGATGCCAGAGGCTGGTACCCTAAACCAGTGCTGGAGTGGCTGGATGACGAGGGACATGTCCTCCCCATTGAATCGGTCAACAGAGAGCAGGTCGATTCCAATGGTCTCTATAACCTGATGAGCCATGTGAAAGTGACTACTACCAACAGGTGAATGTTCAACATTTCTTTTTAATTGAGAGAGATGTTTACATGCAACAGAGCGTAGTACAGTTAGAGTTAATGACTGAAGACATGAAAGGCCCTTCCAATTTAAGCACCCATGTATTGGAGGATTACATGCCTTGCATTTTATGGGCTTGCATAAGTACTACATTTAATCTTCACATTTTTATGGTGTGTCAGTTTGTGGCTAATCCAGGGTAACCACGGGACATAAAAGTCTTAAAATAAAATCATGCTTCTTAAATTCGCTGTACATTTGATGTAGGAATTACATTTTCACATGCTATTTTAGGCTGATGGTGAAATAAACACCATAAAATGTCAAAGCCTTATTTTGTTTGATTTATTGTTAGTATTAGACTTTGAGACTCTATACTAATGGAAGTTTTACATCACATAATACAGAGTACAGACGTACAGACTGCGTGTCATTGTTTCATTGTCATCAGGTGTGGTCAGGTCATGGTACCTGGAGATAACGGGGATATAAATAGTCAAAAGTCAAACCAGGAATGTGATCATTTTGTGTAATGCATTTTGTTTTGTTTCTACAGTAGTTTTCTATTTATTTTATTTGTAATATACCTGTATTGTGTTACTTGCCTAGCAATCTGGGAACCCATCTGCAAAAGAAAAAAAAATGAAAGAAAGAAATTCAGCTGCTGAGCTAAATCTGTCTTGAGAGATTACCTGCCCAGGGACTACTACCTATCAAATTAACATATAAATATACATTTTGTGCTATTGATTAATTAAACTGTCTGAACATATCAAATGGCTGTTTTCATCATTAGGTTCACCTGTAGAGTTCGACAGCCAGAGATAAATCAAACCAGGGTGACAGAGATTCGTGTCCCAGGTAAATAACAAGTCTAACAGTCCTTTATAGAGCATCGAGTTGCCAGTTTCCTGTAGTTTAAAGCGGAACTATGTATAAAAAAATCATAATCAATAAAATGTCAATTTGTCCAATTTGTATGATAGAGTATGTTAATACAATTTTCTGTTGGTGTAAATGTTGAATGTTTATTTTGAAAATACAATGTATTTCTGTGTTATTATATTTCACTTGAATCTACTGTAATGTGGTTGGTGTTTTTGTCTTTTAGATAATTGCATGGAGTCCTGCACACTATATGTCTGCATTGCAATCTTGCCCGGCATTGTATTGGCTCTTGTTTTAGCAGTCATTATAATCAAAAAGTGGAAGGACAATACTGGTAAGTTGGATGTTTTTAATCACTATGGATATCATTTAACTTTTACTGTATCTTTTCAAATTAACTTAAATTGACTGTCCTCATCACTATTCTGGGCTCAGATTTGCTTTGATGCCTCCACATTTTTATTTTACACTGAACATAGCATGCAAAACAATAAAATATTACATTTTATGAATAGCAGATATTATGTTATCAGAATAACAGAAACCGGGATTTAAAAAGTCCGATCTAACAATAAATTCCATTGGATAGACACAGAGAAGGAACGAAAGACGTCAGAAGATCAGAAACTGCTGATGAAGCAACCAACAGATGGTATGCCTTGCAGATTCTGTGGTGCCAATGCTGCTTCTGAACCTCCGTTGCAGCCGCAGAAGACACTTCTGGAGGAGCAGAAAATTACTATTGCTAAGCCTAAAACAAACTCTAGCAGTCTATTTTTAGACCCTAACGCTAAACCTAATGCAAACCCTAGCAGCCCAGTACTAGACCCTAATGTTATCACTAACATTCTACAGAACAAAGATCTAAATCCCAGCAACCAAACCTACAGTGACGCTGCAAAACCTAGCATCACTATTGGTGAAGAAGACAACCTTAATATTCGCTTTTCTGATACTTCTGAAGATTCAACTCTGCCTTCTAGTTCAGGTCCAACAAAACACTTTAAGAAAAACCCCAAGCTGACACATCAGCCTAATTCTTACATACGAACACGTTGTGCTTCTCATTCTGGACCCCGGATTGTTCCTAATGCTTCCAAACTTCCACGCTGTGCTTCTCTTTCTGGATCTCGGCCTGTTCTTAATGCTCCCACACATTCAAGAAGTGCGTCTCAATTAATATCTAGGCTGTCCTTTTCAACCAAAAACCCCTACAACGCCCTGTCTGACTTAAACGAATAGATTTATTAGTTGTAAGAGGGAAGTACAAACGCATTTAACTTCATACGTATTAATGTATTCATTTAACCTAAATACTCAATAGACAATTTGTAGGCTCTATTTCATACACAAATGATGAAAAGATATATGTGAGGTCACAGTTTTGTGTACCATAAAATACAAAAAAAGTTCTATAATTGACTGGATGTTGCCATTGGGCACATAAGCCTACAAGGCAAGTTAAAGGGATTGTAGGCGATTCAGAGATAAACAAAGCAAAAAACTCCTGCAGTTCGTTTCCCCGACCACCAGGGGGTGTCGCAGGGAGGACTTCCATAGAGTTAAGTAGGCTTCTAAACGGGCCATGCCGAATATGGGTTGCTTTATTCGGTTACAATTCAAGGAACTGCCCACCCCTGCCGGTTCTCAGAATTTTTATTTTTAAATAGGCTCTTTCATGACAAATTGACCACATATATGAAGTTAAACAGCTAAATTCTATCCAAACGCTATCTGAAAAGTAAATTATGTGCCTCCAAAACGAAGTTTGAGAGCGTTTTCAAACCGAAAGTAAAAAGTTCACACGGGTACGGACGCGCACGGATGCGCACATGCGTGCGTGAATTTACGTACCGGATACCCGGATGTGTAACCTAAATAGTAGGGAAAATACGGATTTCAGAAAGAGGAGTGTTTTTCAATGCAGGAAAACACCCCAGCATCATTATATAGTGGCTGATAGAGGGGAAAAAATGCAAAATATATATATAGAGGTATTTTTCAAATTTAGGCTTAATGTTGCCTACTATACCTTTAAGGTGTAATGCATTAAAACATGGTAGTGTACATTACTGTGATATTAATATTGACATCCTGAACTCACACTATGTTTTTTTTATGAGCTCAACAAAGCTACAGTACCTCCTCATTTTTATGGCAAAATAAAATCCCAAGAGTAAAAATGTGTAGGCCTATACTCTTCAAGCCCCCTATAAAAAAAAGTAAGTCTAAACCTACCTAATTTCTGATTGTATTTGGCATTTGTCTTTTATAGATCTGGATACATCCTGAAAGTAGTGTTGTTGTAGTAGTGTTTATTTTGGTCCATTTAACAAAACATGAATAGGTACATACAGTTGAGGCTTCTAAATTTAAAATGGCATGAAAAGGTGTAGGCTGAAGCCAATATATATAATGTATGTATATAAATTCATTAATTAATATACACAGACAAATGCATCCATATACAGTACATACTATATTACACATGTCCATATCTACTATAGTGCTAAATTTGCCACCCAAAATCATGTTTTTTTTTGTTTTTAATATCCTGGTGGTTTTTAGCACTCTTCTTTTCTTTAAAGTATTCATATGGATTTTTACCTCAAACTGACCTCTGTGAAAATAGACATTCTGCATGTTGATTCCAGGGAAGTGTTACATTAGCATATTCATGAGGGGTTGTTCCTGCAGGCATGGCATAATGGACTAATTAATAGATCCTGGAATTGTTAATGAGGGCACAGACAAGTTCAAGATGCTATAAAACTACTTTTATAGATGTGTTTTGGGTGAGATACTTGGGCATTGTTGGTCAAATATTTATATTTCAGACCAAGTTTTGGATGTGTGAACTGCAACTTTAAGCTGTTAATACATTTATTACTCATTAATAATAAATGATAATGTGTTTAGAGCATTTAAGCTATTTATTAATGTATTATATTTTAATATTACTGTTATTAGATACTCTATCATAATGTTTTATATGTATTTAATACCTTAAAACTTATTTTAGAATTTGGTGACTTTGACACATTTTTGGGTATTTATCAAAGTTGTTCCATAAATTAGCCCTTTTTACAGATATAGATCTACATATTTTATTGGTTCTTGCATTTGATTTCTTGAATACACAGTCTCTAGAGCTGCGAACACCATTGTATGCATGGTGGAAGCATGTTGTTTTGTGCCTTATACATAATTTGATTGATTGAATACTTTATTAACAGTTTGCAAATAGTACAGTGGTACGATTATACAATGGTGCTAAAAGGATAACACAAAAAGCTTATTTCCATTGTGGTCATGTGTATTCAATTCATAGAGACATTTAAAGACATACAATAATATATCCTAGACATCATCAACACTATTAGCAATAAAACATATGTACAGTAAACAGTTGGGGGAGGGGGGTCATTTCTGTCTTAATGTGAACTTTAGCACTTTCTTGTTTGCTGTCTTTTAATGTTTATTGTTTTTGTTATTTCTAATGTAAAGCATTTTCAGCTGCATGTTTTTTATAAGATGTGCTATACTAATAAAGTGATTAGTAAAATCTGCCATTTTTCACATGCATGCACATCCTTGCCATTATATTTACAGTCCAATAATTGTATTATTATTTTTTTGTCTACAAAAAGGAAAATAAAAGTAGCCGTTAGGAATCCTTACAAATTCTACTGAGAAATACTACTCAGCTTAATTTCAAAACACTCCTGTAATGAATGGATTTCACACAACTATTCTGGTGGCCGAAAATACATTTTAGGAAGGAAGCCCTTGGCCAAATAAAATCTCCCCTTGGCCCCTGGGCTGGACTTTGGACATGTAATACAGTGAATAAAAATGTTATAAAGTGGATGTTTGGGTGAGGTTAGAAACCCATCCAGGGCTTACAGTATGTTAATACAACACCATAACTTTAAAATTTAAAACACAAGGGCGCGCTCCCACCGCACTTTTATTTTACCTCTGGGGCGGAATCTGCCAATGCTTTGTCAATGCAAATGCGTGGATTCTTGGAAAAAATCCGCAAGACCATGAACCCACGCATTTCCATTGACAAAGCATTGGCAAATTCCGCCCCAGAGGTCAAATAACAGTGCGGTGGGAGCGCGCCCTAAGGAGAGAAACGAGTCAAACGACAAATTCGTAAACAAAAAGTCCGCAAAGCCTGGTTTCCTATCCATGGCTGCCTGTGTCAGTCGTGGAATACAAGAAGGTAGGTAGGTATGTAGGTAAGAAGACACACACACACACACACACACACACACACACACACACACACACACACACACACACACACACACACACACACACACACACACACACACACACAGAGATGTGTTCTTCAATGACTTCTATACAGTACATGAGCATAAATGGGACACAGACAGACACTTATTAAATGAAAATAAATGTTTGATCTCAGCATTCTGTTTGCTGGTCTTGTGCGCAGATTGGTCTTCCTTTGTTGATACTGTTTGAAATTTGAATCCTAATTCTCTTGCAACAAAGAGAGGGAATGAAAATGTCAGTGTAAATGTCTGTAGTAGTGTACCGTACCACCTAGTGGCCGTGAAAGTCTCAGGTGGGTCATTGAATATACTGTAGGATGTGGAAGTGATATGACTCATTTTGCAGTTAGACAGGATGGAGTTAACATCACTCTGCATGCTGCTAGGTGAGTACTAGAGTTATAATACAGTCATAACATATTAATCACAGATAGGCTTTTTTTTCGATGTTGCACTTTTTGGTTAGAATGAGTTGAATTAGAACACATTTTTTTAAACAAAATGTCAATCAGTCAAAATGTTTTATATTCACATTTTGTTTTACGTTAAAGGAGTAGGTCACCCAAAAAATACATATTATCTATCAATTACACACCCCATGAAGCCTTGAATGCATGGAGATATTTTCTTTTTACTCATACCTAAGCCAATAATTTGATGACCGGCAGAAAGATGCTAATGTCTCCGGTAGGAGACTCAAAGAGTCTCCATAGAGTCTCCTACCAGAGACGGTCATCCAATTATCGACAAAAACAAAGAAATCTCCATGAAGTCAAGGCTTCATGGGGTGATAGAAAATAAGTCATTTTTTTGGGTGAACAACTCCTTTAAGTGAAATGCCCAGATGAAAAGCAGGTAACAAAAAGACTGAAACCGTAACAGTAAAACAGTCACATAAGATATCAAATAAGGAGAATATTACTTAATGTTTAAGGAGAAAAATGTTATGAAGCTATGTTGGGGTTTGTTTACTGATGTTCAATAAATACTTCGTCCATTTTACACTCTAAGAACTGCCGTCTTTCTTTCTTTCTTTCTCTTTCTTTCTTTCTTTCTCTGTAAACCCCTCTGTCTCTCTCTCCCCTGTCTATCTGTATCTCCACTCTCTTCCTCCCTCTATCTCCCCCTCTCTCTCTCTTACTTATTACTAGTACTAGTACCCTTGTATTATAAGTTATAACCTTTATTGCCAACTTGTATTACATTTTTGACATTGTTAGTACAGTCTGGTGCCAATATTATTTCATTACACATACATGTATGATCATGTGATGATGAATAAAACCCCTTTAATCTCTTTCTCCCTCTCTGCTCTCTCTTTGTCTCTCAATCTCTCCCCCTTTCCTCTCTCTTTATGTCTGTCTCTCTCTCTCTCTCCCCCCCCCCCCCTTCTCTCTCCCATGCAAATGGCTCTCATCCCTGTCTCTCTTTTGCTGTCTATTTCCCTCTCTGTCTGTCTGTCCGTCCGTCCATCCTTCTCCAGCCTCTCTCAGAATCAGTCCTGGCAGATTGCAGTTCTTTAAATATGAGTCTGTGTCTCTGAGCTGTGAGGAGGAGCAGCAGGAGAGGAACACTTCTTCTACTGGGTGGGGGGTGAGTAGGCGTATCTCCAGGAAGAGGGGGAAGAAGGATGACCTGAACATCTGTGCCACTGGATGGGGAGGAGGTCCCTCCTGTCTCATTGGAACTGTCTACCCGTCAGACAGCGGATCATACTGGTGTGAGTGTGGAGAGAGGAGGAGCCACGCTGTTAACCTCACTGTCACTGGTGAGGATGGATGATTTATACATAGATTCATATTAAGAGCAACAATCACAAAAGAACAGTTTATGTTTATCTGTCTCCCAGAGAACAGGAAGAAGTTAAATAAATCTAATCAGTGATCTCACAAACAAAAAACTATTTATCAGTTGACCGATCGATCGTACTTCAGTGATGATCAAAACTCAAACAAAGCATGTGTTTTTTGTGTTGAGTTGGTTGGTACTGTTGTGGTTTTGTTTTGTTGAAGCATCCTGTCATCAATTCCTGTGTCACAGGGCACTGAGTAACAGTTGCATCTAGTTGAATTATTTCGTTGACAGAAGCAGGAAGCTTACAAATCAATAAATGATTAATAATGATGAATATTTACACAAGCACATGAAATTGTAAGGATGGAAAATATAAGGAAAATGTTGACTTTATAGATTCCCTGCAAACACACACACACACACACACACACACACACACACACACACACACACACACACACACACACACACACACACACACACACACACACACACACACACACACACACACACACACACACACACACACACACAATTCTATATGCTGCTATTTCTGCTTATTCTTTCCCCAGAAGGTAATGTGATCCTGGAGAGTCCTGTACTTCCTGTGGCAGAAGAAACTGATGTCACTCTGCACTGCTGGTACAAAGACAAGACAACTGGTAAAACATCCTCTGACCTCCCAGCTGATTTCTATAAAGATGGATCCCTCATCAGGACTGAGTCTACAGGACAGATGATCGTCCACAATGTTTCCGCATCTGATGAAGGTCACTACAAGTGTAACATCCCTGACCTTGGAGAGTCCCCAGATAGCTGGATGGGCGTGAGAGGTGAGATTAAATGTACATGTACTGTATGCTCTACAGTGGGTGAATATTTAACATAATCTTACAGCTGTGTATGAGGCTTTTGTATTTTAAATTGTATAATCGTCCTTATTTATTTTTCTTTCAGTACAGTACATCTAATACAATATAACTCTACAGTCACACCTCATAGCTTCTTAATGTTACGAACAGGTCAATTACAAAGTCTTTGTTGATGTGTTTTGACTTGTCAACCAGTAAGAGATGGTGTCTTTCTCTCTGCAGTTCTAGTTGCAGCTTCAACTACTCTGCCTCCATCTGCACACCCCATCATGTCAAAGACCAGACTGGTCGTTCATCTATTGGTGTTCATTCCTTACCTGGTGTCAACCGCCCTGGTGGTATCCATATACATAGACAGAGCTAGAGGTGAGAGAAACATGTAATCCAAACACACAACTTAATAGCTGTGTCCATCGTACTGGTATTCGCCTACAGACACAGGATAAATACAGTAATTACGAAAATGATAAAACTAAACTCAAGCTTTACTTGTTTCCAAAACAGTTTTACTGATGAAATGACTAATGAAGTGTCTACAGTTATAGCCATGAGTATGCTGTAGCTGATATTATGAATGACTATCACACAGACAACTGTCTGATGGGTAGATGTGTGTACTGAACTCATGTTCAAGGCATTGACGGACTGTCTCACTCACTTATACACACACACACACACACACACACACACACACACACACACACACACACACACACACACACACACACACACACACACACACACACACACACACACACACACACACACAGTGTGGACATGCCCAAGTTCAGCAGTGTGACCATGTGGAATCACACAAGATTAAGCCCTTGCTATTGCTTACCTACATGTATAAGGTTGATGATCTGTAATTGTATTACATTGTATATCATGTAATAATGTCAGGATTTTAAATACTTAAACTGTAAATGTATTGAGATTGAGACTGTAATGTTGTGTTGACCTTGGTAGTGATGTGTGAAATATTAGCATTGTTTTCTTTGAATTGAAAGTACAGGAAGGAAGCTATACAGAACATTCATGTGTGTGTGTGTGTGTGTGTGTGTGTGTGTGTGTGTGTGTGTGTGTGTGTGTGTGTGTGTGTGTGTGTGTGTGTGTGTGTGTGTTTTAGGCTTGTTTGTGGTTGGAAAAACTTGTTTTCATTCAGGAAACTGCAATCTGACATGGGCATGTGTACAGTATGGTGCTGTGGGTGATGGTTGTGGGTGTGTGTTGGTGTGTGTGGTTGTGTGTGGGTGTGGGTGTGTGTGGGTGTGTGTTTTCATTGTTCTTCTATTTTTAATCCTTACAATTTCACATCTGTACAGATGCACTTGTGGAAGCATTCATTATTAATCATTAACTATCTTGACTTTTCTAGTTCTTCATGATGTAAATAGTATATTAATAAATATTTTTAATTGATTTGTGAGATTCTTGCTTCTGTCAATGAAAGACATTCATTGCATGTACAAGGAGAATTATAATTGTTATCTATCCATCAATCTATCTATCCATATATTTTAGGATATTTTAGTTTTAGTTTGAAGAGGAACTAAAACCAGACGTAACCTTTACTCAGATGAAGACAGGAAATGTTGACAGGATGCTGTCACAAAACCACAACACTACAGAACAACAGTATGACACTAACTCAACACACAAAACACATCAAATCTAGTTTTGAAAATGACTGGAGGACGATTTATCGGTCAATTGATAAATAGATAGATAAAATGCAGCAAATTTGCTTCAGATGGTTGTTTGACATTGGCATTGATTTGTTTCTTTAACTTCTTCCTGTTCTCTGAGAGACAGACATAAACTGTTGTTGCGGTTCTTACATTTCATCATGTCCTGTATGTGGTCAATAAATGGTCTCTCAGTCTTTCTCCTTAAAACATTTTGGCCCATGACTAGTAAATGAATAGGCCTACCAGCCACTTGTGTCAGCTAGGTAGCCCTCTCTAGATGTTTTATTCTAAAAGTTCTAGCTATGTGGTTAACCGAGTCTACTTTACCAGGTTTTATAGGTTTCAGTTTCAAGTTTCAAACTTATTAGAAAACATCATTGCATAACAGTATGAATTATGATGTGTATTACAGATTCAAGAGGACTGCTCTAAGAAAACATTTAAGAAAATAAATCATCAAACATCAAAACACATCAGACAATAAAACAGTTTTTATTACTTCTGGTAAAGCTTGTATGCTCTTGGGAGGAACAACGTCTGGTGCCTTTGTGTGTGACTCACAGGTTGTGTGCGTGTCCTCCCATTTTGTAAATTGTTGCGATTTATGTTTGTAGACAGACTCTGGATCATTGGACTAATCCCTTCTCTCAGTAGTCGATTTAATTATTTTTTGAGTGGCCTCCTCTCTCACCTCCAGAGTAGGGAAGGAGTAAGTGTCCCAATGATGCGGCAGCACCTTCTCTGCGTTTTGGGAGGCCGGCCCAAACAGGTGAAACATATTGTAGTACTGGGCTGATGAAGGTCACGTACATCTGTGTCAACACAAAAAAATACAATAAAATGCCATAAAAATACAGTTGTGGTTAAGATCACCTCTACCAGGTAACCAGCCACCTTTTATAGGTCTGCTTGTGTTGTTAGATTGGCTACACCTCCTCCACAGTGCCTCTGGCTTGGCTGGTCGCTCCAATGAACACAATTGGCCATACTGTAGTTGCTACTGTGTTCATTTAACCTGGTGGTCCCGGGACCCCACGTTGACGACCACTGGTCTAGTGTACATTCACTGGCCATTCAGAGAGACTAACTGTATACCATCAGTTCTGGTTCTCATTGGCTCTGTCCAGCCAATCACAAGGCTCTCAGTTTTGCACACCTGATGCCTGTGTAGTATCTATACAACCATCGTAGGCTGCCCAGAAGTGCATATTTGGACAACGGTTTGCGCTAGTGTATGTCTCTGTTACGTCATGCCTAAGGCCCTATATAATGACATCAGCAGTGAACACAAACAATATTCGCAAACAAACACGGCCTCAGTGGCAGTTGAGTTTGACCCAACAACGACACTAAGCACATAGAAAATGTTCAAGAACACAGATCAAGGTAAATACTTGTCTCTCCTTTACAGCATCGACCAGAGACCTCTATCTCTATGGGATAAAAAGAAAGGGATCGGTCAAATCAAGAAAGCCCAAGACAAAGAAATCCAGTCAGCAGTCATGGAACTAACTGCAGAGGGGACTAACGTCATTACCACATATATAACGTGTCCCGCAGACCCCCGGAAGACCCTGGGCATCACACATCCCTTTCTCGTCATGGTTATGAAGAACCTCAAGGAGGATTTCACCTTCGAAGTCCAGGTATTGGACGATAAAAATGTCCCTCGTCGGTTTCGGGCAAGCAGCTATCACTGCAAGGTGCAGCTTAAGCCGTTCACCTGCACCTTTCCCATGAGATTGGACGACGACTGGAACCAGATCGTGGTCAACCTGCAGGACTTCACCGAGAGGGCGTACGGAACCAACTACGCGGAAACGCTCCGCGTGCAGATCCACGCCAACTGCCACCTATGGAGGGTGTATTTCTCGGACAGAATGTACTCGGAGGACGAGCTTCCAGCAGAGTTCAAGCTCTATCTGCCCGAACAGTTCAAGGCCGACGTAGCCTCCCAAATCCCAGAAGACTCGGAAGAGGTCGCCGATGTGACCCCCATCCACTTCTGACACCAGATTACTCCAATTCACTGTTTCTCAACGTTTTGGTCCGTGGACCGGCAGCAGTCCCAATGGGCCCTTACAGGTCTGTAACTCTTGAGAGTATACAAACAGAACCAAATGGACCCATACGTTTGTACACTCTCAAGAGTTAAATTAACGCTGAGGATTTTACAGTGTAGTAAATGTGGGTTCCAGTATAGTTTAGTTCAGTGGTTCTCAACCTCTTTAATTTGATTAGTTTGATATATACATTAAACCACGCACCCCCATTTGATACCAATTTTATCTCAATCTACACTGTGAGTGTTAATTAAGGGTCCAGTTGGACCCCTTGCTGGTCCCCGGACCTGACGTTGAGAACCAGTGCTCCAATTTCTGGACCTGACACAAAGATTCAAAGTCTAGTCAAGAGAGAATGGAGGTCTCCAGGAGAAGAAGCAGCAGCCAGAGGGGTTGTGTACATCCAGTGTCATTAGACCTGAGGAAGATGAAGACGACATCTCAGAATATGAGTAAATATTTCTATAGGTGTGTATGGAGACTCACCTGCGAGAGTCAGTCCACACTCTGGTCTTCACTTGTCAGATCGCCGTATAGACCGTGGAAAACCAAGTGGCTGCTTTGAGAGTTGTCACACATTTGTCTCCCAGGTCTAGACCAGGTATCTTGGTGGGTGGGAAGACCAATACTGGCCTGTTTGACCCAGGTCCAACAACGTCAGTGTGCCCTGTGTGAAAATATTAATGCGAAAATATTTATTTTGTTTAATTTTTATTGCCAATATTTAATGAGTCATATGGGATAGAATGGTCCTTGGGTCTTTTTGACACTACTTCCAAAAGGTTATGTCTGGAAGGTAGCAAAGCTTAAATATTTTTTGTTACATATGGGACCAGTATTGTAATTATTTGTGAGAATTGCTGTAATTTAGTTTTACTCGCTTAATCTGTTGTGCATAAAAACGATGATCCAGGAGTGAGGGAGGAAAAATCAAAGAAATTATCAGAACCAAAGAGATTGTGTTCCATTAACTTTCCACCTCACCCCCTAGCACTCTTTCCTTGTATACCTTTGTTGTCACCTGATTGATAGATGCCATACTATGCAGATATGCAGGTTACTACTACATAGCATCTGTTTAGACAGATGCTAGGTTTGATGTTTACCGTAAGTCCTAGTTTCTTTGAAGCACTCAATTGTTTTATTTGCACTGTACTTAGTAAGTGACCATACTCACACTTGTAATAAGTCACTCTGGATAAGGGCTTCTGCTAAATGCCTAAATTGTTAATTGTTTATATAAAATACACCCAGTTCTTGTTGGCTCTCAGAAAGGCTAGCTGTATACAAGAGGGTCTTTCTGTCAGTCTTTCTCACAAACCACACTGCCACTCGAGTAGACTAACGTAAAACCTCACTATACTTTTTGAAATACTTTAACATTATAATGGAAGTCAATGGGCATAAATGACGTACAGTATATGATGATGTCATCGACACTTGATGTTTGACTGTCTAGTATAACATCGGAATCCACTAGCGTTAAAGCATAGTCATGCCCAAGGCCTGTAACTTCTGACAGCCTCTTTCAGAGTCAAGCCATCTATAAGAGGGTCATGAAGCACATGAAGCCACACTGTTGTGTCTAAGCAGTTGTATTAGAATAAACTAGAATTAATCTATATTATGTTTTTGTTGCCTGTTTATATGTTTTGTTTGTGGGGACTACGGTTGAAAATAAGAATCTCTGCTAAATCTGGTGTATTTACATTATTGTTCATTAATATACACCCTCCCATCCCATCTAAATAAACAAATATATAAAGTACTGTAAGTAAAGAATGGCCTAGGCTATGGCCAAAAGTGAGCTGAAATGTCTTTTATACTGTATAGATGATTTAGATTCTAAATCATCTATATAGTATAAAATACATTTTATGTAATCTTCTACATTTTTAGATTTATTTGGCAATATTTTACACCATCAGTTCTGACTCACATTTAATTAGTTTATTGCAACGGGATGATGTCTGCCTACAGTATATGTTAACAAAGTAAGAAAAGTTGAAAGTTAAATTTTCTTTGCATGATGATTAAATAAATGCTGCATGAAGAAGAATAAATAAAGACAATTTACAATTCCAAATAACAAAAAAAATATTAGGGCTGCCTTAGTATACAGTATCGGCCAGTGTCCAAATTTCAAGGTACACAATAATAGCCAATCTACAAGATCGGTCAAATTTCTTTTTCACACTGCCAGTATGCCACAGAACTACCTCTACGCAATGTTTCACTTTAATTTTAAATGGATCGGGCTGAAACATTGCCCAAATTTGGAGTCATAGTAGCTACAGAATTACTGTCATGCATCATAAATATGTCAGATGACTGATGTCATAGAAGAAGTCACAGGCTGGTCACATAAAGTCTGAGATCCACATCGGAGCCACACTGTTCCCATGTGGATCTTGAGATCCACATGATTTGACTTTTCTCCTGAAACTCCATGGAGGACATTAGATGTCTTAAACATAATCAAAAATAAATCTCAGATATCACACTGGCAGAAAAAGGGCAAGGATATTTCACAGATTACAGAGATACAAGCTTTCTGCCCTACATTGATGCAGTCAAAGGACACACTTGTTAGCTCTAGCCCTTGTTGTTCACCTCCATCTCCCACTTCTCCAGAAAACCCTGCAGGTTCAAGTTGAACGTATCGATTCCCTTCAACGACAGGTGTACCCCGTCGGGACGATACAGATCCCTGTCGGACCCGCACCGGATGTTGTCATGGGCCAGAGTGGTCCCGCCCAGCTCCTTGATGATGCTGTGCATGCGACCGTTCACTGTGGTTCTGACCAGCTCCACCTCGTGGGTGTTGGACGAGTGATCCCACACCATGCGGGGCAGGATGTCGGACCACACCAGCAGACACTGTGGGAAGATGCTCCGTATGAAGGTCAGGTCATTCTTCATAGAAGCCAGGAGAAATGTGGGGCTGTTGGTGCTCATGTTGTTTCCCCCCAGGTGAATGATCAGCACGTCGGGGTTGGGCCATTTCACCTTCAGTTGGCGGAGCAGGGGCAGGAGCTGGGTCCAGGTCATGCCCGGTTTGCTCTTCCACCAGATGGCCACGTCTTTGGGGTCTATGCCCAGCTCCATACCCACCTCTGGGGCCAGGGACCTAGCTCTGACTTGAGCCCAGTACACAAGCAAGTGGCCACAGACCCACACATTCTTGGGTTTGCTGCTCAGAGGTTTTCCTAGAGGGGACGTTGACAGGAGTTACCAAGCCTATTGGAGCCTCCTGTAACCATCTGCTGGCATGGTCCAAGACAGCAGTTCTTAACTGGTTTCAAACTGGGAGCCAAAGTTTGTTGTGTCTTTTAAGTCAGGGCCCGTTATGGTAAACACAAAATACATTGTAGTTTTTATAAGTGGTTTAGTGGAGTCTGTGACGACGCATCGAATTCTGTGACCGCTCTTATGGCCGCACAGGGTCATGATACCGTGTCATTTGACGAAATGGTTGTGTGATGAAATATATTGTATTTATTAGTTATTGTTTATAGTTGTTTTCTGCTTCTGTATGGCTACATTTGTATTGCATCTTGTCATTGTAAGGTTTTTGTTATCTGCCTAGGGACTATGGATGTAAATTAGCATTCTTGCTAATTCCAGCATATTTACATCTTATATTTTTATAATGATGTTTGTAACGTGCTCTGTCCCTATCAAATAAACAAAAAATAAGTAAATAAAGTATAAATTAAATTTCATTCTAACTAAGTATTGGCCTCCCAAATCCCATTAACTGAAACCTTTACATCTAATCTTTCAGACCTTCCTATTTCTAATTTAGGTTACTTTTCTAGATTGTTCATCACATCAGTATGTTTACCTGGTGGGATAATGTTGCCATCCTTGTTATCTCCTTCTTTCTCTTTTTTCTTGCACCTCAGCTTTTCCTTGTTCTGCTGCTCCCTCTTCTCCTGTAAACGCTGGAAACACTGTAAAGGCTGGAAAAACACACACACACACACACACACACACACACACACACACACACACACACACACACACACACACACACACACACACACACACACACACACACACACACACACACACACACACACACACACACACACACACACACACACACACACACACACACACAGCCACATTGGTCTACAGCAGGGGTGGGCAACTTTGATGATGGAGAAGGCCACTATATTTCCACTCTCACGCCAGAGGGCCACATTGCATATACTGTACAGAAACCTCTTATCTCTGTATTTTAACTTATTTTTCGTAATTAATGCTCTACTTCATCATTCTATGTCACACAAAAGTAGCAAAAATAGCTGATCTACAAGCCCAAAACATCGTAGTACGATGCGTTGAGCTTGTAGATCTGCTATTTTTGCTATTTCTTTAATGGAATCCTGAACAGTAACATTTCTATTTAATTTCAAATGCATTTAGTTATACTGTACTTATGTTAACTTTATGAACTTGAATACAAATACATTGGACATAAAAAAAGACAATAACATTTTAATACTAGTCATTAAGCTACTAATATAGACTGAAGTAATTAAAGTGGGTCATGTTTGGAATTGTAACAGCTGAAATCAATAATATATCAGTATTCCGATATTAACCTGCGGGCCACATTAAGTGAAGGTGGGGGCCATTTATGGTCTACAGTGTTTTGGTTTAACTTTCATACATTACAACGTGCTTCACATAAAAGTAAAATGAAGTTAAAATGGTCACATTAGACGTACAGTACTATGACAAGTTGGGGCAAAATCGGATCATGCATCACCCGGTTGACCTTGTTTGACCTTGGCACTTCCCTGTTGTGTAGATTTTCAACGCTTCCCGGCTACTGGAATGCGGAAGTGCCGTTCTCACTCACAACTCGTAATAGGTTGATGTGTACGCTAAAAACATTAAAACAAGGCAGGCACGCTCTCAGATGCAGACTTGAGCCCTGTTAGGCGCCCCCGAGCAAGGCGTCATCCAAGTGAGTGGCAGTGTAAAGTCTGCATCTGCCGACTGTTGCATGGTCAAATCCTGTCCCAACTCGTCACCTGTTTGACGCAAGGGGTGTGAGAATGTGTTGCTCTGGTCACCTCTTATCACAATAATTATCAACGGGGACCAATTTAGGGCATATAACATAGAAAAGTACAGTAGCAAAAGTATGAGTCCGTAGGGATGGAGTTGAGAGTTTCTGGTCTAGACCCTTGGTAATGAACGAGTTGAATTTACACAATAGACTGACCAAAGACTAAAATGACAAGCACAATTGCAAAAAACAGAGGAGGCATTAATATCCACAAAGTAATAAGAGCAAACAACATAAGCACACTTTTGTTGTGTTTTCATTTAAAACAGTCTGCAACCCAAATTTCTTTTGGACGACGCTAAAATGCTGAATTAATTGAAAGTCCTACCTTTCCTTTCTGTTTGGTCTTGATGTCATCTTCACTGTTTGCTGAGCCCTCCAGAGTGGAGGTCGACCCCGATTCTGCTGGTAAGCTGAAACAAACTCTTTTGGTTGGTTCACGGGGCAGCAGGTCGTGGTCAGGGATCTTGGGACTTGTGCTGTCAAAGAACGGTATGCCAAAGTATGTCATTTGGCTAGCAGATGACTGACTGGCAGTCAGGTGATGGGGAGGGCTGAGAGGTCTGAGGGAGAGGCTTCTAGGGGGAGACTGCGGTGGCGGAGGTTCAGTACAGATGGAGGAGGAGGATGTGGGGACAGACGACTGTCTAGCTTGAGGAGGAAGAGCAGGCTGAGGAGGAGGGGGTGAGGGATCTTGGAGCAGCTCGGAAGGAGGTGGATCGTACGGACTGTCACAATGCCGGTCTTCGTAGGTATTGTCATAAACATTGTACGGTTTGGTGTTAGGGCAGCTGGCATGGGGGTGGTCGCTACTGGGGCGGTCGGCACGGGGACAATCACCATGGTAGCAGGTGTCACTGTTTCCTGAGGCCTGTAGACTGGAGGTCGACGCTGACTCTGCTGGTGAATTGAACCTAACTCTTTTGGTTTGTTCACAGGGCAGCAGGTGGTGGTCAGGCCGATAGCTGGTGTCAAAGTTAGAACTGTCGGACCGAGTGTGACGGACCTGCTTGTATTCAGGCAGTCGTCCATGGCTGTAGGCAATGCTGGTACTACTTGGGCATGGCTCTGCTGCCCTGGGGTCTATGGGCTCCACCAGCTCATCCTCCATCAGTACCCCATGCTTTGGTTCCTCCCTGCTCCTCTTGCTTCTATTGCTCCCCTTAGCAGTGTGAGGCGAGCTGTGATTGGCATAGCAGTGTCAGTTGAGTAGTTACATGCATCGTTAAGTCCATTTCCACTGCTATATGTCTTTTATTTTGTTCATTTTTGATATTTTTACTAGTATGCTTGTTCCTATTTTAAATATAACTGCAATTTGTGGGTAGTTTGTTATAATTTCACCCATACTTTTACACCTGAAAACTTGTGAAGTGAAAGAGAATGCATACTGCAGCTTCTTGCATTTTGTGGTAAGAATCAGCTGTGTTGGGTTGGATATTTGGCTGATGAGATTGCCAGGCTAAATCTATTTGTACAATTAAGTTTTAGCAACTCACCCAGCATCTCCAGAGTCCTTGGAATCAGGCTCATTAGTCAGCTTGATGGTCACCTTTAACGACACATAAGAAACATTTTAATGTAATATTCATTATTTAAAAAGCATGTTTTACTTGCCGCTAATTAATATATTATCATATGATACCACCCAGCTCTATCATTAAATTGTTCAATTAAAAACGTATAAGTGATGATGATGATTATGTTATGTTGCCTCATATGATGATGTTACGTTGCCTCATTATGTAAAACCTCACACCTCACAGGACTCAAACGGTGGTTTGTTAGGGGGCGGGATGTTGATGTCAGAAGGCTGCAACCCCCATATCTCTGTGGCATACTGAGAGATGGTCCGATCACTGGAGAACTTCCCCGAACCTGCAATGTTCCTGATCACCATGCGGGTCCATTCATTGGGGTCCTGGTGAGGACAGACACCGTATTTTGGGCAGTTAACTCATTAAGTCTCCATTTAGAACTGTTTGTCCTTTGTGAACTTCCTTGTTTCACTTGGCGATAATTGTTCTGAATATCACTGTTGTGTTTCCTGTCTTTTTGTCATCATATATGAGGTTTATTCCTTGTTTTTTAATGTAATACATTTTTCAAATCGTCCTTCTGGTGGTGCAATAACAGGCCGCTTCATGTTTTGGCCTATAACTCTTGAACCGTAGGTCGTACATAAAAAAAATCATGATCTCCCCAGGAAGATCATGATGCTTATAGCTAATTAGTGCCTCACTTTTAAAGGAATAAGCTAACTCTTTAGGTTGTTATACAGGAAGAGTAATATTCAAGTTATGTGTTAATTATTATTATGAATCGGGTATTCATGACACAAACAACAGCTTAAAATTTTATATTTTCAGCCTAATTAATGCCCCCCCCACACACACACACCAAAAAAAGGCTCCCTGTGTGGTGTGTATGGTCCTTTAATCTCAAGGTGACCTTGAGATCAAATGGAGATGATTCCTAAACGTTTCCCAGTCAGATACCTTGTACAGCTCACTGACTTTCTCCTGGCTGTGGATGTAAGCCTCGTAGTCAGCGAACACTTTGGAACTGCAGAGAAGAACAGAGCACACGCACACAAGTGTGCATATTTTATACACAAGTGTATTTTTTCATTAAATTTTTCATCTACTGACTAGGCTAGTATTTGCTATTGTAGCAACATTTCCCCCAATGGGCATCAATGAAGATCATTTTTATTCTAACACCCAGAGTTCCTTGCTGCGGCCCCTCCATCCCGTTCCTACCTGTCGTGGTTCATTAGCATGTCGACGAGGTCTTGAAAGACATTCGGCTGTGAGGGACTGAAGTATCCGCTCTGAATCTGATCTATGACCTGCCTCAGCTCTGGGAGACGATCATAGTACTCTCTGCCATTGTACCTGGACACACATGCATGCACACACGCACACACGCACACACGCACACGCGCGCGCGCGCACACACGCACACACACACACACACACACACACACACACACACACACACACACACATACACACACACACACACACACACACACACACACACACACACACACACACACACACACACACACACACACACACACACCTTCATTATGACATTAGCAAATCATTGCTGCTTCATTCACAAACTACACACTTACAGTAGTAACTTGTTAAACATAGCCGCAGTCACACTGTTATTCTTCAGTATGAGACCTCAATGCTCTTCTTTGTTCCATTTTATAAAATGAAAGAGCACTGACAATTTTATACCTTTTTATTTATTCATTATATATATATATATATTTTTACCATATTCTATTGTCATTTTATTGTCTAAATGACATCACATACAGTAGATTAATCAAACAGGCTAATTGACCCATTAATCAATTATGCAATTTGCCTGAAAGCAGATGAATCTTCTCACCCCTTTTGGTCCATCTCGTCCACGTCCATCACCTTCATACCGAAGATGAAGAGGTTCTCCTCTCCAACTTCTTCTGCCATCTCTACGTTGGCTCCATCCATGGTGCCGATGGTCAGAGCTCCATTCAGCATGAACTTCATGTTCCCTGTTCCAGAGGCCTCTGTACCAGCCAAGAAGATCTGCTCAGACAGGTCTGCTGCAGGGATCACTGGAAGCAAACAGCCAGTGGTGGAAGAAGTACTGAGATGTTTTAATTCCACAATGTGGTTACAAGTAAAAGCCTGGTATTCAAAGTGTAGTTGAGTAAAAGTACAAAAGTATTGGCATCAAAACTTACTTAAAGTAGAAAAAAGTAATATTGCTCATTACACAGAATGTCCCATTTCACAAGTTTTCAAAATCTATACAAATCTTTTGAAAATAGCAGATCTACAAGCTCGAGCTTGTAGATCGGCTATTTTCATTTAGCCGAAGTATATAGGGCTGAAGTGGTTAATGCATGTTTTCTAATAATACAAATTTACAAAGTAACTAATATCTCAAGATTTAAAATAATTGTAGTGGAGTAAAAAGTACAATATTTGCCTCTGAGATGTAGTGGAGTAGAAGCAAAATTCCTCAAAATTGTACTTAAGTAAATTTCCACCACTACAAACAGCATACATTCTGGGTTAATACAGACCTACAATAACACACACATAACACATGGAGACTGGGGTTCGATCCCCAGTCTGGTGGCATAGTTAAACTTATGCGATCAAACGAATACTAATTGAGGGCAGTACAGCTCTCATATCCTCTCATCCACTGATCTGAGTACCTTTCTCAGCCAGAGACACCCTGTAGTTGTGCAGGTGGATGACCTTCAGTCTGTTTCCCACTGCAGGGTCGTTGTTCACCACCTCACCCACTGATGTGATCAACTTAATGATCATCTTGGCCATGTGGCAGCCTTGGGACACCTAGTGGATCAGAGGAGAATTTACAATCACAGGTAGTTCATTTCATTTAATTTCAAACCTTTATTTATTCTCAAAAGACATTGAGGTTACCCTCATTTGCAGTGTCGTCGAGATACATCACAGTACAATTTCATTTTCATTTTCACATCAATATTCACATCAAAAACAAGACAGAACAGAAACAAAATAAAACAACCTTTCCCTATCGTGTGATACAACATAGATTAAAAGCAATTGCAGATACTTGTGGGTAGTGGTGGTGGAGGTGGTGATAGTAGTAGTAGTAGTAGTAGTAGTAGTAATTTGTTTTTTAAGTTTAATTGTACCTTTCCACCAATTAGGACTGTCCTGGGCACAAATTGCTTGCTGGGATCTTTCTTGATGCCTGAAAAAAAAAAAAAAACACAAAACACAAAACAATGGAAGCATTATTACTTATTAGGGGCAGCTCTGCTGTGCTGCCCGGCCCTCTTGTATTTTCCATTTTTCTTCTTCTGCAAGGAAATCTGCCTTCCGAATCCCATACATGATTATAAACACAACTTTGCACATAGGTCAAGTCCTATGCCACACTTCCTCAACTGGCATTGTGGGCTAATAGTCCTGGTGGTGCTACAGCAACCATCTAAGTTTAAAAACTTTGAAAATTCATATAAAATCTGAGTCGTATGCTACCACTGTGTATGTATGTGAGAAGAAATGTCCAGATGCTTTGAGCTGGCAGGAATTATGAAGTCAGGTTCATTTAGCTTTATATCTAGTAGATTTTATGCACAGTTTGTCCTGAGGAGTTTCTGTAGCCCAGTAGTTTTACTGTGGTGTATTTTACATTGTGTTGCGGTTTCCATCTCCCTCTAGTGGTTGGAACATGCTTTATGCAGCTCGGTGCAAACCCTGTTGATTGTGTAAGTCTCTGTGTGAAGTTACCTCTGCCTTACTTTTTCTCCAGGCAGCTCAACATGATCATGACAGGTGACTGTGAGTTCAACTCCCAAGTGATACAGATTGAACCTAGTCAAGCATTTTACTATGTGAATTAGAGATACATGACTTCAAGGTCTATCATTAACAAGGGAACCAGGAGACCTGGTACTGCCAGACCCCTAGTGGTTGAAATCTGAATGGCCGGACTTCGCATGACGTGTGTGCAGAGGAAAAGAGGGACAGACCGACCAACTGACCGACCGACCGACAAAGCCTCATGTAGGCCGACCTCCTGGGTCTGGCAAAAAGATCGATACATTAGGTCTGGACAGTTCTGTTGACATACCGACCCTCTTGTAATTCTCATTTTCCTTTCTCCTACTTAGAGTAGAACCTAGATGTACAGACATGATGCCTTGCTCCAGAGCACAGTGTCATTCTTACGGTTGTACAGGGTGATGACGTGCAGACAGTTGAGCAGCTGTCTCTTGTGCTTGTGGATCCTCTTCACCTGAACATCAAAGATAGACTTTGGATTTATCTTCACCTGGTACATTTCCTTCAGATACCCTGCAAACATCCGCTTGTTCTCCTGGTAACATAAAACAATACAATAGAAGAAAACAGAGCAGAATAGAAATGTTATAGTAAAGCTTAATTTCTATTCCGTCGCACAACGGGTCGTCGTTCTTGACGTTCCATCACACAACAAGATGTAACAGCTTGTGTCTAACTTAGGGTACGGTCACACATGCACGAATGCAGGGGAGTGGCCAAAGCCTGCTGATGCAAAATCCACATCAAAGTTCATCAAAGTTTAACTCCAAGGCACGTAATGTGATTTATCATGGCCACCGGAAGCTCTGCCCTTTCGCTCGCATAGAATGGTAGTGAACGGAAGGTGAATATTTAATTTGTGCATGTGTCGACTGCACCTGTATTACCCCACTCCGGTGAGACCAAAATAAAGTCTTCAAAAGGGACCTGCAGTGTGCAAACTTTTATTTTTCTTTGATGATTGTTGTTTGAAGTTCAGCATCTGCCTTTAAATGGTATGCGGATGTGCGCGACCTCCGTTGATCGGAGTCGTGACCATACTCTTACGCATAACTATCATTGCACACATGGACAGACAGAAGGACAAATAATATAGACAGACAGATGAGACCTGTTTAACTTTGGCCACATCTCTGATGAAAGCATCGTCATCGATGAAGTCTAGCAGCTTCTTCAGATGGGACATGTCTGTCAGGAAGTCCTGTCCAATTTTCTACAACACAAACAAATGCATACCATGGAAGGGAAAAAAGGGAAGAGAAAACTTTCACTCAACTGCTCACAGTAGACTATGCATCACCGAACAGGCTAGGACAGCCTCAGACAATGTCCAAGCCCCAGGGCCCATAATGACTTAATATGGCCCTGATAGTAGCAGTAGTAGTAGTGGTAGTACTAGTAGTACTAGTACTAAGTAGTACCTCAGCTATGATAGCAGCCAATCCAGGGTTACAGAGCAGTAACCATTGTCGAGGTGTAATACCATTGGTTTTATTCTGAAACTTCTCCGGTTCAACCTCATAGAAGTCCTTAAAACTTGAACACAAACACAAAACAGATACATAGATATCACATACTGCACAGTACATACATATACATAAAATATACTGTATAAAGATTATGGCATTCATCAATCATCATTACCCCAGTTTATCCAACCAAGAGCAGGCTTCTCAGCCTGGCTGTTATATACGGGTAATGCTGGGTGATCATTTGTTTATCACAAGCAGCATAGCCTGCCAGCCACACTTACGCACTCACGCACGCACGCACGCACGCACCACACACACACACACACACACACACACACACACACACACACACACACACACACACACACACACACACACACACACACGCACACTCTACTCACATAGTGTTCTTCACCATGGCAGAGTGTGTGTGAGCCACTCCATTGACAGCGTGCGATCCGACCACACTCAGGTGAGCCATGTTGATCCATTTAGGATGTCCGTCCTCCACCAGAGACATCCTCCTCAGACGCTCTGCATCTCCTGGGAACATGGACGTGATTTTCTGAGGACGAACGAATCACCGTCAGGACAGAGCTGCTTCAGACAGTCAAGATCAGAATTATTTTCATTTCAAATACCGTAGGGAGCATTTGGTTCCATACTATTCAGAGTTGGCAGAAAAAGTCACTGTCCTTAGATGAGTGAGAGCATACTGATATTGGTCTTACATCCAGGTGTCTCTGGTTGATCTCATAGATGATGCTCAGGTGTCTGGGGAGGAGTCTCTCTAACATGCATACGGGCCAACGCTCCAGAGCCTCATCAAAGACAGTGTGGCTGGTGTACGCGCACGTTCGCACCGTGATGTCCCATGCCTGGACACACACACACACACACACACACACACACACACACACACACACACACACACACACACACACACACACACACACACACACACACACACACACACTTCTCAAATTCTACTATACTTGTGGGAATAAGTATAAGTAATCGCAAGAATAGTAATACAACTACGCAAACACACACCCACACACCCACACACCCACCCACACACACACACACACACACACACACACACACACACACACACACACACACACACACACACACACACACACACACACACACACACACACACACACACACACACACACACACACACACACACACACACACACACACACCTTGTCCCAGTCCAGCTTCTCAATGTCCAGTAGAATTCTCATCAGTTCAGGAATAGCTAGAGCTGGGTGTGTATCATTTAGCTGGATAGCCACCTAGGACATGAAAGGAAGTACACATTACCACCACAGAAGAAAACCATGGCCAGCTGTATCAATAAACATTATGTTGGCATTTTACAATTAATACATGTATTGATACAATTCAGTGGTTCTCAAACTTTTCAATTTCAAGGACACCCATAACTCTGAGAGTGTACTCATGGAATGGACCCGGGTTCCATGTGTACACTCTCAGACCAGTAAGGGTCCGTTTGGAACCCCCTCAAAGAACCCTGTGGGTCCCTCGACCCCACTTTGAGAACCTCTGGATTTATTCATCATTAGGTCCATGTGACCCCTAGTGTGACCTTGTCAGGGAAGGTGTCAAACGAGGTCCTGACACTGACAGCGCCCCTGCAGCCGGACTTGGAGGATTTGAACTTGCGGACGATGTCCTGCAGAGAGGCTGCCACCAAGAAGTACTTCTGCTTCAAACGCAAAACCTCCGCCTCAAATAACTGAACACACACACACGCGCACACACACACACACACACACGCACGCACACACACACACACACACACACACACACACACACACACACACACACACACACACACACACACACACACACACACACACACACACACACACACACACACACACAGGCTCTCATTGTCTAACTCCCTGATGTAATTTCACATCCAATTTCAATTTCACATCGTGTGTGTGTGTGTGTGTGTGTGTGTGTGTGTGTGTGTGTGTGTGTGTGTGTGTGTGTGTGTGTGTGTGTGTGTGTGTGCGTGTGCGTGCATGTGGGTGTGGGTGTGGGTGTGTGCGTGCAAGTGTGTTTCTGTGTGACACAGATAATGACACTTTGACAAGGTCACACACACGCACACACACACACACACACACACACACACACACACACACACACACACACACACACACACACACACACACACACACACACACACACACACACAGTTTGTTAACTCACATTGTCGTTGGGGTACAGGACTCCAGAGATGTTCTCAGCCAAGTTGTGATCTAAAATAGCTTCAATGTATTCTCTAATGTTAACTACTGTAGACAAAACATGTAACACACACACACACACACACACACACACACACACACACACACACACACACACACACACACACACACACACACACACACACACACACACACACACACACACACACAGAGTAACAACATTAAGTTCAAATGTTAACTAGAAAATATATGTATTTATTACTACAACTCTATTTGTATTCTGTCCATTGTCACTATATGAAAATCAATAAACATTGTAAAAGAACAAGACAACAGACAGAAACACAGTAAAGCATAACTTAGCTTAACCTGGCCAACCTACAAGCTCACAACGTGTCACGGTCACGAATGTGACTCGTTGTGAACTTGTACTGTAGGTCTGATATTTGAATGGGTTTTAAGTCTTTAACATACAATTGAAGTCATTAGGAGCTTTGGCAGACCACATTCTCATGGTGTTCACTGTGTTGTTCTTGTATCCAGGGACTGGAGTGTCATACGGAATTGCTAAGACCACCTGACACACACACACACACACACGCACATGCACACGCACACGAGACACAAGCATAGGGAGGCAGACAGGCAATTACTGATAGACAGTTTCAGTAATAGGAATGCAGGACTGTCTGCAGACTCACTGCCCAGTCTGAAAATGTTATTTAAATAGATATAGTGTTTGCTTGTCCACAAATCCTAAGACCGTTATTTAGGTAGCATTAGACTAGATAGCATCATGTTTAATGTTTACCTGGCACCCTGGTTACTTGGTAGCACTTAATTGTTCTATTTGCATTCTATGAACATGACCCTTATTTTGCTCTCGTTTGTTGACTATATGGTCCTTGCCATTTACTCTGTTTTGTTGTATCGTTTGTTATATGTCACATTTGCATGCCGTGCGTGCGTGCATGTGTGACCTGTGTGTCCATCCATTGGATTCCGTGCTCAGTGTGTTGCACGTGGCCGTAGAAGTGCACAGGCACCATGTGTTCGGGCCGCTCCTTCTCCCACGGGTTGCCACAGTGCAGCCAATCAGCTGCCTCTTCCACCTGGGAGCGGAAAAGAAGGTGGAATGTCAAACCTCTTCAAGAACTCTCTCCTTTCAACTGTACTTCATTCTGTTTGTTTATGTCCTAAAGTAGTCGTTCTAAAAGTGTGGTCCGGGGACTCCCAGGGGTCCCCAGCTAAATTATTTAATATAGCATCCAAATCAGTTTAACCACTTTAACCTTATACCGTACATCGGCTATTTGAAAATACTGTAGGTGATCTACAAGCTCACAACGTGTCGTGATGCGACGTGTTGTGAGCTTGTAGATCTGCTATTTGCCCCCCAAAAATTTACACATTTTTAACAACAGAAATCTTGTATGGGTCACAAAATATTTTCAGATGGGGGTCCACGGCCAAATACAGTTCATATTATTTGGGGGGTCCTTCACATGAAAAGGTTTGAAAACCACTGATCTATTATTCATGTCCTAAATGTTGACTAACATTTCTCTGTGTGTGTGTGTGTGTGTGTGTGTGTGTGTGTGTGTGTGTGTGTGTGTGTGTGTGTGTGTGTGTGTGTGTGTGTGTGTGTGTGTGTGTGTGTGTGTGTGTGTGTGTGTGTGTGTGTGTGTGTGTGTGCATATGCATGTGTCTGTGAGTGTTTACCTGCAATCCGTTATTGATTCTCTGGCTGAAGATTCCAAACTCATATCTGACCCCGTAACCGTAGGCTGCCAGGCCCAGCGTTGCC
>NC_137613.1:31396882-31481882 GCF_963280865.1 Gymnoscopelus braueri | reverse complement strand
ATGTTGAAATGGGCCATTCTGTATAATGAGTCCTTTTACATTTGGTACTATATACTGTATATAAAATGTATTTATTATTTATTTTGATGCCACTTCTGTACCTTTCTCCTGTAAAATTTTGAATTAAAGATTATTTATTTGTAACAGAATATTTCTACATTGTTGTATTGCTACTTTTTGTTCAAGTAAAACATCCGAGTACTTCTCCCACCATTGCAGTTCCTACCTTGGGGTCTTCCTCATAATAGTACTGCTGGGTGGAGAACCACCGTCCCGCCAGGTGGTCCCCGACAGTGTGGGCCAGGGCCGAGTAGTAGTCCCTGGGGGTCGCCACGTTCCTGTCCTTCACCAGGGTTAAGTGGAGGTGCCGGTTGAAGCTCTTCTTGATCTCAGAGACATCTCTGTTCTCCTGGTCACTCAGAGGCACTTCCATGATTCCAGCTCTAATCAAAGACACAGGAACTGTTGTGTACACAATGGACTGTAGAAGATGTGCACAGGAACGCCCCTTCTCTTGGAACGCCTTTTCACTTGTCACATTGCTGGCTACAGTGGCTATTTGAGAAGTAAGGGGGAGACAGCAGACCTGATAATACGACATAACAAAATAAAAAGGAAAAGAAAAAAGTAGAACAGTATGCAGCATTCATCTGTAAATAACAGTGCTTGTTTTACCTCATACGATTACTTTGCACACATGTACATAGATGAGTGTGCTGATGTTTAACAGGTTTGCCTTACTGCACAGATATACCTGCAAAGTCAACTTGATGTTCATCTGCCTATAATTACTTTGTCTTGCATTCTATTATACCCCCCCCCACCTAATTCTGTACATTCTCTATTGCACATTCTCTGTTGCTATATCTTGTTCTCTTATTTTATTCCATACAGTACAGTACTATACATTTTTTCTGATCATCATCAGGTGTGTATGATGTTGCATAGTCTTGCATTTGACATCCTGACCAAATCGTTATACAGTTAGGTGTGGAGTCACTTTCTCTCTATTTGCTGCTATCATACACTTTGCAAAATAACATGCAAAATGGCAACCAAACTCAATAAAACAGCTAATCAACAAAACCACTGAACATTACACTTTAAATCAATCTTTTGTATTTCAACCAAAATAAATAAATATTTCAATATTTAAAAACTTCAAGCTAAACAAACATTTCAAACTTCATGTTCACTCACCAATTCAGCAATCATTCTGATCTCAGTCAGTTAAGTTTCAACCAGCAATCAGTGTAGGTGGTGGAAATCTAAAAAGCCAGCATTACAACTAGTTATAGTTGAGCATACAATAATGCATCAAAGTTGGTAAGTTCAGAATTTAAGCAATTGTTTGTCTATACATCTACATGAGGTAAAACGTTCCGTTCATTGCTTAATTTATTCTCTTGTAGGGTCTGTTGTGAATTTAGGAGACCCTCTGTGTGGTCATAACAGTACTGTGACAATTCAGTTGAAGTAATCCTCTGTGTAAAGCAGTAGGCCCGGGAAAACAAGATGATACATAGGTAGTATCACCCGACAGGTTCACAAAGTTTATTACACACAAGGAATACATATAGGGCTGGACACATGACGTGACCAGAACATATGAGACATAAGGAAGAACAGAACGTAATAGGATAAGAATAAGAATGACCTTACTGTAGACATCTAACAGATGCATCTCGTATCAATAATGGACATGATATATTAGGACAACAAGATGTATCTCGCATCAAGTACATAGGCGTCATCAGCCAGATGGGGGCAAGTCCTGTAAAAGAACTGTGCTTTTCTCTCGGGGGCCGCAAGTGGGAAGTGGTTTGATGAGAATTGTCGTGAGGAGCAGGCTTCAGTCTGCAAGTTCAACATCGTCTGAACAGACACACACACACACACACACACATCTTACCATAGAATGCTTGTTGCTGTGTAATCATTGTTCATTGCCACTTTCACTTCTAATCTGAAATAAGGGGGTTTAAATCAGTGCTTCTAGGTGGATTTGCATTGGGACCTAATACAAATCCATTGCACATGATCAGTTGCATTAAAGTCATATAGAACAGCTTTTAAAACCAAAATCAACAACGAAAACAAGTGCAAGTCATCCCACATATAGTGATGCATCAAAATGAAAATTTATTTATAGAATGCAAGGCCACAAA
This sequence comes from Gymnoscopelus braueri, assembly GCF_963280865.1. Taxonomy (NCBI): domain Eukaryota; kingdom Metazoa; phylum Chordata; class Actinopteri; order Myctophiformes; family Myctophidae; genus Gymnoscopelus; species Gymnoscopelus braueri. The sequence continues at coordinate 31,479,714 of NC_137613.1, read as the reverse complement.
ACCCCTCCCTGTAAACATGACTACAGTATATGGCCTTACCCCTGATGTGAACATCAAGTATTCAGTAGTTGTAACGTGTCTGGTACATTCTTTGTGGTTACAGAAAATCCTAGTTAGAACATGGGTTTTGAAACAATTCAAACAAAACAGGCAGGGACAGAGGTCACTTGCAGTAGCATCACTGACCTCTGTGTATGTGTAGAAAGAGTGATATAAAATACAATGATATTGGTTCTTTCTTATTTCTGAAATCCCATTAAACTCAGTTTTGGTGCTGGCACCTTTCACTAATATTAAAGAGATGGGAGATTCTTTTTTTCCCCATGAGGAGGACCCTTCGTAAAATAGTCCCATGGCCCTTTTTTTTGTGTCATGAACCACATTTTAAGAAACACTGGTTTATTACAAACTTCTCTTCTGCTATGCCTTGCCAAATTGGTGCAAGGTTTAATAAATCATTAGATTGATAAAGATCTCAACTTGCTGCATTCCTTACACCAAAGATTATTTCAGACTGCGAGCCTTGTCAGCTTTTATTTTGTTGTCTAGCCTGAAAAATAGTCAATAAACGATGGAAACAGTGTTTTTACGTTTGTCGTTTTGTAAACCACTATTCTGCAGAAACGTTCTGTGTATTCTGAGACACTTTATATTGAAAGGAGAATAGTTTACACTTGAAAAACACATCCAAAATAATTATGAAGTATCTTACTGAAGTACGGTGTTATTCTGTCATCTTGGCTTCTGCCTTGGCTGTTACCAATAAAACCGCTCCACGGTAAACAATGGAGGCCTGTCCACATCCTCACTGTTTTCAGTGGCTTAACTTCCTGTAGTTGATGTCAAGCGCACCGTCCATAATTCATAAAAGGTCACTATGGTTTAGAGTAAACTAAGGGATAACACAACAGGTCATAGGCCAGTGTGAGATGACAGTTTTGTAAAACACTAAACTTTTAGTGATTTTTTTGTCAACCAGAATTTATTATAAAAAAGAAAAAAGAAGAAAGAAATGAAGTTATGTACACAAACACAAAACTATTTAAAAACACTAAAAAGTTAAAACATATACATTGAGCAAAGGTCCTAAAATGCATTTTCTTTAAATGCCCCAGCAGCTTGCTCTTACTTACAAACGAGATTCAAATAAAACAATTGAATTCTCTATGGCAATGTTGAGAGAATGATAAAAGTTGCGTTCAAGTAACAATTACAATAACATAATAACATGTGTGCCCCTTATTTGGAAACCATAGAAGTACATCAAATAAATTCAAAAGAATGAGAATGAAAATGTCTTGGGGGGAAATGTGCTCTTTTTTCAGTTTCATTGGAAGCATGAATTTTGGTAGGAAATGCACTTCTGTTGAGCCATAATAAAACATTAGATGAAGAAACACAATAAAATGATCTAATCTGATGCTATTTTTAAAAGTGACTGAGTCACTCCAAGTTCAGTTAGTGACCACGTCCCAGATTCCCTGAGTGTAATAAACCACTTAAACCCTATTATACTTAGGACCCCAGGGTCCCCCAGGGGTCTGTTCTTGGTCCCCTCCTTTTTACCCTATCTACACCAAAGCTCAAAATGCTTTGTATCATGTATTGAGCTTGTAGATCGGCTATTTTCTGCGAATGTTCACCCCAGAATAGAGACGCTAGGGTTCATGTGGTTAATGCAATGTTCTGTCACATTCCTCCATCACAGTGAGCCCTTGGAAAGCCCAGAGTTGTCACAAGTAGTCTGTAACAGCAGTCTGTTGATCACACGGTCACAGCATCACCGTGCTATACGGAATCCTCTATTATCATGTCAGCCATTGGTTCTAGCTCAGGTTCTAGGTCTGCTGCGGAGAGGCGGATGGTGTTAATGTCCCCTATGTTCTTGAATGTGTACAGCTCATTGTCCACCATCCTGCGGTCATGGAAGCCCAGGCTGTCCTGCCGGTCGATGGGGATGGGGGTGCGGGGTCGGGACGGGATGAAAGAGTCTGCAGGATCCAGGAAATAGTCAGTCTCAAGTTTTTCCCTCGGTTCTGGTTCTCTTATGGTGGGGAGTTCTCCATCGATAGGTCCAGTGAAGGTCTGGTACGAATCAGTCTGAATCCCTTTGAAGTGATCCGACATGCTGTCAACATAACTGGAGTCCCGCAGTAGATGTCCATACACCATGGTCTCGTCAATGGAGGTATAGATGTGGGACTCGTTGTCTGAACGAGTCTTGGAGAAGTGCCTGTCGCCTGGGCGGAAAATGTTGCCCTTGCCGATGTAGATAGAATTCTCTGTGCTCATTTTCCCTTTCTTTTTCCTGTTCAGAAGATTAAATAAAAGAGCCGTTATTTGAGAGAGCAGACATTACACAACACCAGAGGCTCTTTGGCTATGTTCAGACTGGCAGCCCAAATCATATTTTTGTCCTATCCAGATTGGAATCAAAATGTTTTTAATTGGATGGATAAAAAAAGATTTGGTAGTAGGATTTGCTTGGTTTTGGTGGTGCAAAGACCGCAGATACAGTCTTTGCACCACAACAAACAGCTGCCAACATAGCTTACTTTATCTTCTTCATTAATTTATTAACACATACATGGAATTCATCCTAACTATCAGGAGCAGTGTTCAGCCACCAAACAGCACCTGGGGACCAGCTCCAGCTCTAGACCGGTGCCTTGCTCAAGAGCACTGGCAGGTGCCCCATGTGAACAGGGAGAACATTCTAACTCCACGTCATTCAAAGCCAGGACCTTCTTGATGTGAGACAACATTTTTACCTACTGAGCCAGCATGCCACTCACAACAATGATAATGTTGCCTCAATGCTTGTGATAGATTTACAATGAAAGAAGTCTGTTAAAAGAGAGTCGTACTCACTTTGTCACAATGCACACAGCAGCCAATATGATGACCAGAAGGAGAAGAAGCGCTCCTACAATGCCCAGAATGGTGGCTAGGATGTCTGCAGAATAAATAAATAAGAAAAACACAAACATTAGCAGTCTTGTGATCTGTACAGGAAATAGTTCAAGACATCCAATGGTAGTATTCTGGTTAAAATGTTATTTTTTTGTTGTCTTCCATTCTCCTCTGGTATCCCCTTCCTCACATTTCAATTAGAAAAACAAATGATATTATATTGAACAGAGGTAAGAGTGCATTTCACTGCAAGGAAAAGGTCAAATACACAGAAATGCAGATATCCAGGGTTTGAGTTGCTGGGCGGAATTGGGGGGATCCTCTGCTTTTGATATCCCCCCTTTGGTCATTCATTTTTATCACCGGTGGGGATATGTTTCGTCCATGCTACTGGTCAGACTGAAATAAATGCATTTCCGTTCGGGAAATGTAGACTGTCTGATATCACAATTTAACATAACTTTAAAAATGTATGTTAACCTCATTACCCCCGGCATCCATATTTTGGGCAAATTATTATTATTTTGTAAAATTCTAACAAAAATAGAACATCTACAAGTTCACATGTGACCTGTTGTGAGCTTGTAGATCTGCCATCTTCACTGTTTGTCATACGAAGAAGTATATAGGGCTTGAAGTGGTTAAGAAAATGTCCACCCCTCGAACCCTGCATATATCTGATGTATACATCTTACAACAACGCGTGGTAAAAATACAACATGTCCTTACTGTTCTTCTTCTGCAAGGTGACTTTGGTGACAGCTCCAAAGTAGCCCTCATCTGGCAAACAGTTGGACATGTTGAGATAGAAGCTTTCTGGAACCGGCAGCTTGTCATGTGTCAGCTTCTCATCTTCCCTGCGGCTGAACATCTCCTCCTTGGAGCCCAGGGTTTGGACCTTGATGCCTGTGTGCCTCTGACCACACTTTGGCTGGCTGACGTTGACAAACTGCAGCTCTGCAGCGTACTGGCTCTGCAGATTGACGATCCAGGACACTGTAGAGAACGGCTTCATGCCATTGGGCCAGTTAGGGGTGGCCAACAGGCCTGGAGAAGACATCTTGGGGTTCACAGTGTAAATGATGCTCTCTGAAAAAGCAGAGAAATTAGGTTATAATGTAGCAAATTTGTCGCCACCAGAAGCCTCCACCTTCTGTCCTTCAGCGCCCCCATGTGAAAATGTATAAGGCATACAGTACAGATATTACAACATTTTACACAATGACAAATTCTAAAAACTATCAAAGAGGACTAAGATGATTATGTTTATTAATATTCCACTTTTCTAGTGCTGCTCTATCAATATTTAGTTATTGAAATGCCCACATTTCCCTTTGGGGATTAATAAATGTCTCATCGTCTCTAAGATAAAACAATGTATTAACTGTAACTGTTCACACCTCTGATTTCCTTGCTGAAGGAGACGTTAAGAAAAGGCATTCTGGTCTCACTGAAGTCCTGGGCTGTGGCAGTGACAGAGATGTTGGCATGGACCTGGATTTTCCTGATGATTCCCTTGGGGCAGAAATCCCCGATGGCCGATCCGTCTGCCTCAGCAACATGCAGGGAAAAGCTGCCGTTACACTCCTGTCCGGGTAGGGACTGTCTGAGAGAGCCTGTGGGGGGGAGCAGGTCCACCGTGCTGTCCTCCGGGATGTTCAGGTGCCAGGTGAAGCTGTGGAGGGGCATGGGCAGACAGGAGTCCAGGGTGGGGACGGTGAGGGGCGTGCCACTCACTGAGCAAGACTCCAGACTCTGACAGCCTGTTGATCAGAGGTACAATGACATGGAAGGCTTCATCATCATCATTTCTTTACGCAACACTAGTGAGCATAATTTCAACTGTACTATATATCGAGAGTAAATAAGACCACAATGAGGGATATCAAGGGCCAATAAGGTTAATGATGGTTATTTGGGACTTCTATTGTCGCTCTCGATAAGAAGATAGAATTAGATATATTACAACAGATGCAATTCCATGGGGACATTGGGAAAGTAATGTTAATGAGACTCCAAGATATACATCAGTTTACACAACAATTGTGGGAGAAAGGGGCAATTGATGTGTTCAACACAGATCTCAAAGCTCTAAACACTGATAAAGCACTTCTGTTCTAGCCGTTCATTTTTAATTGTCTTGATTTTGTAGAATAGATAAATCAATCTTACCGATAGTTTTACTGGCAGTGAGACGTAGATCTTCATTTGGACAGTCGAGGAAGGAGAGTTTGGCTTTAGTGCCCGGGGCCACAACGATGTTCTTTTTAACAACAGAATCAATGCTCATCTCACAGTAGGGATCTGAACCCACCTTCTCCAGCTGGAGGGACAGGCCGTCCCTTTTGGTAAGATCTACTGTACATAGAACTGGACAGAAAACACCAACAAAACGTTAAATATCAGAATATCAGAAATACATGCAGATTGACTGATGTGTAACGCGTCTTCTGTTATACAACCAGAAAAAGAAAAAAAAACATCCAGCATCTGGCTATAAGTATTACTGCTTATGATGTAATGCACTTTATACCAACTATATCTTGAGTACAGGCACATGCAGGTCATACTAAAATAAAATAACTAACCTGGCATTGTAGAACTCTTAATGTTTTACAAATCTGGTTATTTTATGAAGGGAATCAGTTCATCTGATTCGCTTTATAAAAGCAAATGGAATGTTAAAATGATTTTTATTTACTCAGCATGGTAAACTATGGGAAAAGCTTAGTTTTAGAAGCAGTATCAGAATGTCACAACCAAACCCTACATGGAAAAAGCAAGTCTCCATCAACAAGTGCGAACACTGAAACATCAAAGAATATCAAATCACCTGGATGTCCACTCCTCATGCCAGACACTCTGAACTTCAGGGTAAGACCTTGCAGTGTGAGGTTGGTCTCACAGTTCCACAGAGACATGTCAAAGTTGCCCTGCTTGTGCGCCGGCTGAGGGCTCGTTAGGGTCAGTTCAGTCACCTTCTTGTCCTCTTTCTCGTATTCCACCTTCACTTCCTTACTGAGGCATTCTGGGTCGGTGTGCTCCAGGAAGCGCACAGTGTAGTTGTGCATGCCAGGCACTACAAAGTCCCACCTCATCTGTTGATTGTCAGGGAAATCTCCGGGGTAGTTGGTAGAGATGAAGTCAGTATCTGATGCGCCCCGTGGGAGATCCACTTTAACTATGGCCAACACTGGTAAGAGAGAGAGAGAGAGAGAGAGAGAAAGAGACAGACGTCTGAATAATTCGATAGTTCACAGAAAGGCTGCATACCAACAACGTGAGTCATACCAGCAACACATCTTTTGCGTTCTGAACCAACTCTCTCCCCACACTGTTGGGGAATCCCAGTGGGACTACACTATTTCATTCGCCGGGGGAGATCTTCATGAACAGTAACGTTAATCTATTAACAGGTCAATCAGATGCCATATACTCTATGGCATAGAGGACCAGAGCTAGTGATACCTGGTATACAACAGCACTTACTGTTGGTCTCAGGCCCAACTGTCAGCTTGAAGTCCAGGGGGTCTAGTTTCTTGTCCCATGGCACCTGTAGAGACATACGACCCTTGTAGCGAACCTGGATGGTACTGATGGTGCCACTTCGACAAAAGGTTCCAATGGTGGCTGGTCCACTGCGTAAGTAGGTGACAATGGTGTACGTGTGCTCATCTGTGCACGTCTCCCCATTGGGAATCTGTTTCATTCCTGGTTCTGGGAACTCCATTTGGAAGGCCCGATTAGATACTACTTTCAGATCCCAGATGAAGGTTCTGTTGAAGTCGGGGAACAGGGAGGACTCAGCCTGAACAATGTTACCACTGCAGGCGATTTCTGTGCAGTCTAGATGTGCGGGAGGCAAAGCAACAGAAGAGTAATTTAACTGTTTGAAATAACACCATTCACCAACCAAAACAATACAGCACAAAAATGTACTATGATTTTTTCTAGTACGGAATATATCGCAATATGTACTGTAAGATCCCAACTTTTGTGTCAAGAACATTGATAGAAGAGTAAGAATACAACTAGCTACGGGAAACTGAAGACAAATAAATGTTCCAGTTGTTTTTAAAAGCCTCTTACCGATGTCTCGGATGATCGATACACTGAAGAAGTCCTGTGGTCGAGGACAGTCAAACTCTACTGAGGTGTTTCGAGCGTCATTCAGGATCAGATACGTCGGGTGGCACTTCTGCTGGGGTTCTTCACCAACACAAACTTCACAAGGTGGCTCCTTGCCCTGCCTACTGATGGTGACTCTGGTGTCAGGGTCAGGCATCACAGACATCCTTCTGCCCTCTGAAGGGAGACAGAGGGATGAGATTAGATTAGCTACGAAATATTACATAACAGTATTAATCGTCCACAATGGGCCCCAGATTAATTCATATTTATTGTCATAGATGGCATAGCCTACATAAGAAACCATATCCACAATTAATTCAATTTAAGTATATACAGTATAAGACTAATATAAGAAGAATCATTATTTTTCAAGAATTATTTTGCAGTTGGCTACCATAGTAAAGAGTGCCTATTGAAATCATACAATGAAGGTCATATACCAGAATAACAGAATACACATGTATCAACTGCTTGTTATTATGCCATGGCTCTGTAGGAGGCAAGCAGTCTATCAAATCAAACTTTATTCATAAATCACCTTTAAAACAACCAAAGCTGGCCCAAGTGCTGTACACGGTTAAAACAAAACAGAGCATCAACAAATAATGTACACATGTGCCCATCTACGCACAAAGAAAATGTATGCAAAGTTAAAACAAATTTGATAGGCTCTAGAGCAATTAAAAGCCATGGAGAACAAGTGGGTTTTTAGTGGAATTTAAAAACCCAGATGGACTGGGCAGATCTGATGGGGATGGGCAGGCTATTCCAGAGTCTAGAAATGGGTCTGAGAGTCTGTCTGTCCAGGGCTTTGTCTAATACTTTGTCTAAAAGGTCCGTTCATAAAAGTCCTTGCGGTCTTGTTTCCAATGAGGTCCTTGATATTCAATTCATAGACAATCTAATCACGCAAACCACTGGGCTGACCTATAGCATCAGCGCCAAATTTCCTGGCAGCATGCCTTTTGAAATATTTAACTTGAATTGTATAAAGGAAGTTGATGGGGGGTGGATAGGGCTCAAACCTTGCCCAAAATGTGTCATACATCATAGATATGTCATAAATGTAGATGATGACGTCTTTGACAGGCCACATAGAGAGCCATGCCTTTTAGACCCCATCTTTGTTTTTATTAACAACAACCTTCTACCTGTGTGACTGAGTGATGTCTCGTTTTCATGTTTAGTTTAAAAAAGCTACAACATTCATATAGTTATTAGTCATATAAGCATTGTATCTGGCCTCAGGAATACACTTCAGGTCAGCAGGTATTTAATCTCCTTTAGTGACTAGTGAGGTTTACACATCTATGACATACAAGACTCAAATCATTACCAATCATTGGATCATCGGTCTGTTTATGCAGAGCTAATCTCGCAAACCACTGGACTGATCACCGCCAAATGTCTTGTGCACACTGCAAGTAGGTCAAGGAAGTACATGCACTTTCTTTATCCACATATGTTTTATATTGTTTGAAATGTGTAGCTTTAATTTCATAATTGAAGTCAATTGGGCTCAGATCGGGCTGAAACCGTTCCCAAATATGGAGCCATACAATATAGATGAGTCATCGATGACCGAAATCACACCGTTATAGACCCTACTCTTGTTATTATATAAGAAATATAATTGATAATATATAACTATTGTTAATAATTAATAAAATATGTATGGTTATTTTCTAAATGAAATTTTCAGTTATGTTAATGAAGTCATTTTGGTCACTTGTGTATAAATGAAGCTTTGTAGGACTTACGTTTGGGCACTGCTTTTACAGTGAATGCAGTCGAGCCTGGTTCTTCACCCTGGGGGACTTGTATTGTCACCGTTGTCTTGCCAAGCAGATCCAGATGAGAAATAGTTCCCTTCCTGCAATAGTAATTAGTTTGGACCTCTCCTTCACTATTAGTGGTTCTCACAGTGTACTTGTAACCATCTTCACATTTCTCTGGTTCAGTATTTTCCTTTAATCCATCACCAGGGAAGTCCAAAGACAGTACTGTCTTCTCTGGTAAACTGACTTCCCATGTGAGGCTTCTGGGGAATTCTACGAAGAGACCTGGCTGAACGTCTCCTGAAGCTGGACTGCAGGAGGTCTTGGTGCATTCTGGGTGTTTAAAATTAGAAATTATCATTAATGCACTTGACATTTCAGGGCATTTAGCAGCTGATCAAACAACAATTGCAAGTGTACAAAAAGGTAATTCCGTATTCTTTTAGAAAAAAAATATATATATAGTCAATACATGAATGTTGTCTATTCAGCCTCTTTGCTCTTTATTTTAATACATATTAAAACACAATCATTTTGCTTTCATCATTTCTGAATCAACCCTCACCTATTTTCTTCTGGATTTGAACACTAAATGAATCTTGAGGCTGAGGGCAGCTAAACTCCAGTGAGGACTGGGCATTTGGGGGATTTGATATTTTCAGTTCCGTAGAGCTGCAGGTGGGGTTGGAATCCTCATTTAAGCACACGTTACAGTTTGGTCCATCAGCCTCACCAGTGATTATCACAGTGGTCCCCATGTCAGTGGTTATAACCACTGGTTGACCTTTTGAAAGACAGAGAGGGAGAGAGAGAGGGTGAGTTAGTATATGCACTCTTTCTTCCTTTAAGAATAAAAACCTCACCGAGCTAGAAAGAAACAATCTGGTTTGACTATGTCCTTACTCAAAGGCTTGGCAGACACGGTGAATACAGTAGGAGGTGGTTCTATCTTCGGTTTAACTTGTAGAGACACAGCAACTTCACTGGGCAGGTCTAAATGGGTCACAGAACCGTCTATACAGTAGGCTTGAGTCCAGACATCTCCGTTCCGTTTGTCTTGGGCTACAGAGTACTGAAAACCATCGGGACATGAATTTGGGTCCTTGGTTTCTTCGATTCCTTTCCCAAGGATGTCCACACCCAAGACAGTTTTTTCAGGTGCTTTTAGGTTCCAGGTGAAGGTTCGCGAGAATTCTGTGAGGATGGAAGGTTCAGCTTCTCCAGAAGTAGGGCTGCAGGAGTCTTTAGTGCATTCTGAATATGTAAACAAAACGAGAGGTTAAGAAAAGAAAATGTCCAAACTGGTTTTACAGTTTGAGTGCTGAGAGGGTAGATTTAATCAATAGAACAACCTGGATGTTCTCATTTACTACCTTCAGAATTCAGAATACCTATTCTGGGAAACTTTAGCCTTTGATTACATGCATGTTGCAATACATTGACTGCATTCATATTAATGCAGTCAATGGGATGTTACAGTGTAGTGTGTGAAGCTGACTGAAATAATTGAAGATTTCAAACAATGGAGCAATGTATTCCAACATTATTATAGGCAGTGGTGTAAAGTAACTAAGTACATTTACTCAAGTACTGTACTTCACAATTTTGAGGTATTTTTACTTTACTGGAGTATTTCCAATTTTCTGTACTTTTACTTCTACTCCACTACATCTTGAGGCAAATATTGTACTTACTCCACTACAATTATTTTGCACTTTAGTTAACTAGTTACTTTGTAGATTTTGATTTTTATTACAAAAACATACATTAACCACTTCAGCCCTATACATTTCGGCCATTTGAAAATAGCCGATCTATAAGCTCACAATGCGTTGCATCGCGATGCATTGTGATCTAGTAGCTTGTACAGTAGCCTGTGAGCTTGTAGAAGGGCTATTTTCAAAAGATTTGTTTACATTTGAAAATTTGAAATGGGACATTTTGCATAATGAGTACTTTTACTTGCAACAGAGTATTTCTACATTCAATGCACATGCAGTATTGATACTTTTACTTAAGTAAAAAATGTGAGTACTTTTTCCACCACTGGTCAATGGGATGTTACTGTGTAGTGTGTGAAGCTGACTGAAATAATTTAAGATTTCAAACAATGGAGCAATGTATTCCAACATCATTATAGGATGGAGAAACTCACCTATACTGCCAACAACCTTGACAGCGTATGCCTTCTCAAGCGGCTGGGAGCAGTTGAAGAGCAAGGTGACCTCTTCTTCAGCTGCCACGGTCAGAGTGGAATGACAAGACGACTGGGTGTTATTGACCCCGCTGAGTGTGCACACAGTGCATGGGTCATCAGGCAGGGTAGTGGATACAGTCATCACAAAGCCTTTCTTAAGTTTCACCGTCTCCTGTAGACATTCTGAAGAAACAGCAAAAAGGGTGAAGGTTAAAGCGACAATCCAGGACTTCATTCTTATGAATAAAATATCATTTCAACCAATCTGTAGTATGATTATCTTTAGGACACCTACTGGTTGACAATAAACTTATATGAAGCACACCGAATTGGCTATTATAGTTAGAACATTGTTACAATTACCTCTTTCTCTGTCAGGAGACATAAAACGTACGGATTGTAGCTTTAAAATCTTTTATTCTTGTGAATCGGTAATTCAACAATTCTCCCAACCGGATTGGACAATGAAGTAGTATTCTATTCCATTATGTTTGTTACCAAACTCGAGACAAAGAGAGCTATACTCTACACATAGCACTACAATGTGGATCTCAGACTGCATGTGATGTCAGTCATCCATGATGCAAGCTATCTATGACATATGTTTCTATGACTTATTAAAGTGAAATGTTTCATAAAAGTCTAGCGGTCCAGCGGTTTGTGAGATTATTAGCACCAGACACACAGACACACAGACCCTCTTTACAGTCAAGACAGCTAAGACGCTGTATAAATCACATTGTGTGGATCCACATGAGAATGGTGTGGCTAGATAGATAGTTCAGGTTAGCTTGACATTCAAATCAACAGAGAGGAAAACGGTGTCAGGTGGCTGGACACATCAGTACACACACAAAGCAGAGCAGTGTCCAAGTGTCACTTACAGTGTTACGCTATCAACCGAGCACCATGGATACACACCTAATAACAAAAGGTATAAGCCTATGAACCTGGTCGATGTCAACGCTTAAGCAAACAGAATGGTTCCCGGCACACCTGTCTCTGTGACCACTTATAGCACTGTACCAGTGCCAGTGGACCAGAGACCACAGAAGACTCATTGAATTAGTCCTGAGTCATCCGCTGGGGGGGGGGGGGGGGTGTTGAGGTGAACAAGCCCTCTGTCCTGTTTTTCAAACATGTATATCTGACTGCCCTTCTCTGTGATATTTGACTCTCCTCAGTGACTCTTGATACATGTTCCCTGTACTTCCACATTAGGTACATATGTAGCCTAATCCTTTTACAACCTTAGTTGAAACAGTTACCAGTCATTTCCTGTAATTGTATGCAGTAATAGTGCTGGGGGCAAATTTTACTTTTGGTTCCAACCCTGTTTAGGTCCTCACAGAGGTTCATTTGATGCACACACACACTCAGACAGAAACTTAAGTGTATCAGCAAGTATTTCTATTTCATCATGAGGACTACACTGCAGTCTTCACAGTTAATATTATTCATTTGGTGTGTTCAACCAAACACATTTTTCAAAAGAATTTGAAGAACAGATCTGTTTGCCCTCACACAACTAGAACAGGGTCTCCAAATCATTTATTTATTCAGCACAAGGGGAAATTAATGGCACAGGTGAAGCCATCTTCAGTGGACTCTTTATGCTGTGATGATAAAGCAGTGGGCTATTTGCAAACATTACAACTACTTACTGCATGTTTTACATAAGAGGTTCCTTCAAATCCTGATTGTCATGGACCCCTGGTTTTCTATCCTGACAGCAAGTTGATTACATTTTCCTGGTGTGTACTTTATTAAGACTAATTAGACATAGGACACCTGGTGATGAACATAATGAATTAATTATATTAAAAACCAGCAGACACTACAAGGGTCCCTAAGGACCAGTTTTTTTTTAGGCTACATTGATTTACATATTTTTGGGCTGTTTTTTTGTTTATAGCAGTGCTTCTCAAAATGGGGTCCAGGGGGTCCCCAGCTAAATTATTTAATAGGCCTATAGCATCAAAATCTGTTTCACCACTTTAACCCTATTTTATACTTTGGCTATTCAAGAATAGACGATCTAAAAGCTCACAACGCAATGTGATGTATTGTGAGCTTGTAGATCGCCATTTTTTTATTTGTTTGGGATTTTTTATTTGTTTGGGATTTTTTAAATAATTTAAAGACAAATCTTTTATCTGGGGGTCCCTAGCACAAAATATTTTCAGAAGGGGGTCCGCGACCAAATGCTTATTAATTTGAGGGTTCGTAACATGAAAACTTTGAGAACCACTGGTTTATACTTACAGGACATTGTGGACAGAGAGGGTAAGACTAAGTAAGTAGGGCTGCACAATATAAGCATATTGTTTCAGAATCGACATCAAAATGTAAATGTGTAATAGCAGTCAGTCGCATTGTACTAAAACACTTTTGCTTCTTGATGGAAAACAAAAACTGTTTTGCATTTTTTATTGTTACTGGAAGTTGTGCAACACAAGCCTCCAGACAGAATCAAACATCCCCTTTTATAGGACAAAATTATGACAGTTTAATTTACATTTAAATCAAAATGTCCCTTACCAGTCAAAGTACTATTATTTGTTTATTTTTTAACAGGAAGCACTGCAGTATTCAGCATTTGAACCCTTTCAGTTCACACACAAGATGCAGCAGTTGAAATCACCAGAAACTTGGTGACTTGAAAGTTGAAAATGTCCGTATCATAGCATTTGCTATGAAATGGAGAAAAGCCTCCCTGGCCTATACAATAAATGCAGTTCTAAAGGACAGTGACTGTAAACAATGGGTGTGTCACAGACAGTGCCAGACAGTGAAACGTTGCTGTGGTGAAGTAGTGTTGACAGTAAACTAATTAACGTTCAAGAAATACAGAAATAATAAGATAGTCCCTAATGTTTATGAGTTATCCAGAAAAACTATTAGAAAGTTATTAGGTTAATGTGTAGCCTATGGGGTCTATATGCACCAAATCTATCAGAAATCTTCTTTCAGTTTAGCTGGTAAAAAGTCATATCTCAGCAGATTGGTGGTCAATCATTGATGGGGTATTATAGGGGGGGTGACAAACTGACAATAATGCCTCCAAAAGCGCCATGAAATTATCCTGGAGTAAAAAGAGTTCAAAAGTCATGGCAGCTATATTCATTCAGGGCATTACAGTCTTTATTTTCATCACTGTCAACTCAAATTATTACATTGCCAAACAAGTCTTTTAGACTCTGGTGTTGGTTGAGATGATGTTTGTTAAAAAAAACTAAACTTTTGACAGCCATGCTGTTTTTACAAAGCCTAACCTGAATCCAAGCAAATTATGTTACTAATTGTGTCTAACAGTGCATTAACAGACTTGAATGTAATAAATAGACTAGCCATGTCAACCTATATAGATTTACTTAAATAATGTAGCAGAGGTCTAAAGCAAACAATGCTTTTACAAGGCCTATTAAACACAAACTTCTTCTATCCTATTTAGAGACTATTATGTTCTCACCTGCGAAGTTGAAGAGTAACATCATGGTTCCCAGGAGTATAGACATGCAAATCACAGAGAACCTCATTTTGCTAGATACAAAAATATATATAAAAGCCTACGAGACTTTTTTTAAAACTATATATGCCTGCTATCAAATACGAATTTTCATTACAACATAATATCCCCACGTTTGAACCATAGAGTTATAATATATCCGTTTGAATGCTCACGACGGCGTTGACAGCAGCAGTCCTCCTGCTGCAACTTCCTGATGTGAGCCGAGCTGCACGGCAGAGCGGAGGGCGTGGCTCTCAGGGGGCGTGACTCTGTCAGGTAAGTTACCTGTTGAAACCTGACAGTCAATGAATGGTTAGGCCCTGTTGTGCTGCTGGCCCGTGGTCGCTGCGATGTTGCCAGATTTTGCGAGACAAATAAGCAACCAGGTCTAGGAAAACAAGCCCAAAAGAAGCAACAATTAGGCCACATGAGCACTTTAAACTAACCATTTGAAAATAGCCGATCTACAAGCTCACAACGCGTTGAAACCCGCAACTACCAATATATTTACAAGCAACTTTACAGAAAAAGAAGCCCAAAGTCGCTTATAATAAGCCGACATGGCAAGACTGCCCCCGAGCCGATACCAAATAACTGGGGGGGTTTACACAGGAGTCATCCTTTGTTGGCACCCTTCTGGATGGCTGCCCTATTTATAAACACTGTCACATGCCAAGGATGGTTGGCACTGACTGCTGCATCATGCTGTGTCCGCAAAAAGAGAAAGGGAGTGGATGGAGCCTGCAGAACTAATATATAGGGCATCTGTTTATTAATGATGTTAAAGGAATGAGCTACACACATAATAACACATATAAGCCCGATAGGCATAACTTTGACTTAAAAGATGAGGGAAAACTTGACAATTGTTGATTTGGGGCTGGTGTGTTTTCAGTTCAATATCTATAAAAAACCTGTCCGTTCAGTGCCATTTTGTTTTACATGGAGTTTGTTGTCACTTCATGGAGTATTGGGGTTAATACTGTCAGTATTACAGAGGCATCCTCCTGCCTCCACACGCCTCATGACGCCAGCATTCCTGAGTGAAACAGCCGGAGGCCCGAATGTGCAGCACGAATGCACGGATGTGTCCTCACAGTCATACTTGTGTGGTCATGTATGTACGCATACACATGCTGCTCACGCACGCATTGCGCGCTCGCGCGCGCACATGCACTCATATACACACATTGACATTGAACTTTTTGGTGAAACCAGTTTAACAGAGGATATAGGAGAATGGTGTTTCACTGTTTCCCACACAGTTTCAAAACATAGCTGTAGAAATGTTTCAAAACTATAATAAAAGTATAGAAGGCCTATTTGAAAAGTATTTTCTGAGAGATACGTTTTTGAATATTTCAAAACTTTATATTCACAGTAGCCTAATCCAATGATTGTACCAGAGCAACTGTAGGATTGCCCATTACTGTAATAAATTCCCTACTGCTTTATTCATCTGGACATACTCAGTAGAACATGTAACTATCAGAGGGCTCAGACCACATGGGGGCAGCAACACACAATTTATGAGCATTAATAGTCAAATGGTATCCATTGACTCAGATCAGCATTCTTCATTTTGAATTGTTTTCTCAGAATACAGCTCTTGTTCCATCATATACTATATCTAGACTATTATATTTAGACCATAGAATAGATGGCCAAACTGTCTGTGTTGCATTTCAGTCTACAGAACCAACACTCTAATGGTTTGATTTCTATGCCTTTACAACACATGTACTAAGGTGGTTGTAATTTCTTTTTTTGGTAATTCACATTTTTATGTATTTCTGGTTTCAGCCATTTTCTTGTAATACTTTTCTTAATTGCCACCACTAGTATTTCAAATATATACCTATCTTTACTATTACTCAGATTTTGGTCCAGTGTTTCACGCAAGGGCCCATACTAAGTAAGAAAGTAAGTAGCCTTAGGAACCAATGGTTCCAGAGCCATTTGGCCCATAGGTCAGGATTCTATCTTTTGCTTCCGTAGCTTGAGGCTGCTTGATGTACAACAAGTACACCCCCTGGACATGACACTATGTCGCAGGGGTCCAACCCTTGATGCTGAGCCAAGCAGGGTACCATTTTCATCGTCTTTGGTATGACTATGCCGGAGATTGAACCCTCGAGCTCCCAATCTAAGAGCGAACGCTTTTACAACAAGGCCACTAAACTGGTTACACAAGGGTCCATACTGTGCACATTAAAGGCGGCTTTCCATATACATGGACTTACCTAGCCCCACCCCACACCGCCCACCACAGCAACGGTTTCCACTACAATGAAGTGGGTAGAGTGGTGTGTAAGTGGTACTAAACTGGTGCCTAAAAAGTACCCAGTCTTGGGTAGGTCTGAGCTGGGCTAAGCGGGGCTAAAGCTGTGACTGCTACTGATTGGTCGGCTCACAGCTGTGTCTGTCCACTCAGGTCTCTGTAAAATGTAAACACTACGGTAGCAGTGTTGCCATGTCCACTTATTATAAGCGACATTGGGCTTATGTTTCTGTAAAGTTGCTTGTAAATATTGGTAGTACTTTTACTCCACTATTATCTGAAAACGTAATAGTTACTAGTTACTAGTTACTTTTCAGATATAAATGATTACATTATAAAACATACATTAACCACTTAAGCCCTATTTTATACCTAGGCTATTTGAAAATAGCCGATCTACAAGCTCACAACGCATCGCATCATTGTAGATCTGCTATTTTCAAACATTTTAGTACTTACTTTTGGTACCTTAAGTACATTTTTTGATACCAATAGTTTTTGTACTTTTACTCAAGTAATTCCAGATTTTCACTTGTAGATGCTTCTACATTGCAGTATTGATACTTTTACTTAAGTAAAACATTTGAGTACTTTTTCCACCACTGCTTGTTTCTAAAATGTAGTTGATTATTTGGGGCTTGTTTCCATATGTTGTTGAAACCAGTGGTTCTTAAACATTTTCATGTCAAGGACCCCCAAATTAATATGTATTTGTCAACATTATATATGTATATATATTTTTTAAATAGCAGATGCACACACTCACAATGCGTCGCATCGCTACGCGTTGTGAGTTTGTAGATCTGCTATTTTCAAATAGCCGTAGATAGTCGCTTCTTTTGGGATTGTTTTCATAGACCTGATTGCTTATTTTTTTCTGCTAAACCTGGCAACAATGAATGTGCGACGATACACGCTAATAATGTTTGGCAACGTGTTTAGACACCACACAGGTCTTCCCAACAATAGCGAAGATTAAAGTCAGGGTGAACATGGCCAAATAATAACTTAAGAGCCAAACTAGCTCTGAGGAAGCACGCTAGCATTTAGGCTAACCCTGTAGCCTGAGGCTAAGTTGGTGTGTTAAAGAAAGGGGCGTTGATTTCCTTCGGGAGGGGAGGGGAGGGTGGGGATTTCCTTCGGGAGGGGAGGGGAGGGTGGGGATTTTGCGAGTGGGGACTTTTGTGCAATGGAAACGCAAGACATTTTGGTGCGGTGCAGTGCGGTTCTGGACTGTACTGGACAGTGTCGTGCTTAAGCTGTGATGGAAAAGCGGCTTAAGTGGCTCATCTTTATTGTGTTTAAGAGTGGACATAACACGAACTTCTTTTGACTCACAGCACACACAACAAAGTGTTAATTGCAAGTGTAAAATTGCAATTAACTGTTAATTGTTCATTCACACAAAAACTTTAGTTCAACAACAGCAACAGCAGAACACAGACAGAACTCGTCTAATTAATGCTCCAACTTGCGATTTGCAGATAACAGTTGTCCTCATCTGTCATCACTCACTCAGGCTGTCACCTTGAGTGAGCCAGGGGCTAAAGGCTGGCTGCCCTCTGCAGAGACCACAAGCACCGAATGCAACACCCATAAACCGAGATCCCAGCTCTTCTTACAGTTGTCTGCACCACACGTAAAATTAGACGCCCCCAGAAGTCATACTAGAGGCTTGAGCAGCCAGACACAGGCAACTGGTTGAAGCAGTGTTACGATATGGACACACATGCTAGCTCTGATCTCTTCTTTGGTAAGGGTGTACGTGTATATTCAAACTAACCTTCCCAGCTGAGTTTTGTGATTTTAAATGGAATGGCTTGCAAAGCAAGTGTGGATATTTCTTTAACGTATGTTCTGTCCTGTTGTGCTTTAAGGCCAATATATCTATTCCGTCCAACATGTGTGCCACACAGTTTATTGTCAGTGTGTACAGTGTGCAATTGTGAATGGATGGAGTGTTGGGTTTCACTCTCTGTACTACTTTTATGAATAACTATTTTTCTGTGGCACTGAAGACAAGAGACTCAGAAAGCATAATACAGTGTGTGTTCAGGTCAATAACTTTGTGTTCTGCAATGTTTTTATTGCTGTGGATTTTCAGGAAACTGTGTAAATTGCTGCAAAGCAGTGCACAGTGTTGGGAGAGCATGTCAAGCCATGGGGAAGCTTTTCCATGACACCTGTTTCACCTGCAGCATTTGCTGTGAGTATTTTTTATCTTATTTTTTAATTATTGTTACCATACTACTTCTTTTGGGTCGCCAGCTACCCATGACTTTACACACCAAGAACAATATCTGAACAGGAATACACTAATGCTCATAGCATACTGTAAGCACATTCTGACACTATGACTAGCCTACAGGATCTCATTCCTACGTATGGATAATAGTAATCATTCTGAATAAGAGCAGTAATGGTGATTTTATCAAATGACCAGTTTATTCATTTGTAGGTAAACAGCTGAGTGGAAAGAATTTTTACTTCATGTCAGGGAGGATCTTTTGCGAGGATGACTTTTTGGTAAGTATTGCTCTTATAGCCTATAAGCTGATGTGAAACTGTAGCATTGTTTCTTGTTCTGTTCAACAACAAATATGTCAATCAAGACTACTTCCTCAGTTATTATTTGGGGAATGTGTTCTTCTCCTGTCGTTTAGTACTCGGGTGTTCATCCACCAGAAATTTGCAACGCCTGTGGACATTTAGTTAATGACATGGTAAGTACAGTATTATTGTTGTTTATCACTGTATAGTATGCTGCTGCAATGTCCGAGGTCCTGAACAAAAGTAATTTTAACTCTTATGTAGGCCTACATGTACACAAGATGGATGTAACAATAAAGAACCCTAACATTTTGGCTCATAAGTTTTGGGGTTGGAAAAAAAAATGTCATTAACCCTTTCAACATAAAAACATGTTCTTTTATGTTCTAGCATGCATACCTCAAAATAGTAACAAACCAGCAACAGATTTGAACCAATTCAAATTCTTTATATGTGATTTCTCGCCCCTCGACAGGTCTTACAGGCTCGTGGTAAGTCTTACCACCCAGCCTGCTTCTGCTGTGCCATCTGTAGAGGAAACCTGGAGGGATTACCATTCACTGTAGGCAGCGATGACAAGATCTACTGTCTCAAGGACTACCACAGGTAGCCTCCGTTTACTACATTTATATGACACCACAACAAAGGGCAGTGCTGTCTCATCACACCCCTGAAACAGTCACACCCAGTATGAGCTCATTGTTACCACTTGACATCACTCTCCTTGTTGGTTTCAGGCTGCAGGCTCCCCGGTGTACAGCATGTGGCATGCCCATTGTGCCCTCTGAGGTGAGCTGAAAAGAAACCTGAAATAGAGTATTTATGATCATTGCACCATATTATTCATCTATATTATCATCATGCATCTATATTATTCATTATTGTACATTTTCTGACATTTTTGTCTATGGAAAGTGTAATTTCCATGAGTGCATCTATTAATAAGCTTACATTCTTCGTTTACCAACATTTCACACGACCAATATCCTACATATCAGTGGTTACTATGATAGTACTAATATAGACAAAGAAATTGACACACATTTTTATTTTAACTGGTAAACAATAATATAATTATAGAATATTTGTTGGTAGTGTTTGTCTTATACATTATAAAAGTTCAATTTGACAAAATGGCTTTCCATGGTATTATCAAACCACTATGCTTTTGTTTTTGTTTGTTTGTTTGTTTGCTTGCTTGTTTAGGGTTCAACAGAGTCCATTCGAGTGGTGTCCTTCAATAGAAGTTACCATGTGGAATGCTATGATACTATGATGAACCTCACTTAAGGACAAGAGGGGGTTCCCATTCTTATTTGCTTGTTTTGTTACTGAAATGTAAATGTTTAAGAGATTTTTATAACATTTTATGCAATTCCAATCTGCAATAAAATAAAAGTTCACTGCTAATACATTTGCATATTGCATGATACATGTGTAACCTAATTATAATCACAAGAAAAATGACAGTAATGTTTACCACCTTGTAATCCCGCTTTAAGATAAATTATTATTTATTTATTAACTTGTTAACTGTTTATTAACTGTTCTCAACAATACACAGCTTTTAATCCTACTTTTAATAACATTAAACTAACCTCTGTTCTCAACAATAAACAACTTGTGCTCTTCATTTTGACCAGCTTGTTCCAAACTTGTAATAAAGTGTATTTTTTACAGAACCATTTTATGTAGGCATAAGGCATATGAGCCTACATAAAAATATACAGAATAGGCACATAAATACATAAAAGTGTTACTGTTATATGAAAGGAAACAAGTTACAACAATCGAAAATGATGCGAAAAGTGCATTACAGTTAAAAGGAACACGGTTTTAAAAGGTGAATAGTAACGAAGAATACCCTCCGCATCGAAAACGTGTTTGTTGTGCGAGTGCGACTCGAACCCATGACCTATTATCATCTTCACACCAGTGCCACTCTCATAACACCCAGTATCGGCTAACAGCGCCATCGTGTGTTAATATTCTGTACCGTGAGTGCATTCCTGTCCCGGAAGAAACCTCTTGCAACTTCTGTCAAATGAAGATGAATTAGATGTGAAATGGCGTCAGTCACGGTACGTGGTTCGGTTCTCTGCATCTTGGCTTTGCTAAACTTCGCATTCGTGTTCATCACCGGGGCTGATTTTATACGTTTCGTTTCGTTTCGAGCCATTTACCATAACATCACAGGAGAGACTACACTCTGTCACGGTAAGCCTCCGTCATGTTATTTGCAGGCGACCATGTTAAAAGTATCAATGAAAAGATCACTAATAGGATTTAACAATCACAAGTAAATAATCATGTGAAGTGATGCCCTGAACATAACTGCGCGTTTACACCTTGACGCTGCTCTGCATGAAATGTGTTCCTGTACGAATAGTCCTTAATAAAACTTATTTGGCGGTCACAAAAAAAATAAGTTTAATATACCAGAAAAAGTCACTCTGGACAAAAATGGGAAAGTTTAACATCGTCTCGCGAGAATAACACACTCTTACGTGTTCGGAGAGTTCACCGCCCGGCTAGCTCAGTCGGTAGAGCATGAGACTCTTAATCTCAGGGTCGTGGGTTCGAGCCCCACGTTGGGCGCTACTTTTCTTTTCTTTTTTTGTCTGAACAATTTGATCCCTCATATCCCTCTTCTGGGCTAAAAGTTAAACATTTGGCAAAATGTGTGAACATTCTTCAAAAACAGCAAATCTACAAGCTCGCCACACAAGGGGTTGTGAGCTTGTAGATCAGCTATTTTCTGCTATTCAGCTATTATCTGATCCCAGTTTTCATGACAAACCATTGGAGTGACTTGAACAGAAAAGCATGCAGTTATCAGCAAGAAGCTGATCTAAATCACTGCACTGTATTAGTGTGTGATCACATTTATAACTTTAGGCCTTTGTGTGAGTGTGTCTTTATATTGTCATCATGTGATGTTAATTGGGGAATATGTTATTGCATGCCTGCAAGACAGATTCTCATGTGAGTAAAATAAAAGTTGCTAAACCAGATTTAATACAAAAAACAATAACTAAATATATAAAATCTAACTGATCCCAATTTATTTGATCTTTATTATGGTAAGACTCCATACCATGGTCTGTAGCCTTGCGGGACAGCTCTGTTCTCAGCTCTCTGTGTGTGGACCTGGGTCTACTGGTGGTCTTCACTGCACAGCACAGTGTGCTGGCCTGGCCTCCAGTCAAGCAGGCGTGTCAGTCTGTCCTGGGGGCTCTGAACAGGTCTGCATACTGCTGCACTACTGCACTGGCACTCCAGGTATAACACACACACACACACACACACACACACACACACACACACACACACGCGCGCGCGCGCGCGCGCGCGCGCGCGCGCACACACACACACACACACACACACACACACACACACACACACACACACACACACACACACACACACACACACACACACACACACAATGTTTAAGTTATGAAATAAGATCATGATTGTCTTATGAACTGAGTGCCATTTCTTTCTGTAAATCAAATGACAAGAATGCAGCGTTACACTGAATGCAGTTTGGCGGTTGATTTTGGAGTGTTATTTATTGTTGAAATATAAATGAAATACACAGACCGACGTAAGGTCAGTCCAGTCACACTGAATGAACTGACTAGGTCAGTATAGTATTGTATTTTCATTCATCCCTGTTTTTCATTGTTCCGTTGTTTATATTGTGCAAACTTTATATCTAGAATCTGATTGTCCTCTTTTCATAAGGTTCTAATGCGTTTCTGGCAGCCTGTGACTGGCGCCCCATGTCTGTGGTCGGTGCGCCATGCTCCTTGGAGCATCTGGTTTCCTCTGCTCTGCTTCACACTGCATTTCGTCTGCTGGGCCATCATCTGTAGCATCCTTATGATCTTTGACTACGCTGAACTACTGGGCATCAAACAGGTAAAAGCTGTCCTGACTCCTGAGTCCTGTCTGTAAACCTCTGCAATGTAGTAATGATTCATTAAAAGGACAAAGGGGCTTCTTCATTGTGTCCCCTAGAGGTCAGGTTTTCTCTTCAAGTGACAAATGCTGTCTATGCAGTTGAGGGGAAATATGGCATTTACGGTTATTACATGATTGCAAATAAAAATAAATTGAGTAGTAGTAGCAGCAGCAGCAGCACTAATAGGAATAATAGTAGTAGTAGTCATAGAAGAAATATTTATAACAATTGTAAGGCACTGAACAAACAGTATTTAAGTTCTCACATTGGCTGAAAGTGTTAAAGTGAATACTTGGGGAATTTAGCAGTGGGTAAATAGATGCTCACTACACTAGGATTATTATTGCTGTCAGTGTGATTACGTACAGGATTTTCCAAGCTCACACCGTTGTAAAAGGTTCTGTGCTCTCATGAGATTACCAAAAATCAACAACTCAATTAATGTTATTAAATATATAATATAAAAATTCTATTATTATGAGAGTCATTATACATAACTGTGTAAGGGATTACATGTGTCCTTTACATGTTACTGTATAAGTAAATGTATTTCAAGTGCACTGTTGAAGGAATACATTCCTTACTTAAGTAAGTAAACTTCATCCAGGACAAAATCTACTTCACTACATTTTCAGTGGCACATCAACATAAAATAGCACAACAGATGAGTCTTGAGTGCAGTTTGTCCATCACATACAAGAGAGAAATCTCCATCTCCATCCATTTGTAGCTTTTACACAGTCGTATGTTTTATTCAAACACTCAATGTTACAACATGTTTAACTTATTTAGAAAGATAACTTTTATATGTAAAGTATTTTATAAGTAAATTGCACAACACTGATTACGTCTTAAACTACTCTCTCTCTCTCTCTCTCCATTTTCTTCCCTCTCACACTCTTCTCTGGTCTATCTTCTCAACTAATGTGTCCCTCTCTACCTCCCTCTCTCAGGTTTATTATGACTGCCTGGGTCTAGGGGACCCCTTGTTGCTCAAATCAGCCCAGGTCCAGCGTCTCTTCTCTCACCTCCGTCACCCTGTCTGTCTGGAGCTGGGTGTGATCCTATGGCTGCTGCCTGCCCTGTCTTTGGACAGGCTTCTGCTGGCGGGGAGTCTGTCCACCTACCTGGCCTTGGCGCACTCTCTAGACAAGCAAGACCTGGCCTATATGAGCTCCAGGCTTATCAGGAAGCTGCAGCTCTGCACTCAGCCACATGGGGGCAGCGTTACTGCTGACCATGTTAATCACAATCACAAACACAAGTGAAAGGGATTTAATCTGCCTGTCCTGGAGTGGAGTTGGCTTCCTTTCACCTCAGCTCTTAAGGCTTAACTTATAGACAAATTGAGTTTAATATGTCAGTGGAGCTAAATCGCTGATTAGTGTCTGATTGAGAGTCTACTGTATGAACCAACCAGTCACACCCATTCTGCTGAGTTGAATTCTCACATTAAAGCTGAAATCCATAGGTTGTATTATTTACTGCTCTTCCACGACGGACTGACCAGGGGAGACTAAGGACTAATGACCTTCAAGCAGGGCAACCAGTAAGTGTCCTGACTCTTACACAGGACACCAGGGTCTAAATTTCTCAGTGGAAGAGTAGGGAGACCACCCCCAACCACTGCAGATGTAATACTAGTTACATTGTATTAATATACTCTACCATACAGATTGGTTAAAATAAATAATATAAATAAATAATACATTTTTATTCATTAAATCGTTTCAGATTGCAGCTTTAAACCAACTGAGCATGAGGCCCTGAATGTAAAATGACCACACTGGAACTGAAATATGTGCAACTTGATTTTGACATGACTTTTTCTTTTACTTTTAAGGATTTAGCTTTTTATTGTATTTGTGTCACTGTACCCTCACTGTACCTATAGACCATTTGAGGTATTATTTAATAAAGAATGTATGTTTTTTTCAAGCACAGAGTATATTTTTTATAGCCTATTGATTTATATTTAACATTCTTTGTGTCTACACATAATAATCTTGTCAGAAGAGTATAGTATTGATATTTGTGTTTTGCTTTCACACTGAAGACAAAATGTCTGATCTTTGTTGGATCATGGTTTTGTTTTACTTTTTAAAGTATGTTAGACATGGCTACAATATATAATCACAGATTGATTCTGAAGTGAGTGAATGTATAGGATTGATACAGTCAATCAGTCAACCAGTATTTGAATAACGCAAAATAGTTCAAGACAGAACTTCTGCTTATTTTAGTAAGCAGGATGTGTTTTTGTCCTCAGAAATGCTGACTTTGGATTTTTAGAGTAGCCTACTGATTTATTTTTATTTTGTATCATGTGTAGGCTAACATTTTACAACCATCTATGCAATCACTGTAATGACTAATCAATGGCTCTAATCAAGAGTATTTGCAACTTGTTGAATAAATGAAATGTGCCTTGTTATTTCTATATCAGACAATAGTTTTTTTTATACATAAACGTAATAGTTAATTAATTAGTTGCTGTTACATCTCCTGGTGATTTAGATGGATCAGTTGTAACTTGTAGCCCTGAAAAATTACTGTCATATCATGACAGTAATAGCACAACTTGTTCCTGTTTTTTAATTTAATTAACTCCATTTCAAATTTCAAATTTAAAGTGCTTACCCCACGGCCACGGATGTAACAAGTTAAAACGCCTGGGTCTAAGTACCCGTATCTTCCGTATTGTTCAATAAAAAGCATTTTAATCCGATCGGTGGCCATTTTCTCAGTTTTTTCACCATATGCTTTCAACTACGTGACCCTATCGGTTGGGTGGTGTACTGCACTCTGAGACATTATAAGTCTATAAAAACATGGCCAACAATCGGATTAAAATGCTTTTTATTGAACAATACGGAAGATACGGGTACTTAGACCCAGGCGTTTTAACGTATTACATCCGTGGCCATGGGGTAAATACTTTATATTTGAAATTTGAACGTTTATGTAGATGTACAGGTTGTAAATGGAGAAAATTCAAATACCAGGAACAAGTTGTGCCATGACGCGTGAGCGCCGTCATGTGAATTGTGAACAATATGGCTAGATCAATTGTAGCTTGACTATTTGGTGGTTTGTCTGTTATTGTTATTTCTTACTGCTGTGCATTCGTTTCAATAATGTACATACACTGTTAAGTAGGCCTACATAGTCCAAGTGCAGTGGGCCAGCTGCAGGCAAGTTGTTTTTTTGTTTGTTTCTGCAGCACCTGGTGTCTGTAGGCCTACTCCTTTCATAGCCCTGCAGTGGATTGTACCATGCTGATCCTTTTTCTTTTTTATTATCCATTTTAATGATAATTATTTTATTTTAATTTCATCTTTACCATTAGCTATCATTAGACCCCCCCCCCTTCTTACCCTTTGCTGTAGCTATACTTTTTCTATATCCGTCTTTTTGTCTGCTTCTTTACTGCTGTAAAAAAGGCATTGACAACTGAATTTACCCAAAAATGCATTTCAATAAAGAGCTACCTATCTAAAATGTAGATCACTTGGGACGTATCCAGATTCCAGAGAGTTGTCTGCCTCCAATAACTCATAGACTAGGCCCCCTCACTGTCTAGTGTGTCCACACACAACACAATAGCCCTTCCAGAACTCCCCCCTCCACCTCCCACTCCTTTCCAATTAGCAGCGCACTGAGGCTGACATGAGGATGAGGGGGGTGGGTGACAGCGCTCTTTAAACGCCCGTTCTTAAGCCGGGCAATATGGTGTGTGCCTCTAAACTCTCCTGACGGACTTTAATGTAATTATCGGATTAGAGTCGTGTAACTCCGAAGCTGGGGATATTTACTAGCCTACTACTATCAATGGAGGCGTTCTCATGCTGCGGTTCACTTTAAGTTTGGTGGGTTTTGAGTTACTTAATACAAATATGTTAAATCCTCCGTCTTGACATAGATTAACATGTTAGTTAATGTCAAAGGAGATTCTGCACCGAATTGGTTCTAGGAGAGCATTTACGCATAGCCGCTTTAAGACGCACAGTCTTTGCTTATTCAAGTAGAGATGTCAGCTCTTCAGTCGACGAGTCCGATATAGAAATCGATTTGGAATAACTCGATTCAGGTGAGTATGCGTTGTATTAATTAAAAACAAAATGTAGAGGATTACTCAGATATCTGGGCTGCAAAAGCCTACAGTAGCCTACAAGTGCAATGTATGTCTTGACATGCCAACTGGAAAGACCTGTAGGCTTTTTGTCAGAAAAACTGTACAAAAATATAAAACTATATATAAAACTACAGTTGGCAGTCTAACAGCAGAAAATATATAGCCATATGCCCTGATAGTGCAGTGAGACTTTGAATGTAGTCATTTGTTGGATATTTGCTTATTAGGTCATAAAAAATCGTTTGTCATAAAAGTTTAATTGTGTATTTTTCAGCACACACCTATGCCCTATTAATGCATAACAGTGAATCTAAAGTTACCCTTTTTTTATATATTCAACTCTCTTTTCACAGACCCATTCCTCTGGGGCCTGAAGAGAGGACATCCTGACATCTCGTCCCAAAGAAAGGCGTCTGTCTCTCTCTCTCTGTTATGTCTGTCTCCTCTTTGCCAGAATGGAAACAACTTCTTCTGGAGAGAAAGAGGAGAGAGGAGGAGGAGAGGGAGCGGAGAGAGAAGGAAGAGGAGAAGAAACTTGCCAGCATGCCTGCCTGGAAACGAGGGATCATCCAGCGAAGGAGAGCCAAGCAGGAGGGGTTGGGTGACAAAGAGAAAGACAGAGACCGGGAGAATGTCCTTCTCTCCAGTTGTGATGGTGACACAGACCTCTCTGTTACAGTGCATCTGGTTAGTGAGCCGTCCCTCAGTCCAGACCAGGGGCAAAGCATGGACAGGGTCACGAAACCGCAGTGTCAGGTGTCCGCAGAAACTATCGTCCGTGTCCATAAAAACCCATTCATTCGAACCCAGAGCGGATGGAGGAAGGCCCTGGAAGTGGCTTATCTCGACAGAGGGAGCGAACAGGAAGCTGAGGTAGGAAAAGATAAGGAGACAGAGAGAGACAGGCCCTGCCTCAGAGGTCACGAAGGCGAGACAGGAAGAGGGAGAGAGACAGAGCTTAAAATGGAGAGATGCTGGGAGAGGAGAGATGGAAGGGAACATGAGAAAAACACAGACAAAAACAAGGGCAGGGAAAGAAACAGTAGCATGGGGAAAGAGTCGATCAGGGATAATATCACAAGAGAGAGGGAGAGGGAATCCCTTAAAGACAGGAAAGAAGAAGAGAGGGAAGAGGAGGAGAGAGACTCAACACCCCCTGGTCCTCTATTTCCTCCCGGTGTTCCAGGCCTGCGGACCATTCGGGCCGACAACATCATCATAATTGAACAGGAGAGGAAAAGAAGCGAGGAGAGGAGGTGCAGACGGAGGGAGACAGAGAGAGAGAGACACCAGGAAGACCAGGAGAGGAGAGGAGTGACGATGGACCTGCGAGAGCTGCTGGCCAGTGGGGGCAGTGTCACGGAGATCCGAGCCTCAGAGGTTCTGATCATACAACCTGCCATTGGCTCCGAGGAGAGGAGCACAGGAGCAGGCGAGGAAGGCAGAGGGTCAGGGAGGAGAGACGACGAAGAGAGGGAGAGAGAGAGGAGGTGTATCAGAGAGAGTGGAAAGGACAGCATGGGGAGAGAGCTGAGAACAGATGTTGGCATGATGAGAAAGAGAGACAGAGGGATATTCAAGGAGAAAGAGAGACCATGGGGCCAGGCCACGGTTATTAAACTAGAAGACCGGAAAGGTTGTGTGGAGGAGAGAGGAGGGAGGGTCAGTCAGCTGTTGAGTAAATTTGGAGATAACCCCAAGCTGCCGTCTCGCTCTAAAAGCTCAGATCATTTCAACAGTCCTGACAAGGATGAAGATATCAACGATGACCAAGCAGAGGAGAGGAAGGAGGATGAGAAAATTGCTCTATTGAGGGTCGTTCCCAGACGCTCATCAAGCTTCTCTGACCGGGTGGTTTGTGCCAAGGAGAACGGCATGGTCAAAAAGGGACACCATGAGAGGAGAGCGGTTGAGAGAGCACATTCAGACAGGTTGGTCTCACTTAGGGGAGAAACCTCCGATGTGGGAGGAACCCTAAAACTTAAACAGGGCTGGTCTCTGCTTTCTGATACAGACAGTGATGAGTATGTTGTAAAACCAAGCAGGCAATCAGAGGAATATGCTGAAAGAAATGAGACTGGAGCTTATAACCTCAACCAACAAAGACTATCAGTGGGTGAGAGAGTGAGGACTGTTGACAAGAAGTCTACAGAGATTAAAGATGATGTCGGAGATGAGAGCTTCACTGTAGCATCTGTACAAAACACAGAGGGAATCTCTTTTGCAAGGAGGGTACCAATCAGACAGGATCGGGGAGTGAGAGCCACAGAGAGAGAGGTGAAGCCCAGGTCAAAGGTTGAACCTCAGGGCTTTGAAAAATGGGGTTCTGGCTTCAGGAGGGTTGAGGGAACAGAGGGCACAAACGCCAGTGAAACAATGCAGCAGAACTGTGACGTCACTGCATCTGTAGACTCAGCCAGTCCCCCACGTGTTGATGACAGACATTATAGACATGGATCAGCTTTTACTGAGTGCGCCAGCCTACTCACTACAGTGGCACACAGGCCCGGAGACCCCCATAGAGGGACAGAGTGGTCCAGCACAGGTCCACAGGAACACCACACAAACCAGTCTGTACTGTCACAGCACACTGAAGATCTTATCAGTAAAATAGAGAGAGTTGGAGAAACGACTGTTTACCAAAAAGGTGAAAGGGCTTCCAGGGGAACATATGACATAACATATGACATAACATATGACATAAACAAAGAGAGCACCATGGCACACATTTGTGGCGATGTCCGCTCAGAGAACCTCATGCACGATGCCGTCCCCAGGTCCCCAAAAGGGCTAACCCCCACGGAAGCCGACCCTGTTCCCCTGGAAATTCAAATCCCCAGAACTGTGTTCTATGTTGCGGAGGAAAAGTTGGAAAGCAGAAGAGCGGGCTGTCAAAGTGACGAGGGTCAAGACAGGGATGGAGGGAGAGAGGTTGAGAGGAGGAACAGCTGGAGAATCGGCAAGCCCCTGAGCCGCATCGAGTCCCTGCGAGAGAAAATCAGGCAAAGAGAGAAGGAGAGGATGACAAACATGGAAAGCGGGACGGAGGACAGTAGAGCGTGTGATGGGGCAGAAATGACTGCTAGCCAGACAAGAGAGGACAGGTCTGAGGACAGCAGAACTGAAATGAGAGCGAGAGAGTGGGAAGCTACATCTCAAATGAGGAAGAGTGTGCACGAGGTGGAATGTGGGCAGGACAGCCCTGTGGCACAGACATCCACTGCAGCGTTTGACATCAAAGAGGAAGTCAACGTGTTGAAAGACAGCCCTCAACTTCCTGTTCCTCTATCATTGTCGCAAGCTGCCAGAGGAGAGGAACTGACAAATGCATTCTCCGCTGCTACCTCCGAAGAGATTTTTGACAATGTCCAACCGTCCGAAGACGAGGATGACCCACTGAAATATGGAGAAGAAGCGCTGAGGCAGTACGACAGCAGTGGAAGAGAAAGCGAGGAGGAGGAAGAGGAAGAACTCTCAGACGAGGTAGAGTGTGTCCCCCCCCTCTCTCTCTCTGAATCACTCTCCCCCTCTCCGCCTGACCCCGACTCCCTGGCCGCCATGAGTCGCATCTACAACTTCAAAACGGTGGGTTCTAGAACAGGACTGTGCATGAGGGAGAGGACGGTGGACGTTCCACAGGTACAGCTTGTAAAAGTGAAGCCCCACATAACTCACCATGCACAGCAGGAGGCCTGCCATCGAGAAGATATGTCAGGGGTAAAGACTTTAGAGCAACACACGAAGCAGCTCTACCTGACAGAGCAGGAAGTCATGAGGCCATCACGCGATGCTGAAAGCACTCCACAGAACTCTCTGCCAAGGAACCGCAACACCAAAGGAACCCAGCTGAGTCCTACAAGTGGAACAATGGATGATCAACAAATGTCAGAGAGACGATCAGACTCCCCTCACCCGGTGAGCTCGCCAACACTGAAACATACCCAGTCGAAACAGCCGAGGACCGCTACCATCACCCCCAGAACCTATAGGAGCCAGTCCCCGGATAACTCTCTGAAACCTGTGTGCAGCTCACCCACACCAGCCTGCTCGCCAAACTCGTCCTCCCCTACCCCGTCCCCTTGTGCCTCCCCATCACCCTCCAGGTGCCCCCTCTTCTCCATCAGGAGCGCCACGGGCAGCCAGGTGAAGAGAGGGGCCACCATTACCGTCACCCCCAAGAAGTCAGCTGCCGTAGAGCCAGCTCAGTCTATACCACTGGAAACCCCCATGAACAAAACCACAGCCAACCAGACCCACAGTCCCTCTGTTGTTGAAGCTGAGCCAGTTAAGAAGAGATACCCCACCGCGGACGAGATCGAAGTGATTGGTGGATATCAGAACCTGGAAAAGTCGTGTTTGATGAAGAAGAGAGGGAATCCCAAACGGGTGAGTAGGAGCTGTAGAAGATACAATATTTTATTATAGATATAAAATAGATAATATGTAGATGACCATTTATATTCATTTATACTAAGTATTGTGAGGTTTATAAAGTGTGGACTTCTTGTATATAGAGCAATATACAAGCAAAAAGAATAGCCTTCCAGATCATGAATATCAATCATTTAACTGTTTAAAAGAACGAAAATAGCTAAACATATATCAAGCTTTAGCACAGTCCCACCTATTTTAGTGTTTGACCATATACAACAACAGTGATTACAGTTATAGCTACTTGGACAGATTTCTGCATACATATATGATATACGCCATACTGTATGTCATGTCAACAGCTTTGAGTTGATTCTGAAAGTGAAAGAGACACTGTACAACAAACTGTATGTCAATTATGGTTCTATTGAGCATGAATGGAATTTCCCAAAAAAGAATTGTGGTCAACATCTAAGTAAGTCAGTATGAATACAGCATTTTGTTTCAAAAAGTGTCAGAGAAACAAACATACTGTACTTCCCAGCAAGATGGACACTCTTCTAGGAGGACATGACCCCTCCATTTCTCTTTCTCCAACCTTTTGACCCAGTGCTACCTGGAGGTCATATCTGCTCATGTAGAATCCCCTTTCACTAGAAGAACATCCCCTTTCATTGAGAAGCAGTAGCACACAGCCCAGTTAAGCCGGTTAAAGCCTTATCAACCACGACAACTTGATTCTCAAGCGTAAAATCCTCACCAACACTTGAGTAACCTGCTTGGCTGTCTCTTCCATCTGTCTGATCCTTCATGGACCTTTGATTCGTTCAGGTGGCCAAGACAGTAGAATCCTTAGTGTTAATGTAACTCTGAAGAGTGTACAATCGAAACCAAATGGACCCACAAGTACAATAACACTATAAGGATTTTACTGTGTGCACACTGACCATAATGTGCACCATGCATGCATGTTACAGAGATAGTTTTGGCATGATAATTAAATTCCATGCATTTCACACTCCAGAACGAAGTCTGTGTGAGTAGCGAAGAGATGCATATTTACTGTTATATACATACATACACACATACATTTAAATTGTATTTTGTACACAGCAATAAATTGTGCTGTATTAGTGTTTTTAGTTTTTTGGAGCTCATTTATAAAACTTTAGCATTTGTCTTAGCCTATAGGATACTAGCCTATAAGTTAGTAACATAACAGTTGTGTGTGTTACACTACATGTCGTATAAGTATTAACAGTCAAGGTCAGTGTGAGTTCAGTTTACATACATGTGTCAATGACAACAGGAGAACTATGACACCCCCTACCTACATGATGCATGCACACATTTTGGTAAGAGACTACAAATAACAAGACCATGACATTGCTGTATGGAGTTTAGTCAACATATTGATTTAATTGGCTTTACAATGACTGATTATGTGATGATTTCCATATTTGTTTCCTTAAGACTGTAGAGAGACAGGAAACCAAGAGCAGAGAAAGTGTTGGAATGAAACTGAAACTGAATGAAACTGGAGGCATTGACATTGTGTGGATGGTGTGCTCACCGGTCAGCTACTGTACTGAGACCAGAGAGTCTTATGATTAAATATGGTTTCAACTTGCGTCCCAATTCTTTGTCATTACAGGTGAAAAAGTATCCAAAACGTTTGAAAATGGCACCGCATTGTGAGCTTGTAGATCGACTGTTTTCGCTATTATTCGTCGGATGACGTAGTATACAGGGCTTAATTGGTTAAGATGGAGAATTCTTTAAATGGGACTGCAAAGGACATGCTGTAAATATGTAGGGCAACTTAACGGATGTCATCCTCATCCACCAGATGTATTATCCATAGGTTTCTAATCATAACTTAATAGAAGCATGACTGTGTTCTTTTCCCTTTTGTTTAGTCTAAGGGGTGGACAGTCTTTTCTTGCATGTGATCTACTTTGTCTTTTCCAGCCAGGTCGACAGTGAAAATAACCACCGCTTTTAAGTCTTATTATAGGATGCTAATCAGAATAATGCACAGAATAACTCAGTCATTCATTTCATATTAATAATAAAGTAGGACTTTATGCAGAGAAAAGTGTTATCAAAGAAATTCATAGATGTCTCTGACTGGGTTTTTCAAATTATCCCTCGATCTACTTAGTTGCCCAAGCTGATTTACCGGTAGATCTAAAAAGACACAGTTGCCCACCATATAAGGCATTTAAAACCAACAGTTCTGTCCATATATGAGGTCAGACACTGTTGACCGTGCATGTACTGTACCAAACAAAATTGCAGTTGGGGCTGTTTTTGTGGAGTCAGCTCTTACTGCCATCCAGACAAGTCTCTCTTTGTGTCCTCCATTGCTTGTTGTCTTTGCCAGGGATTTTGTTTGTTGTTCTGGAATCTTGGCAAACCCCTTTTGACTGAACTGAACTTCCACAGTATAACATCATTTGTAGCGAGTCACTGGCTTTAGCTTAGTTTGAAGTGGGTGACAGAGAGAGAGAGAGAGAGAGAGAGAGAGAGAGAGAGAGAGAGAGAGAGAGAGAGAGAGAGAGAGAGGAGACAAAGAGAAAGGCCAGTTTGATAATCATATGAGAGTATTGAAGTCTTAAATCCTGTTCCACTATTACTGTCATGCTACATTCTCACCCACTTCCTCATTCAAACCTTCTCATTTCCTTTAAACACAACAGACTGAAAACAGTATCAATATTAGTCATGTCTAAATGAGTTTAAATCATGTAATTATTCAGAATAACTTCCCTCGACAGACTTGCAATGTTGATATCATTTAACCACTTAAACCCTATACTTCGTTGACCGGGGTACACCAGGTGTCTGTACTTGGTCCCCTCCTTTTCCCCCTCTACCCCCAATTTCTTCACCAGAAATAGCCGATCATGTTAACAACACAACATGTTTTGAGCTTGTACATCTGCTATTTTTTGGTGAATGTTTGCCTAAATTACACCGAATGTTTGCTGAATGTTTGCCTATTTATGACATGCCCAGAATAGGGATGCTAAGGTTCATGAGGTTAAAACCACAACGGAGAGGAAGAACAAAGTGCCGATGCAGAGTCTCATTCCAAGACAAGATCCACCCCCTTTCTTATTTGAAAAATGAATTACTCTGATGAAATGATTGTTGGCCTCAAAGTAGTCTATATGTACAGTATATTCATATATTGTGAGAGCACATTATTGTGTGAATTGCGCCGTTTAGAATGTGTTTCAGATCTCAATGGAGCCAGTCAAGTGTAACTATTATTCACTAGACTAAATGTGAAAGTGTTCATTAAACACTTCACTGAATAAATACAAGAGAAGAGAGGAATCGCTCAGTCATCTTTTGTTTTACGTCCAGGGGAAACTATCCCATTATGCTCTCTCTCTCTCTCTCTCTCTCTCTCTCTCTCTCTCTCTCTCTCTCTCTCTCTCTCTCTCTCCTCTCTCTCTCTCTCTCTCTCTCTCTCTCTCTCTCTCTCTCTCTCTCCCTCTCTCTCTCAATCATCACAGTCCTCACACCTGTAAGACCTCAGTGAGCAACTAGTCATTTGTGTCTGTGATTCTCAGATCACCTGTTGGTCTTTGTTGTAATTAAGAATTGAAACATTTCAATATAATGTATATAATACATTTTCACAATATATTTTAGATATTATTTGGGCACTCAAAATATATTTTCCCTCATACATTTTCTTCCATTGTTGTCCATTTGTTCGTCTATTTAACATATGGAGTATGGACTATATTTCCTTTGAATCCTCCTCTCTTCTCCTCTCCTCTCCTCTGCTCTCCTCTCCTCTCCTCTCCTCTCCTCTGCTCTCCCTCCTGCTGTGTTGGTCTGGGTTAATCAGGTTCAGTGAGGGAGGATTATGATTCACGCAGCCTCACTCTCAACAGGTCTATTGGAGCAAAGCAGTGCATGTGTGCGTGAGAGAGCGAGAGAGAGAGAGAGAGAGAAATAAACTAGGCCTGTTGCATTAAATCTTCTTTGCAACTACTATAGCTTGGGTTTTATGGATGTTGTCTGAATAAATATTTTGCTATCGTTTCCTTGTCTTTCCACTTTGTGCCCCCCCCCATCTATCTCCGTCTCTTCCTCTGCACCTCATCACCAGGTGAAGGTGTGCTTCGATGAGAGCCAGTTGGAGCAGGTGTGTGAGTACCCGTCAGAGACCTCCATGTTGGCCTGCTCCTCGTACCCCTTTGACCCGGCAGCAGAGGAGGAAGAGGAGAAGGTGCAGGAGGAAGAAGAGGAGGAGCAGCAGAGAGGAGTGTCTGTGTCCAGGAGCAGCAGGATCGTGACCTCAGTGACAGGCCGCGTGCTGACAGTGGGTCAGTACCACCCCCTCCTTAAGAAACACAAGGTGTGATAGAAGCTTTGGATGAACGGACCAATGTCTCTGCATGGGAAACGGTCTAGGAGCTGGTCTGTGGTCGCCTGCATTTGAATCTGGCTCAGGCTGAACTGTCGTTTGACTTCACAGCACACAGCAAATTCAAGTGTTAGCCCCTTGGCCCTCATAGAATCCATACCACTGCTGGATAGAAAATATTCTGTGAAAGCTGTGGATAGTCATTCACACGCATTAGATGACTGCTATGGGTACAGTACATAATGCTCAATTGAGAGGTGTCTAGGCAAAAATGCTCAAGACTAAAATGCATATTTTCCAAATATATATTTGTGTTTGGAACGAACAGAAAGCGTCCTCGGGATGCAGTCGGGACAAAGGGGATGTTTTATTTTTTATTTTTTCCACTTGGAAAAAAGCTGAGCTGATTATCAGTACGCTTGTCACTGTCACACATATGATAAGGAAATTAAAGTGAAAGTTATTATTAAAGTATATTATTTTTCAGTGAATCTGTTAGTTATGCCATCAATCATTGCTGTTATGAAGCAGTTATGTGCATAGAACAAAATGTCCTACTTTACGGAAATATGATGCTTTCATTCTCACTTCAGCTGTGGGTGAATGGTCGAGATGTCGTGAGAGGGGAAATTTATGGAACTAAGTTTTACGGAAATCGACACCAGCTCCTGTTCCTATATTACACCAATATGAAACAATTTGCCAGTGGATTCATGGCTTTCAGTGCAAGTGGGGAAAGGACTACTATTGAAAGTGTACCAACAATATACTATACTAATAACCCCAATTAGACTATCTATATCTAATAGGTTCTGCACCAACGTCGCACCGCCGATCCGACCAATATGTCTGAGTCGTAGTGATGGGGGCCTTCAGAGTACCCGTTGTACCCGTCTGCCTGTGTCCCTTTTGTGCCCATATATGGAGATCTCTGTATCTGTCAGTCCTTGTCCCTTTTGTGCCCATATATGGAGATCTCAGTATCGGTCTGTCCGTGTCCCTTTTGTGCCCATATATGGAGATCTGTGTATATGTCAGTCATTGACCCTTTTATGCCCATATATGGAGATGTCTTTATCTGTCAGTCCTTGTCCCTTTTATTCCCATATATGGAGATCCCTGATGTCATCAGTATATGCCCATATATGGGCATACCTCCATTGTTTGCTATTGGAATGGACTGAGTCTACATGTGCATTCTATCTCCATCTCTCTGTGTTACAGATGAGACCAGTTCTCGCTAGAAGCCTGGTACCTCTCCAAATTGCGACCATGTGACAAGTTTCCACAATTTGATTGTGATTGTATTATTCTGTTTATTTTGAAATTGTTGTGAATAATTGTAATCTTTAACTGTTTTGTCTTCTCTAGCATAAGGAAGAATGAGATTTATAACTGAAAGATATATGTGCAGTTATGATAGAAACGTATGATGAATGACAAAACATGTAGGCTAGTTTTACTCTCAGAGTGACAGGAAAATGGAGAAGAGAGATTGTTAATCTAACAGCATGGTACTGTATACTGTGCAGGTGACTGTGAAACAGTGTTATTTTAACCATCCAGTTTGCACTGTCAGGTGATAAAGAACCATGGTTTAAGTAATGGATGTTACTTGATAAATATTATGTATTTTTGTAACTAATATATTTCTTAGTTTCAATGTGAATTGAAGGGGTTTGTTCCAAAATACAATATCCATTTTAGGGGGAAATATTTCAATATCATCTCATGTCAGTTTTGTGCTATCAACCATTTTAAGACTGTGTGTGACTTATTTTGAAAATGGTGAGTGTGTCTTTTTGGGATAAAACTCTTCATATATTTTGTAACTTTTAAGTCAACACTGCCTCAGCACCATAAGAGACTCCTGATAATTATATTATCATCAGGTCCTGTGCCTGCTGGATTTGCCCATTCAAATGAGATAAAGATCAGGTGATCTTGATTTTGAATTTATTTTGTCTTTTGTTCTGTCTTATCTGAAGCCTTTTTGAACAACTTTCTTTGAGGTGGCGCTGTGTTCAAATTTAACAAGGATTTTGCCATGTAAGACAGGTACAGTAGACAGGTATGTAAGGCAGGTACTGTAACAGTAGGCTATGTAAGACAGTAGTTACTATAGAAACACATTTTCTTCTATTTAAGATGGGTTTATCAAGTTAACTTAAACTCAATTCCCAAAGGGACTCGATCAAGCCTTACAGTTCATATAACAAAAAACAATATAAGTTCATTATATATTCATCTACATAAGATGGATATCCTAGGTGTTACTATTATTTTAGTCTGTATTTGTATTGTGAGAAATACTGTATATTTGTCAAAACATCCCTGAGAGGAACATGAAATGAAGGTTCAATTCAACAATTAAATTCTTATTTCAACTCACGTGAACTCATACTGTAGTAGGCTAATTAATATCACAGCATTGTTTGCATTGTGTTGATCACACCTTATAAATCATATTGTACACAAAGAAATGTGCATGCCATCTTCAAACAAATTCAGTTTTGGTTTCCTTTATGTTTTCTATAAAGGTTGAAGAAGCTGACTTCAAAAAAATAATAAATCATTCTGCAAATGCAACCACGTTCTTCTTGTGTTGTTGCTTGTTTGTCTCAAGTGGCGTGTGTGTGTGTGTGTGTGTGTGTGTGTGTGTGTGTGTGTGTGTGTGTGTGTGTGTGTGTGTGTGTGTGCGCGTGTGCGCGTGTGTGTGCGTGCGTGTGCGTGTGTGTGCGTGCGTACTGCGTGCGTGTGCGCGCGCGCGTGCGTGTGTGCGTGTGCAACTGTGAGCTAGGTCCGTCAGAATGGGTCAACAATGACACCTTGTGGCCAAACCCTGGTAGGTTTAGATGTGTTGACGGAAGCCTAACATAACACACGTCAACACACGAGACATGTGTGGTCTTAGAGTGTAGTAGTGGTCCGTGTGTGTGTGTGTGCGTGCACTGTTGCATGCGACATTTGCTTAGAGTGGAGGAGAGTGGATTACTCCATTTTATGTCTAATATTTGTGTAGCTCTGTCGTGGTGGGCGATGAGAACGTTGTTGTTTGACGCTATAAATAAATGAGTTTGAAGAGAGAGTTCGACCTCATTTGACATTTAACTGCAGGCTCCCGCCTGCAACAAATAACAATCTGTGCAATCTGGCAAGTGTAGAGAAGAATAAACAAGTGTAGAGAAGAAAAGCAAGAAAGAATTGTTTTTCTGAAGTTTTTCAAACGTTGAGGAAATATGATCCTGAGGAAATTACAACGAGGAACTCTCCTGTCTCGGGTGAGTTGTGTTCATTTTAGCTATAAATGGCTAACTGTCAACTTAAAAGTCAACTAAAAGTTGCTCTTGCCTCGGCACTGGACAGGCTGGAAGCAAATGACCATATATGTAGTATCTATCTGCTGTTATTGTTGCTGTTGTGAGCTAATACAGTATCACGGGCCACAAAACGAACGAATTTATTGCTAGCCTACACCCTTATTTTGCACTTCCTATTTCGATTATGTCCTCCTATCAATGTTCTACACTTTGATTTGATTTGATCAGCAAAGCACAGTGTGGAGCTATATCTGCACATCTCTGTATTCACTCCAGTTTAGTGCACTGTCTTAACCAAAGTGCAATCGGATACACAGATAGCCTACTTAAACTTTTAAACTTGTCAAGAGGTAGAGTTAGCACTTGCAAGGGCATTTCATTTAAAAACAAGCCACAGTGATGACTCTGTAAAGCCTCTAACACAGTGGTTCCCAAACCTTCTAGCTCGAGACCCCAAAAGAGAAATTTGATGTGCCAAATATGTGCTTGTGAAAATAGCAGATCTTTTGACAAGTTGTGAGCTCTTTCTAAGTAATTTTTTTTCTAATTCATGAAATTTCTTAAAATTTTGCTTCATTCAGTTATGAAATTCTTTTGAAAATTTTTTGAATTTGTTTTTAATTTAAAACAAACTGAATTTTGTGGATTTTTTTGGGGGGGGAAAAGTAAGGGATGTTTACTCGCGACCCATAGAAATAGCTCTGCAACACAGACATGGGTCCCGACCTACTGTTTGGGAAACAGTGCTAACAGACACACAATCTTCTTCCAGGGGGTGTGGTTGAGACAGGAGCTGTGCTTCTCGACTGTGGTGCCGACCCAGCCAGTGCCTCCGCTGGCACAGACTCTACAATGTTACCTGACAGCCCTGGAGCCCCTTCTGCCCCCGGAGGAGATCCAACATACACGGAAGATACTGCAGCAGTTTGGAAAACCCGGCGGTCTCGGTCAGCATCTGCAGGAGGGGCTGGAGAAAAGATCCAGACACTCCAACAACTGGGTCTGTGAATGTGATATCAGCTTGGGGGAAAATGGGACACGAAAACAAATAAGACACGTCGTTCCTAAAATAATAAAGAAGAGATTAAAACGTGCAGCAACAACATAATACTTGTCTAAGGGGTCGTGTCATTATTAGTTGATGGGATCCGATCAAACACGTAATTGCAATGCCCCCAATTCGATTCCAGGATTTAAAAAATCCTGCTGTAGAAAGAAACCCTGTGTTGGACATTGTCAACTTCCTGTGTCTCTCTTCATTCTTATCTAAATTAGGCAAAAAACTGCCAAACATAATCTTTATTGTATGTAATAATAATGATAATACTTGGCTAAACAAGCTATTCAACTTCTTGTCTTCACCCGAGCCTCTTGAGCTGGGCTGTGTTATTGTGAATAGAGTTGATGTCCTCAGTTGATCTATAGTTGATGTACATTACCTGATTAGATGCAGCCATGCTGCTTTCTGAAGTATGATCTGTCTTCTCAATAGATTGCAGACTGGTGGGTTCAGTTGGCATATCTGGAGAGCAGACAGCCCCTTCCTGTGCATTCTAACCCCGCCATCTCTCTTCCCAGGAGGGACTATAATGGCTGGAGGTCACAACTTGTGTAAGTGACAGGTCTAGTAAGAATATATTTATAAACGGTTCTAGTAAGAATACATCTACCACCTGTGATGAGGCTTAAAGGACAACTTAGTTTTTTTACA
Organism: Gymnoscopelus braueri; assembly: GCF_963280865.1. Lineage (NCBI taxonomy): Eukaryota > Metazoa > Chordata > Actinopteri > Myctophiformes > Myctophidae > Gymnoscopelus > Gymnoscopelus braueri. The sequence goes on along the minus strand of NC_137613.1, from coordinate 31,438,456 downwards.
ACCAAGGTTTATGTTTTAGCTTGTAATTAAAGTAAATAAAAGATGAGTGTAAAAAATATTTAAATTTACTGCTTTCTATAGTTTAAGCAATTCTGAGGGTGGCTAAATATGTATTTTTTACACAATAAAAAAAGTACGGTGGACTTTGATGGCCAGATGTGAGTTATTGGGGGCTAGAAAAGCTGCTGTAAATAATAATAAAGAAATCGCCGGGTTATAAAATTGCTAAAACTATAGAAAGCAGTAAATTTAAATATTTTAACTCTCATCTTTTATTTACTTTAATTACAATCTAAAACATAAACCTTGGTTGTAAAAAAATAAAGTTGTCCTTTAAGTCTAATTTATTTATATACTCTGTAGTACAGCGGTGCCACTTGGTGAAACATGTCGCTAACAATATGTCGCAATGCAACGTGTTAAGCTTTGGTAGTAGTATGTTCTAGTAGTTAGAATAATACACAGAGGGATGAAAATGCCTTCACACGTTTCTGGAATAAGGGCACGGTCACACCGCACTTTTATTTTACCTATGGGGCGGAATCTGCCAATGCTTTGTCAATTCAAATGCGTGGATTCGAGTGAAAGATGCGCAAGACCTTGAATCCACGCATTTGCATTGACAAAGCATTGGCAGATTCCGCCCCATAGGAAACTGTAAACTTTAGAGTGAGATTACAGACTGAGTTAAGGGAATGAATCGGATCTGTGCATAACTGTAGTCCCAGTTTTCAGAAGGTGGCATACTGAAACAGGAAACCGAAGGTATGCCATCTTTTGAAAACTAGGACTACAGTTATGTACAGAGCCTATTGATTTCACCATGGTTTATAAAAAAGAAATCAGACGAGGGCTCTTGGTGAGATTGCAGATTGACATCATCTGAACGTAGTGTGTACCACACAAGCAAACACACACACACACACACACACACGTTTTACTTGTGTATATTTACACCTGTTCTTAAAGGCATGACATGAATCATCTCTGGATGTTTTCCATTGTGTGTTGACAATGGCATCTACACAACTTACAGAACTGTGTGTTAATGTGGTAATTTGTTTATTACAGCACAGCTGAATGACCTGCTTTTCCACTGCTTTCATCTCTATTTGCACAGGTTTGCATCCAAACTGATCGCTGGAGTACTGGACTTCAAAGCCAAAATCAATACGTAAGATTAACCTGATTGACAGACCGACGCCAAATATCGTCTTAGAATACTGTTCCTGACTTTTAACTTTCACTTTTCTCTGGTGCCAGCCAGATGGGTGTGGTCAGATACTTAGAACAATACAATTGCTGCCAGAAAAAAGACAAAAAAACGTTTTTGGGACTCAAACTGGTTTACCTTTCAGCATACTTAACCACTGTAAGGTAGCTCTCCACCAAGCAGAATACTACAGATTACTACAGACTGGCAGTTAAATGAAGTCAAGAGACCAGTCGGTTGGAAGGTGTGAAAAAAAGTTGCTGAATGCACCTGAGAGCCGACACCGACAGACGGCTACTATGGTGCTAAAAATAGCCTATGGCTTGATGTCTTTTTCAACAACAAGCCCGACAGTCGAACTTTCAACGCTTCCCTACAACGACCCGACGCGACAGTGTACATTTCTTACTCTGATCAGACAGACAGACTGACAGACGTTTGCCAGATAGCACTGAAAAAATCATCCTCATCACTTTCTCTGTCCACCTATTTTAGTCATCTAACCTGTTTGGCATGAGCTTGTGTTACTTTGGTGCATGAAGAAAGTCATAATCTAAATTTATATCGCCACAGTGCCAGTACAGTATGTAACTGTATCTGCTAAGTTGTCTGTACGCCAAGCACCAGCAGCATGTTAACCTCTTAAACCTTATTACTTTGTTGACTGGGGTCACCCATGACATGCCCAGAATATGGACGCTAGGGTACAAATGGTTAAAACCTTCCTCTCTGTCTGAAATGTCACATTGCACCTTTTATTATTTTTTAAAACATTTTATTTGAATGCAATTGTGAACAATAGCTAACAGTAAATAGCAAAGTCAGAATCCCCAGGTGACCTTGGCTTCCAGTCACATGGGGATATACAATGCGATTGTATCGCCTACAGTCTGTCAGTTAGAAGGTTTCTCTTCACTGCACTGTTTGGACCAAATGTATACTGATGTTCTGTTCTTATCGTACTGAACTGTTTACCTTTTACAGTATTTGTGTAGATTTTGTCTGTATCATATTCTGTATACACTATTTATTTTCACACCTGTGCAATACACACACACACACACACACACACACACACACACACACACACACACACACACACACACACACACACACACACACACACACACAGAGTCTCTCTATGATCCTTTCCATGCTGGTCTGTCCCCATCAGAGGTCAGCTTCCTGTGGAATTGATGCGAGGGAAGCCTTTGTGTATGGAGCTGTTTCCACTCCTTTTCTCCTCTTGCCGGATCCCGGGTCCAAAACACGACTACATCGTCCACCACGGGAACACACGACGCTCTCCAGCACACATCACAGTGGTCAGAAACTACCAGGTATGACGCAAATCTCACTCTGTTAAAAAGTACAAGGTAAAGGTAAAGTTTCATACATAAAATGTCATAACCTACTGTGAGTAACAAAAGAATAACACACTTTGGCCCAAAAATGGACAATACTACTAATAGATGCATTACAGCTCAGTACGTCTATTACATACAACAATGTGTTAATGTCAGAGCACGTATCATGAGTAGAACCCCCCCCCCCCCCAAAAAAGGACCATTCTACATAATAACTCAGCCACAAATAATCTTTACAATTATGTGTCGGTATCACAGCATGTCTCAGGAGATCAGAAACCACCCAACTCCCTACCTCAACCCACCCCACCTCGCCCCGCCTAGTTTCACTCCACCTCACCCCATTTCACCCCAACCCATCTCACCTCATCCCTCCTCATCCCACCCCATCTCACCTTGCTTTGCACAAAGTGCGCAAAACACAAGTTGCAGCTACCCTTTTGTGATTTTATGTTTGTACAGGGCCAGACTGGGGACACAGATCAGGGCAGTGTTGATTTTGACAGCAAATTTTGATTTAGTTTCAGTCATTGTCTTTTGAATACAATTCCATTTAGTTTTAGTCATATTTTAGTCATTTTAGTCATATGAAATTAGTCGTCAGAATATCATAAGATTATAGTCGACTAAATCTACATTTGATTTAGTCGACTATAATCTATTGTGGCGGTGCCTTGATGGCGTCGTACTGGCTGATTTTACACACGTTGTGAGCTTGTAGATCTGCTATTTTCAGAGCGCAACACCCGAGCGTAACCAAACTGTCTTGTCTTAGTTCTACTGGATCTCTTCTCCACTAGTCCCTCACTAACATTTTAGTCTAGTTTTTATTTGTTTTATTTGACAAAATTGTCAATATATTTAGTCTTAGTTTTAGTCATCGTAGCTTAGCTTTTATTTCGTTTTTATTTCGTTTTGAAAAACGGTAGTCGACGGACATTTTTCGTCATAGTTTTAGTCGACGAAATCAACACTGGATCAGGGTGTGTAATGTCATTGAAAGTGGCCCCCATGTCTGACACCGCATTGCAACAAAACATAAACTGACGTGTGTCTCTTGCACGAAAGTGCAAGAGACACAACTTACAGCTAGATGAACAGTGAAGAATCCAGAGTTTGTATGGGAGCAGGGAAACCGCTTTTGTAACAATAGTTATTATTATTAGTATGATTATCATGTACCGACTACCGACAGTCTTTTTTGCTGCTTCTAGTTCTTCCAGCTGGATGTGTACAACAGTGATGGCTCTCGGATGACAGAGAGTCAGATTCATGGTCAGCTGCTGAGGATCAGGTCTCAGTCCTGGAAAACTGACAAGGAGCCGATGGGGATTCTGACCAGTGAACATCGCCATACCTGGGGAGCAGCCTACAATCGCTTGATCAAAGGTACACTTGTCGTGATTGTGTGCCCTTCTCAATGAAGAAGAAATGAAAGGGGGAAAAAAGGAGTGTGTGTCGTGCATTTGACAACCTAACCACTTAATCCCCTTTTAAAAAATTGCTAAAGTAGCCTATCTATGAGCTTACAATGTGCTGCGACACAAGCTATAATGACATGCACAATATAGGGATACTATGTTGAAAGTGGTTAACACACATATTTTCCTATCCCTCTATGATTTGGGAAAGGCACAGGGGATTGCATATTTTGGGGTTCTTTCACCAGGTCTCAGTCATTGAACCTGCTTAGGGTAAAGACCCATTTACACTGCCATTCAGAACGGATGTATATGTTGCCCACGCTGGATCATAAGAGTCTGTAAGCATGTCTTGTGTGACACTAGAGCCCATGGTGTCACCAAAATCAGTAGGATTCATCCTTCAGGGAGCATGAATACTCTCAACAACTCTTAACAACTCCAACTCCAGAATCTTTAGAAAATATCATCTTCTGCCAACTTCAAATGTAGTAAAATAAATGTCCCTTTGGCAGCTGACTGATGCATTTTATTTCTTCCCGTTGTCTTTGGATGATTCAGATAAGCTAAACAAAGAATCCGTGCAGATGATTGAAAAGGGACTTTTCACTCTGTGCTTGGACTCTCCAGTCATGAGGATATCGGATAAGAAGTATGTACCATGCAAGCACGCACACACACACACACACACACACACACACACACACACACACACACACACACACACACACACACACACACACACACACACACACACACACACACTCATGATACCTCTCTTGACTACTATACATATTCTGTACTGTATAGATGATATATACATATATGATATATACTATATAATACACCACACCAATTTCCTCACGGTGCGTGTTGCTAACTCCGGGTTTAAAATACATAGATACATATACATATACTATACATATAGGCTGCCATGCATGCAGGATAAAAAACTTTATATTTGAAGTCACTTAATATTCATATATATAGTCAACTGTTTCAATGTGTGTAATTTAATGTCCATTTCACCAGTGTAAGACCAGTTTTCCATGTGCACTGTTGGCAGTCCTGTGTTAATTGTTAAGGGTTTTACGGTTATGAGTTGTCACTGCACTGCAAGCCCAGTATAATTCCTTGTATCGTATACGTTGTCAGGTATGCTAGTCGAAAGGCAGCCCAGATTCTACATGGAGGAGGGACATTCTCTAATAGTGGCAATCGCTGGTTTGACAAAACCCTGCAGGTGAGCAAGTCATATCTACTAAAAAGATAGGGTTTTCATTATCGTAGAGGCTCATTTATAATTTGTCAAACAACAGGACCACAGTGGAAACAAGCCCTTAGGGCTTTTTGTGTTATCCTTTTAGCACCATTGTATAATCGTACCACTGTACTATTTGCAAACTGTTAATAAAGTATTCAATCAATCAAACACTTTCTGTATAATAACAGACATTATAAATTAGCTTTTATAGTGGATGTAGGGTTCACATTGCTCTTTATCAATGTGTAACAGTGCGTGAAGCCTGATTTATATGTGGTTGTGCACTGGTGTCGCACGCTGAAAGTAGCCGATCTACAATCTCACAACACGTAGCCATGCGATGCTTTGTGAGATTGTAGATAGGCTATTTTCGGCACTTGACCCCGGCGCACAACTAAGTTGGATCCAGGAACACAAACTGCAGGGAAATAAATAGTATTTTTGTTCTTTTTACTACAAAACCTCAAATACATAGGAAACGTCTACCATCCATGATTAAGTCAATAGTTTGTCTCGTTGTGGTTGCGTAGTTTGTGGTGGGCGAGGATGGATCCTGGGGTCTTCTGTATGAACAAGCTACTGCTGAAGGTCCACCGATTGCAATGCTACTGGATCACATACTGGAGTACTGGTGAGACAGTGAATGTTTTTTATTTCATTTTGGTTTCTGTGTTTATTCACTACTCCCTTCTCTAATACAGTGCTTCTCAAAGTGTGGTCCGGTCCTTGAGGATGTTCCAGGGGGTCCCCAGCAAAATGAACAGTTTAATGTCACTATTATTTCACTGGCTAGAAGTTAGCCCAATGAGAGAAAGTATAAGAATGACTATTCAGATCATAGGTTTCTCTCTCCCTACCTACAGTATAGAGACAGTTGTAGAATGTTGTACTAAATCTAATCTAACAAAACAAAAGGGCCAGGGTCCCTGACGCAAAATCTTTTCAAATGGGGGTCTGCGGTCTAATACCTATCAATATGGGGTTCATTGACAGGAAATTGTTTGAGAACCACTGCTCTATTATGTTTATACATTCTGAATTCATTCAATTGAGTATTAGTAGCAGAGAGAATGAATCCTATATTAAAATGGCGTAGAGGGGGGGTGGGCGGACCACGGTCACAAACGTAATATCTGGACTTTCGAGGCACACCGTTGATCCAATCCGCACCAAACTTTGCACAAACACTGTTCAGGGACCTGCCATGACGGTAGTGCCACCAGGGGCCCACGGGGGCTCGGCACAAACACTGTTCAGGGATCTGCCATCAACAGTCATACCAGGGGCCACCCTGGTATGGGGCTGTTCAGGGGTCTGCCATGAATATTGTCGCATAAAAAAAACTAAATTGCACACATACTGTATGGGGCACTACAGCAGTGTTTAACACTTCAAATGGCTATACTCGGTGACCATTGCTCTGATCAGTGCAATATAGGGCTGGATTTTAAGGCAGCGTAGCCTGTAATTTTATAATGTGGTACAAATGCAATCATTCACATTTGGGTGAAGTTGTAATAGATAATAGAACATAATGGAAATATACAGTGTTTACATGATGCATCACCGCGATCATAAACCAGGGCGGATTATTCCTTACTACATTTTAATTGGATACATTTTCTGTCGATTGACTAGTTGGTTAGTTCACGCTAATCTCATTAGATTTTCCCTATGTTTCCAGTGAGCAGCCAGACCCCAAGAGAGCTCCATTAATTCCACTACCAATGCCAAAGAAGCTTTACTTCAACATCGACCGAGACATCAAACGGGACATCGAACATGCCAAGCAAAACCTGGATATGTAAGTTACTATTTTCTCCACCTCACCTCAGCCTTGTGAACAGTCTAGGTGTGCCAGTGTGAGTGTAATGCAGGGTTTGTCATACACAGTCAAATCCTTATTATTCATTTAGCTCAGAAGGGTGTACAAATGGTACCAAATGTCCCTTTGGTTCAACAAACTCATTCGATTCAACAAAGTCAAAAGTCAAAATGAATGGAACCAAATGGACGACCATTTGGTTCCATTCGTACACTCTTTTGAGTTAACACTATTGATGTTACTGTGTACTGTGTATGATATGTATGAATGTGTTTCAGACCAGTTTTCACTTGGGGAAGCGTATCTAATATGGTACATTTTGTTGTTGGTGTAACGACATTGACATCAGGTGAATTCAGGACACTTGCGGTCGTAAAGAAGGAACAGCCCCGCCACGGGTGCAAGCGCCACTGTGTTTGTGTGTTTGACTCTGAAATCCAGCACCCGCAAAGACAGTGATAAAACACTATTGTTATTGTTAAGCACTATTGTTAAGCCTCAGAGCCTCAATGGTATCCTTTCACTGTATCTCAAAGTCACCGAAGCATAACTCAGGCTTTAGTGTGATTAGCAGTGTTGTGCTATTTTTAGAAGTGGGTGAGTACACCTCAGCACATCTTGATTTGTGTGATTACTCTGTACTGTATATAACAATTCCCGTTTGTTTATGTCCCGCCTTTATAAATGTTTATGAATTTAAAATAAATGACAGGAGTGGTTACATTAAAAAACTATTACATTGCTTTGTACAAATCATATCACAGCACAATACTTCATTAAAGAGAGACTGACTTGTCTTTTCTGAGTATCTTTAACCCCTGTGGCTTTTCATTCATTGGACAGACCAAAATAAACATGCAGTCATACAGTAAATCAATCATGTTTACTATATGACAGTGAACACGTACGTAAACTGGTAGGCTACGTTAAAAGCATACCATGAGGTTCAGTTCAAATTAGGTCCGATCTGACAGCGTTGCAGTTTGCACCTGCTTTTGGTTGTCCTAAATGGTTCAGAACCATAACAACATTAAAGGGAGTTGGTTTTCAAACCAGTATCGCATTAATGTGAGACTGTTCCCTTTTATGAGCTGCAGGGGGCGATGATGACCATCCGCAGACGAGATCAATTTTATTAACTGATTGATTGATTGATTGATTGATTTGATTTGTGTTTCTTTTTCAAATAATCAACTGAATGAATTGACCAAAAGCAAAATCCTATTTTTAGAAGTGTAAGGAGTGCTGCTCCCTTGCATCCAACTCCCACCCCTCTACAACCCTGAAGATTAGAGAGAATGTCCCATAAATAAAATGTCACAGGCTAGATTGCAGCACACAGTCTGTCAACAGTGTGTGTCAAATAACAGCTCTGTTGTTGTTTCAAAGTGTCCTTGAGCAAGGCTCATCTAACTGCTGACTTTGTGCTGCCATCTTCTGCCATCACCATGCATATTACTATTCCACTTTACACATACTGTAACATATCAGCCTTGTAAAATACCTGCTCATTCTGTTCAGATTTGTATTTCCCTGATGTCAAACCTTTTGTACTGACTATATCCTGACGATATATTTGTCCACAGTTGTCTGAGTAGGACAACCTTTAGATAATTTAGCTTCCACAGTCCCCAAATATTCGTCTAAGCCTTCCCCTAAATACACTTTTAGTTTGGAAGAGATTATGACAACAATATGACAGCAGTTTAAAAGAGTCACAGCTCATTACTAAAAAAAATAAAGCTTGTGGGATTTGAGGTAGCTCGTTTTGTAAATGAATGTGCACCTATATTGGTGTATATTCTGAGGAAATATATAAACATGAAACATGGTTGTGTTATTGTACTGCACAAATGAGAAAACTTAAATTACTTAAGGATCTGCCATTGGTAATACAAAATTATAATAATTGCAATTTCCCACAGACTCATCAATGACCTTGACGTGAATGTATTTAACTTCAAGAGGTTTGGGAAGGAACTTCCTAAACAACACAATCTCAGCCCCAATGCCTTCATCCAAGTGGCTCTTCAGCTGGCTTACTACAGGTCAGTCTGTGTGTCTATCGGACTGCCTACCTATCTATGCATCAGTTATTCACATTTATTTCATGAAAAATATAATCGTTTATTTCTTTAACCACATGAACTCTAGCGTCCCAGTTCTGAGGTGAACATACAGCGAAAATAGACGATCTACAAACTCACAACATGCGCTTGTAGATCGGTTATTTTCGGCAAAGAGATTCCAGTCAATTAAGTATATGGGATTTACGTGGTTAAACTTCTTGTGTTTTCATGTTTGTTGTGCAAATGCTTTATGCAGAACCACACCACTTGTCAAAGGCATTGATTTATAAACCAGAAGCACTGCAGAAAATGCACTCACTGTATACTTGAATAATGATGGTTGGCAAGCAACACATCATACATGTTAAATGAAGCTCTTTCTGTTCTGCTTGTTACCAGAGTGCACAAAGAAGTCTCTCCTGCCTGTGACATCGCCACCCAGAGGATGTTCAGGGGAGGACGCACAGAATTCATCCGCTCCCCCACCAACCAAACACTTAAGTTCATCCTGGCCTTTGATGATCCAGAGGTTTCGGTGAGGGACTTTAAATCACAGTCACGCAATGACACTTTTATTTTATAGGCTGTCAAATGATCTAAATCAGAAAATAAGAGAGGAAAGAAGGATGAATTGTTCATGTTGAACATGCTGTGTTGCAGCGGGAAGCAAAGCTCCAACTGCTTCGCGAGGCTGTGGACGCTTACACTGCTCTGACACAGAAGGTAAAACTAATTTGGGATATTGTTCTGCCCTGTGTTTAGCCGTTAATGCTGTATTTATTGACTTATAGAAAATGCTGGCTTCTTGTTGCTTGTCACCTGCCCATTTCTAACACTATCTCATACCCATGTATGTTTACTGATGTGCGCACCTTGATACATACACTCATACACATGCAAAGGAAACGGAAGACAAAGACGGGTGGCAGGATTTCTTCTAAGGACAGAAACGGTTGTTCTACTGAAAACTATACTAAATTCTTCAACTTCCGTGTTTAAATCTGCTTTTATGTCCTGATTCCATCTGCGTTTTCCACATTATGGAAATCATAGGCCATATAGTTGCATGTACTGTATATAATAGTGCACTTGTAAACCAAGCCTGTCATTACCAGCTAACAGTGGTTACTGTGCATTTTAGATATGAGGTTTTGTTTCTGTTCTCTACAGGCTCTGATGGGTCAGGGCATCGACCTCCACCTGTTGGGACTGAAACTTCAGGCAATTGAAGAAGGCCTCAGCATCCCTAAGCTCTTCATGGACACAGCGTACGGCCTGGCAACCCACTGGAGGCTCCGAACAGGACAGGTAGGTGTGTGTGTGTGTGTGTGTGTGTGTGTGTGTGTGTGTGTGTGTGTGTGTGTGTGTGTGTGTGTGTGTGTGTGTGTGTGTGTGTGTGTGTGTGTGTGTGTGTGTGTGTGTGTGTGTGTGTGTGTGTGTGTGTGTGTATTAATTCATCTAACAGACAGATACTCATCACCAAGTGCTTTACAGAGTAACAATTGATAGATACATACAGAGAAGGAGGAATCAAGAAAGATGCAACACATATTTTTAAACATGAGGCCATAAGTCTAAAAATGGGTATGTTTATGGTTATTTTGTTGCACATGACTCTTATTGTTCCATATTTACTGTCTCACCAAGTTGGAAGTTCCTGCTTAAATGTTTAACTTCTCCAAATGCTTCCATACACATATAACATGTCGATGTGATGATTGCATTAACAACAGTATGGCTGGAACAAGTATAAAGAGAGAACATTCTATATAGCCGACACTGTGGCTCAATAATTAATAAATTTTAACCAGTTATTTGGCCCGCACTGAAATGTCATCAACTTGTCTGATGCCATTCATTCTCCTCTTTCATTAGGTGCCTGCTAACACAGACAGTGTAATGTGCTTTGGACCCCTTGTTCCTGACGGCTATGCCATTTGCTACAACCCCCAGGCAGACCATGTGCACTTCTCCATAACCGCCTTCAACTGCTGTGAGGAGACTCATGCAGAAACACTAGCACTGACCCTGAAAGACACCTTGTGTCAGCTCCAAGAACTACTGCAGCCTACTGTGTAGAACTGCTGCGACTATGTGCAGTGTGTCAGTGTTTTCCAACCTGGGGTCTTGGCACCCCTTGGGGGGGGCGCACCAACATCACTGAGGGACGTGAGGCCTTTGCTGTTTGGAGGTACCGTAGTCCAAAGTTTCACACAAATCATAGCTAGCTCCCACATGTAACATCATTGTGAAGCACACTAATTATTATTAAATATTATTATTTTTATTCCTTTAAAAAAATAGCGGATCTCAGCATCGCAATGCAACGCATTTTGAACTTTTAGATCGTCTATTTTCGCTATTCGCCGTACAAGTATAGGGCTTAAGAGTTTAACATGTCTGAAAAACACATGTGCATGTGCGTGCGCGCACTTGGGTCTCCGATGTAAGAAGGGGGGCTCCAAGGAAAAGAGGTTGGGAAACACTGATCTAGTATGTGCTGTGTGCTGGGCGTCTGTGTATCTACAGTATGTGCTGTGTGTCTGTGTCTGACCAAATCAATAATCTACTTTAGATGTGGATGTAAAGATAGACAGATAGACCTTTATTGATCCCCAAATGCAGGTGTCGTAGCAACACCGCAAAAGGCATGAAACAACAAGACTGATACAGGTCAGAGTAGAGATTCAGATTCAAATAAAAAATTAAATCAAATATGATCAAGGCAGTTCATTTCTCATTAATGACTCAAAATGAACAAGTATGGTATAAACAAAACAGATGTAATAACTCATTATTGTATAATGACTGGTAATTACTGAATAATATACATGTAAAATGGGCATAGAGTGATAGATAACAATGACAGTTTTTAAGTTCCAACAGCCAGATTATAATATCTGGTAATTACATATATTTTACGCTCATACTTGCTAATTTTTCAGAGTGAATGTCCAGACCCTTTTACCAAACCCTTGTTAAATCAGAGTTTTCCAGCCACAGGAACATTTGTGCATTTTTTTACTTGACTTGTCTCCTAATGCATGCCGGCCTAGTACACAACATTATTTCAGTTTTCAGAGAGCATTAAGAATGTCCGACTTCCAAGTAGGCTACTTGGTTGTGAGGTGCTAATGTTTCATTATGGATGCTCCTCTTTTGACTTCTAAGTGCTAGCATGAGCTAAGTTAAGGAAACAAACTGCATTATATAGGTTATAACATTGTTGGAGGTGTATTATATTAATGCTTACGAAAGTGAAATGGACAGTATACTGTAGCTTGCCAAAGAAGCCAACATCACTCTTTTACACACTAAGCATGTCTTCATTCAAATTAACTTCAACATCTTGAAAAGCCATGAAATTACTTGTAACATTAAATACACTAATTGTTTTGTTTTACATTAATTGCATTGCTTTTTCAGTTGGAATAATGTTCAACCAGCCATTTTGTGTAGCCAGCCAACAGATGTTGGAAAGGACCAAATGCAAGCAAAGCTTGCCATTGTTAAAGGTTGTAAGAAATGAGAGGTCTTTTTGTTCTGTTCTGTTCTGTTCTGTTCTGTTCTGTTTTGCACTCCCTGTTGGACTAGAAGAACCAGATCTTCTGGATGTTCGCGCTTCTTTATGAAATGTATGTAAACCTGCTTTTTTTCCATGGAGAAGGATGCTGTTCTGTATTTGCTTGCATACTGGTCAATTAAATCCGTTGGATTTATTAAGATATTGTGGCTTTCTTTTATTGCCCCACACACAGACTAATTGGGATTACGTAGTCAGATTATGAAAAATAAGTAACTAAAATCTGCTGTAATTAGATATAGTTACATTGTTAAGGAAGCTTGATTTAAAACACACACACACACACACACACACACACACACACACACACACATACATACATACATACATACATACATACATACATACATACATACATACATACATACATACATACATACATACATACATACATACATACATACACACACATACACATACATCTATCAACCCCCATCCCTGACTGAGAGCAGTCTGGTTCTTCTTTGTCGATCCAGTCAAACCCTTGCAGTCCCAGTTATCACCAGCTTCTGACCCTATACTGTTAGATTCATACATAGCCTCTCTGTGAAGCCTTTCCAACAAAGACAAGGTTTACAAGGTAAAGACAGTTTGCATTCATATATGGATAGGGTGGGATTGCCATCCATATAATCAGAGTTCCCAGAAATTCTCTAATTAAAAACAGGAGGGGCGAGAATCCAGTGGTGTAAAGTAACTAAGTACATTTACTCAAGTACTGTACTTAAATACAATGTTGAAGTATTTTTACCTTACTGTAGTATTTCCAATTTTCATTACTTTTACTTATACTTTACTCCAATACATCTCAGAGGCAAATATTGTACTTTTACTCCACTATTATATGAACACTTTAGTCACTAGTTACTTTGCGTATATAAATTATTATATCATAAAACATACATTAACCACTTCTTTAGCCCTATTTTATACATAGGCTATTTGAAAATAGCCGATCTACAAGCTCGCAAAGCCTCACATCTGCTATTTTCAAACATTTTAGTACTTTTACTTTTGGTACTTTAAGTATATTTTGATGCCAATACTTTCGTGCTTTTACTCAAGTAACATTTTGAACACATGCCTTTTACTTGTAACAGAGTATTTTTATGTTGTGGTATTGCTACTTTTACTGTATTTCTGAGTACTTCTTCCACCACTGCGAGAATCCACATTGAAACCGGAAATGACGTCACATACGGACGCACGTTTCGTTCAGATCATCCGGAGTAAACAAAGCCTAGTGTGTAAACATCCTACCTGTGGAGGTGGAGAGATCAGATCTCAGCTGCTGTTTTCACACAATATTTATTCATTTACACGTGGATCCACAAAGGGAATGCAATAAATACAAAGTGACGGGCTCATATTAGCCTTGAGACTTAAGTTAGTATTTGATTAATATACAGTACCGCTATTGTTGCTGGGAAAAAAAACAAATGGGAATAACAATTTCAAACACCAGTATATTTTAATATTTTTTCTAGACAGATTTTTTTTTTGGGGGGGTTACTAAACGGTTTTAAAGGTTTTATTATCTAGAAGTGCACATACGTTTTAACCGATCTAGTATGAAAGGTTCATATTCGTCAGATTCATGCCGGAGGAGGAGAATCAGCGGGGCGACCAAGCTGCTGTGGCCGCTGCTCGGTGCGTGTCTGTGGGCTGCGGTCGTCGGCTACAAGCCGGTGATCGTCATCCATGGACTGTTCGACAGCTCTGGAGAATTTGGGGCTTTACTACGATTCATCAACGACGTGAGTCAAACATACATGTTGCTACACAATGTTGTTGGTCGATCAGTACTTGAATACACTTTGAGGAGGCAGTTTGCACGAAACATGAGCATGATGTCCTCGCGTTATCATTCGAGGACATGATGTGCCTTGGCCAAATTGTGACCTAGACTTTGTTATGATTCATTTAATTTGCTCGCTTCTAGTTTGAATCATAATTTTCATTATGGCAAAATGTCTCATTTTAAGTTTTAGAAATGGTACTTTATTGTTAACCCTTTAGACGCTATCTGTAGAATCTAAGTTGCTTGCGGCTACTTTATTGTCAAGACTCAAGTGTTATTGGACACTTGTTTTGCTAGAACAACCAAGATGATTACATGGCATGATCGAAGATAGCTCCATTAAGAACCTCTCACTCCGCTATAGCGGAGTGAGAGGTTCTTAATGGAGCTAGATCGAAGAAGTAATAAAACACAACACAGAACAGCCTGCTCCAGATATATGAGCATTATCTTCTCCAGTCATACACTATTTCTTAAATTACCTAATTACCTAAATATTGCTACACTAACATCCTCCAGACTCTTTCTAACTTGCAGTACCTTGATAAACATTAATTATTTCATTAGACCATCATTATGTTCTGATATTTCTCATATACTGTAGCTACTCAGGGTTGGGTTAGGTGACTTTGAAATGTAGTTAGTTGCTGAAATTGAATCCAAATTATTTGTGAAGTAATCCCTTGGATTTGTTTTTTAATTTTTGATCATTGTTGGGTTGGGTCAGTGATTGACATTGGGGCAGTAATCCCCTCAAAAGGGGGCGTTTGTGATGGATTGTTGATCATGCAGGAGTTGTTGATGATCAACACCTCCCCTCCAAGTGACCTACCACCAGACCTTTGTTTCTCTAGCAGAGAGGGGAGAAATTCAGAAAGGGTACCTAGAATGTCCTGCACTATAAACCCAGCACTCTGGGTTTATATTGGTACTCACTCACTTCCTGTAGGATGTAACTGCTGTAGATATATTCCCATTCCCATACAATTCATGCATATCTGATATCTGCTGCTATTTGATATGTTTTTCTTTTGCACAAGAGGCTGTGGTACACTGTTCACACCAGTTTGTATTGATATTTGATACTTCTACTCATACTTTCAGTCTTATTATTTATTTAATATGTAACTGCGCTAATTCATGTGAAGTTTGCACAAAATAATGTGAAAATGAAATGAAATGGACACATTATCCCACTTTTTCTTTCCCTTGAATGCTCTATACCATTCTTTCACTCAGAAGCTTTTTTCCTTACCTAATGTCAGAGTAATCAATCTTTAAAGCATGTAGATCAATTATCAAAACATTCCAACAGATAATGTTCCTTCAACTAAAGCACCTGAGCAATCAGCTGACCTAACCATTCCTTCCATGATTATAGAATTTGATATGGCTGATCTTAACTCTTAATGTCTTTATTAACCCCATACCTTCTCTTTTACAGTCTCATCCTGGAACCAACGTATCAGTTATTGACTTGTTTGACAGAAGCGCCAGTTTACAGCCGCTATGGAAACAGGTTGAAGGCTTCAAGGCAGCTATCTCCCCTATAATGCAAAATGCACAAGAAGGGGTCCACTTTATCTGCTATTCCCAAGGTGTGTGTGTGTGTGTGTGTGTGTGTGTGTGTGTGTGTGTGTGTGTGTGTGTGTGTGTGTGTGTGTGTGTGTGTGTGTGTGTGTGTGTGTGTGTGTGTGTGTGTGTGTGTGTGTGTGTGTGTGTGTGTGTGTGTGTGTGTGTGTGTTTCGTATTGGCACATGAGTGAGTGAAGACAGAGAAAGAGCAGTGGTGTGTCATCATGAGGTTATAAAACTACTGTATCTGAACAGCATTGTGTCAGACTCATTTTATTGACTAGATAAATACATCTATAAATCTTAAGGGTCTAATTTGACCTTTCCTAAGCAGCATTTTTGACACATAGTAAAATCCTCAGTCTAAATTTCAGAGTGTACAAATGTAACCAGATAGTTGAGTACATTCTCAGAGTTAAATTACCTCAGGATTTTACTAGTAGTACTAGTAGTAGATTTTACGAGTAGTGCAGCTCATGTTTGACTTACTGTAATTCATGTTTGACTTCCTGTACTTCATGTTGTAGTTCATGTTTGACTTCCTATAGTTCGTGTTTAATTTTCTGGTGTTTCTGATGTTGTTTCCAGGTGGGCTGATCTGCAGAGGGATCCTCTCCACACTCCCAGACCACAACGTTCACTCCTTCATCTCACTCTCTTCACCTCAGGCTGGACAGTACGGAGGTGAGCTCCACAACAAACCCATGTTTTGATTGATTGAATACTTTATTAGTCAAAGTTTTAAACAGCACGTGGTACAGGTACAGTAGACATTAAGGCTAAAATTATAACACAAAAGAGTCCTGGGAACTTGTTTCCATTGTGGTCCTATGTAATTCATCAACATAGCATACAAATAACACAATAATACATGCCATCAACAAATACAAAACAATATATGTACAAAGGAGAAAAAGGAAAAACGGCAGCAGTTCTATGGGAAAATGCATTTATCTAAAGTCTGCGCACTGGTGGTTGCAAAAAGCTCCAGAATTTATTGCTCGTCAACGTTGACGAGCAATACATTCTGGAGCTTTTTGCAACCACCAGTGTGCAGACTTTATTCTTTTTTTATTATACTTTGTTTGTCTAAGCACCTGGGCCAACGGATGTGCGTGCACTACCTTTTTCATACAAAATGCATTTATCTCCCCTTGTGGTCTCCTGTTTTTTTCAGGCAAGTTTTGAAAGAAACCAGTGATTTACATCTTTTAAGGGATGGTGTCAGGGCATTCCACATTTTGGTGGCAGAGTCTAGAATGAGAATTTTCCCATGTCTGTTCTATATTTGGGTAGTACCAGATCGTTGTCACTCCCTCTAGTATTGTGGCTGTGGGTGTCACTCACTTTGGAGAAGTAGTTAAATAAAGGGGGAACTGTTTTCTACTTGTGTTCCATGAGCAGTGAGGGGGATTGGGGAGTGGAGCACTGTTGTTGGTGATTTATTACAGCTCCAATCCGTAACTTTGATATACTGCCTGCCTGGGCTTCAAACCCGGGTCCCCCGCATGATCGTTGGCATTTCTACTGCTATGACAGAAAGCTGGCTTGGACAGGGGATAAATTGTAGTCCTACCAGTAGTAGTCCTACCCGACCACAGGATCTAAATGTGTCAATAGAAGAGCAAGGAGACCCACTACAACCACTGTAGTTGTGTTCGTTTTATTGTATTAACATGCTCTACCATACAGCTTGGTCATTGGTCAAAATAAAAATGTATTCACAAGTTATCAGCAGCATTAAATAGTATTTTATCATGTTAGTTAGGAATTACAATTTGAAAGAAAATAACAATTTTCCCGCTCTACTTTCCTATCCTCTTGTTAAATATAAACATGTAATCAGAAACCATAAAGCACTCTAAACAGGTTTATTTGAAACACGTGCTGCGACAGGATGTAAGGAAGATTGAAGATTGGAAGACTTGAGCCAAAGTGCATCCTTTTCAAAATGCAGCTCATCAGTTATGCAAACATCAATTACATCAGTTGCTTGGTTGCAATCTGAACTTTATCGCTTGATATTGATTATTTTATCTCCACCAGACACGGACTATCTGAGGTACCTGTTCCCTCAGTTTGTGAAATCGAACCTGTTCCATCTGTGTTATACCTCGGTGGGTCAACGGATCTCTATCTGCAACTACTGGAATGGTGAGTCAGGGAGAGATTCAAAATGTTACTTGAACAAATCTACATAGACAAGTGAAATTCATGTATACCCTGCTGCACATTCGATAAATTGGGTTCAAACTATCCTGCCCCATATTTATTCTGCATAATCGGCATTGCTGCTAAAACAATTTGACCTTAACTGCCTTAACCACTATTGATTAGGGTCACCCAGGGCTATACCCTCCCTTTTCCCTCTACAGTACACCATATATCTTTGCCAAAAATAGCCCATCTGCGAGCTCACAACACGTCACGTTGAGCTTGTAGATCTGCTATTTTTGACGAATGTTCATGCCAGAATAGGGACAGCGCTAGTGTTCATGATGATGTGGTAAAGAGCTTTCTTACCTGTACTTAATTACCTAACTTAATTTTTTATCTTATTTATATTATCTTATGTATACATAACTACATTTATTATTATTATGATCTTGTTGTTGTATTGTTGTGTTAGCACGGTCTACAACATTTTATTGCCCTTACCTGTATGAGTGAGTGACAAATAATCCCTCTTGATTTTTGATTCGTGAGAGACGACTCCAGGCACTATTCTGTTGTTCATTCCAATGTTCAGGTCCAATGCCACAGGAATTGTAAATTATCAGTTGCTCCTGAGGCCTGATAAGGAGTGATGCATGAAGAAAAGTTATTTCTTCCAAGATAATTTTATCAACGGAACCTCTTGGGTTTTGATTAGCCATTGTGCAGTGGTAGGAGCAATAGACATGCAAAGTTCAGGAGGTCGATATGAGCCCAGGATGCTGATAAGTACAGTACAGTTAAGTAGATGGTATGTGTATCTGGCTGCTGTTACACCAGAAGGCCATTGGAATTGATTTGTTTGATATAATGTTTATTTTTCTCCCGTAGACCCACACCACAGGGACATGTACGTGAACAACAGTGACTATTTGGCTCTACTCAACAGCGAGAGGTCTAATCCCAATTCAACAGGTCAGCAGATGTACCTAATACATAATAAGACTAGAAAATGTGCTCCTCGGAGCACAAGTCTCCGCCAGCAGACTATAGCAATTATATTATTATAGCAATAACTAATGAGATACAGTAGAGTAAAAGATATATACTGTAGTTAAATAAAAAGGTGTATGTTAAAGAAATATTTATTAAAAAAAAAATGATTTAAAAATCATATTTTGTCTTCTAATGTTTAAAAATATGTTTAAAAATATGTTTAAAAATATGTTTAAAAATATGTTTAAAAATATGTTTAAAAAAATGTTTAAAAAAATGCAGGTGCAAGTCCTGCAGTTCTCGGGGTATTGGGTCGAGTAATAAGTTGTTAGCCCAAGCCTGTGTAGGGAGTTTCCCAAGTTTAATGGCCCGATGACACGTGTGGCACATCCAAGTGTTGTTTTGCTTGATTGCAGTTGGGTTTTTGCCTAGGAGACTTACAATATCTATCGTTCCTGTATAATTTCCAGGTTTAAACTCTGCCACTGATTCTCTGTAGAGCATTCGTTCACAGGAACCACAGACATAATTGGGTCCACTTTCGGACATCTTCTTTAAGAATGCGAGAGCAGCTTCATTAACTTCTAATTCTTGTGATCTGTATCGTTTCTTCTTACTCGTGTTATGTGCTTGTTGATGTTGTCTTTCATTATTTAAATACTCTGACCAGTTCCTTTTTTTCCTTTCGATGTTCTCTTCAGACTCTTCTACTTTTTCTTCCAGAGATTGTAGCAATCTTTGCTGTGTCATATTGTAAGCATTCATGGCTAGTCTTCGTCTTTTGTCATTTAGCGATTTTTTGGCTCTGATTAATTTCATTCTTTCTTTATGATTCTTAGCTCTGTTTAATTGAAGCAATGCTCTGTTTACATTGAAGCAATCTATCATATGGGAGTCGTCATAATTGACTGGTTTGTTCAAATACTTGTCTGTCTTCTTCATCTTCATTGTCTTGAACAGTTTCAGCAGTTGATTGGTGTGTTTGATCAGCTTTGGCCTTCTGCGCCTTTGTTTGACCAATGTTAGGTGTTCTCAGAGGGACACACACACGCACGGACGGGTGATTTGGACTATAAGATACTGTTCCAATCAAGACTGATTGATCCTGTCTTACCTCGCTTCAAAAACGTAAACGGTTTTTTGAAGTGACACACCTATTTATAGAATTGTATTTCGTCATGCATTCCTCTAGCCAATCAAAGGCATTGGTGTCAACATATTAATACGTATTAAGATTTCGGTCTTGTTGTGGGATCAATTCAACTCTAGTCCTCTTCTGTGTTACTGTTGTAGATGAGTATGCTTTCTTAGCTTTGGCCTTCTGCGCCTTTGCTTGACCAATGTCAGGTGTTCTCAAAGGGACACACACACGCACGGACGGGTGATTTGGACTAGAAGATACTGTTCCAATCAAGACTGATTGATCCTGTCTTACCTCGCTTCAAAAACGTAAACGGCTTTTTGAAGTGACACACCTTTTTATTATAGGATTGTATTTCGTCATGCGTCCCTCTAGCCAATCAGAGACATTGATGTCAACATATTGACACGTATTAAGAGTTCGGCTTTGTTGTGGGATCATTTCAACTCTAGTCCTCTTCTACGTTACAATTGTAGATGAGTATGCTTTCTTAGCTTTGGCCTTCTGCGCCTTTGCTTGACCAATGTTAGGTGTTCTCAGAGGGAAACACACACGCACAGACGGGTGACTTGGACTTACTGAAGGTACTGTTCCAATCAAGTCTGATTGATCCTGTTTTACCTCACTTCAAAAAGTAGGGGCTTTTTGAAGTGACACACCTATTTATAGAATTTTATTTCGTCACGCGTCCCTCTAGCCAATCAGAGGCATTGGTGTCAACAAATTGACACGTGTCACGTGGAGCTTGCCCAATGTTAGCTTGGCTAACAATGTTTGCTCACACAAAGCGAAAACATATTCTCCACCTTCGGCGGAGACAATAACACATAAATAATCATTAATAATAGCAATTTATAAATAATTAACGTATATTAATCACTTCAGCCCTATTTCAACATGATTAACTCCAGACAGACACACAGACCCTCTCATAGATGGCTAGCCTCCTGCAGAGCCATGCTGTGAAAACAGCAAGAATAGCTCATCTACAAGCTCGCAACACATTGTGAGCTTGTAAATAGGCTATTTTTGCTATTTTGGGGGGAACAACATTTTTTTAATGTTGCAATTTCTTTGGAAAATCTTCACCTATAATAACATTGATTGATTGTTTGAAACCTTTATTTATTCTCGAAAAGAGCATGCCCTAAAGAGTGGCGCCAAGTGGTTAATACCTACCATAACAGAGTTTGTATCGAGTTTACATATAGTCATATGTTTTTAGGTGTATGTATGTATGTAAGTTTATGTTATGATGTTTCATTCAGAGTGGAAGAAGAATTTCCTGAAGATCAACAAGCTGGTGTTGATTGGAGGTCCAGATGATGGCGTCATCACACCCTGGCAGTCAAGGTGAGAGTCTGCCATCCTGTTTAGTTTACATCTTTCTGTATATTTTGGGTTAAACTGGTTCGCCTGGTTAACCACTTTCAACCTGGTGTACCAATTTTGGGCATGTCATTATAGGCTAAATATTTAAATGGTTTAAAAAAAGTAATAAATAAATACTACTACTACTAAAATAAAATAAAATCTACAAGCTCACAGTGCGGCACTAGGTTGTATGTCAGCTATTGTTTCTGCTTTTGAGCACACAGTCATAGTGTCGTCGAGTATAAAATATGGCTGAAGTGATTAACAAAGCTGCTTTGATTGGTTTTTATTACATTTTTCTAAATTCTACCACCAGGTGTTGCTGAACAGTTTTCCTTTCTTATGATCTGAGGGTCCTGAGGGTATCTTTGTATCTTTTGCTCTACATGTTAAATAAATAAATAAGATCTTATATTAAGATTAGTTTTCCCCCATTACTGAAAAACTATTCTCTGTTCTCTTCATTTCACCATGTGGTGTAATATTTGTCTGGATTGTAAAAAAACTTTTTTCCCTAAGGTGATAAGAAAGTTTTTATGTTTTTTTTTGTTAAATAAGATACTTAGTTGCACGAAAATAGCTGATCTACAAGCTCACGACGTGTTTGCGCTGCAACACGTTCATCAGCTATTCTACATCAGCTATTTTAATTAGTTCACCTCTAACCCAACTTTTTCCTTCTTAGATACTTGCTCTCTCTGGATGATGCCTCATCTTTAGATAATCCTCTCATATGATCTCTCTCTGTTATCATTTCAGTCAGTTCGGGTTTTACGACGACAACGAGACAGTTGTTGAGATGCAACACCAAGATGTGAGTAGAATCAACTCTTCATAATGCTGTTTTAACCACATGAAACCTACTGTCCCTATTCTGGGACAACATTCGCCAAATAGCAGATTTTTTTAAGCTCACACCGTATCACAAACCAACACATTGTGAGCTAGTATACTGTACATTGTGAGATCCTGGGGCAACCGGGTGTTGTAGAGGTAAAACACTCACCACTGCAGAGGCTTGAGTTCTATTCCCAACAACTGTGCCTCCAGGCACTCATAACTAGTGTTCACAGGTAGGGGAAGACTGCAGTGGTTTGTGTCTTTGTCACTAGCGACATCTACTGGTTGATCAGGGTGCCCTCAGGGAGGGATACACACTTATAACTTCTCACTGTCAGGTGAAAAAAAATTGGCTGGTGACTCCATAACCACACACATAGACCAACAGTGGTGGTTGGCAGGCACCACTGGGGGATCAAGTACACTGGTGGACGGGGGATTTGGCAATAACTGTAATTTGAGAATGAAAGATTATCCCCAAAAATATGTTAAAAATATGAACAAACATTGTGAGATCCCTTTTCAAATCAAGAGCTTGAATCAAGTAATTCCACAGTTCAGGTTCAACTTAAAGGGGCTGTTGTTTTCCTAACCAGTAGAACAGTCTTCCTTTATGTCTGATTATCTGAATCAATTAAGTCTTTAAACCAACCAGAGCGTAGGAACATAGTGATTAAATGCACCGTCGCTAGATGTTTATTTTAATTTAGGTACAGTTAGGAGACCATTGCCTGATCTGAAAGGCCTGATTGGTTGTGTGTTTACTTCAGTGAGCTTTATTTACTAAAGCTCATTGAAATGAGATCGCCACAAAATAATCAATACTTTTTCTGTTGTCCTGTTTGTATTGTATAATGCATTTTAACAACACTATATGTGACTAAATCATCCTGACATGCCTCCTATATTCCTGTCTCTGTTACTCCAGTTGTACTTAAGTGACGTGTTTGGTCTGAAGACCCTGGTGGCTCGCGGTGACCTCATCCTGTGTTCTATACCTGGAGTAGAGCACGTCTATTGGCACTCCAATGAAACTGTGTTCCACACATGCATGGAGAAGTGGCTGGTGTAGCATGGAGCTTTGGAACACACACACACACACACACACACACACACACACACACACACACACACACACACACACACACACACACACACACACACACACACACACACACACACACACACACACACACACACACACACACACACACACACACACACACACACACACACACACACACACACACACACACACACACACACACACACAATCCCAGTGACACTTGGATTTATCTCAGAAGAGTGTATAAATGTAACCAGATCACCTACATCTGGTTACATGTGTGCACTCTTCAGAGTTAAAATAACACAAAGGGTTTTACTGTGTTTATATACAGTAGACACACTTTTTTTTTCTTTACTCAGCAGGTTGCTTCGCCCTTATTTCCACCATGTGTAAAACACTGCCTGCACAAACCTATATCATACCTCTCTACATCCAAAATATACACCTTTACTTGTGTATACTTCCCAGTTCCCACAGACATATACACCTTTACTTGTACTTCCCACAGACATCTACACCTTTACTTGGGTATCCATGTGTGTGTTGTGACCGTCATACCTCAGAGTATTCTACATAAGCTCGCATCACCGGGCTCTCCTGTGGAGAGCCTGGTTTTTATTCACTGTTCAGTGGGCAGCTCCTTGTTCTAGAGCCTGCCTACTCCAAAACGGTATCTGGTAGTTTGTACACACACACATACATACAGTTAGTACATACACGCACTTACACAAATAACTTCCGATCCGCTGATTCTCTGTGGACCTGATCTGCAACCTGCTAAGCGAAATGATCCCAGTCTAGTATCACACAACACAAGAGTGCCTGAGTAACCTTTCCTTGACATCTGGTCTACAGTACATTTAGTGTACATGGACAGATGGACAAGAACTGAGTGATTTGTACCTTTTTAAACCACAGAGATCATGTTTCCCTGTGTTTTAACCTACCAAACCTATTTATGTTTTAAGATTTGATAATGAATATCACATTTTTATCATCATTCATTTATCGTGCAGTAATTTTTAAGTGTAGACAAAGCCTTAAATTTAGAATGTTTTCCATGTATCTCAGAGGTCATCTTCAAACCGAAGTGCTATGACACACTGCCTTTAGTAATGGTGCTAAAAAGTGTGTGGGTGGGTGAGGGGTGGGATGGGTTATAGAAAAATAGCAAAGTAGCAGTGCTGTACGCTATTTATACAGGTGCACACTTATGGCTACAGTGATAACTATTACTTTTGTAAATATTATAAGAATAACAGTTATTCTTTCTAAAAGACATGAAATGTTTTAACATTGCCAAATTCTATAAATCTAAAACCTAAAATTGTGATATACAATTGTTACATGATTAACTTTGCAGCCCTTTTGGTTTACCTGTCCTACAAATCTGCATGTGTTGTACTTTACCTTCCATCCCATTTAGATATCTCAGGTGTTCAATCTACCTTCTTATCTGTCTTTTTTCAAAAAAGGGAATGGTTTGTATTTATTGCTACTTGTGTTATTGTGGATGTTCATGGCTGTTTGTTGTTCTACAGGTTTTTGATAAGAAAAATAGGAGAATATGGAAGTAGATAGAGATAGATAGACCTTTTATTGTTCCCCCTGAAGAAATTCAGGTCTTGTAACAGCATGAACCGTGGTACAGGTAAAGAGTAGTGAGATACGAGTAAGATTCAAAATAGGAATACAAATACAAGTAAATAGACTTGGAGTCTCACCATAGCCATCTGCACTTGGTCTGACTAGTTTGACATTAAGTATATTCTAGCAACTAAGTATAAGCATAGGTATTAAGTACAATTTATCACCAGTGTATGCATTGCACAAAGAGGTTACAAAGTTAACCTGAAGGGAAAGTATTGATGGTGAATTTGTTTGCTTAATATTCAGTATAAACATTTTAAAGCTGTTGCATTTTGAGTGTTGTGTGGTGAAGGCTATGTATATTTTAATATTGTTGACGTTTTTTTTGCTTTAAGCCCACTTGAATGAACTGATTGTAGAAGCATATATGGAAGGTATATGGAAGGAATCAAGGGAAATATTTGTTCAGGTGTATCCGTGGCTATAAATAAGTCTTGCACATGGACAACTGTTTCAACTGTTCAAGTGATGCAAATGAAAGAAAAGCAATTGTGAGTGTGCTCTAAAATGTCTATAGTATCCAAAGTATGTCGTCTGTAAATGTTTAATTGTCATTAATACATTTTGTGATTAAAACTTCCACTTTGCTACATTTAAGATTATTTGTGTGTGTATGTGGGGGGGGGGGGGGGGTCTTTTTTTTACATTTTAATGTTTATTATTGTTGAGGCCTAAAGTTATTCTTACATGCTCCAAAGTATGTAGCCTAAATTAAAAAAGTACATTTTAATAATTAATGTTGATAGGCTAAATTCAATATATGCTGCTGTGTTACCGACATATAAGGCTCAAATATGTTCTACGGCTCCAAGATAGAATTCATATCTATTTATTGGCCCAAATTCCCAAAATGGCTTTTTTGATAGTAACGGTGGCCTACGGTAACCCCCAATAAACAAGACTTCAACACTACTAGTAGCAATGAAACAGTTGGGCGGGGGGAGGGTTCATTTCTAGTGTAGGTGTGTATGTGTGTGTACTGTACACACGCACGCACGCACGCACGCACGCACGCACGCACGCACACACACACACACACACACACACACACACACACACACACACACACACACAAAGTGGGTCAGTTGAAAAAGACTACAATTACATAAACGCCCCGCGAACCGGAAATACTCAGCCAACCCACCGGATATTACCACGAAGCGCCTCGGAAAGGCCCCTTTCCGTCTCTGAGAAGTGTGGTGCAGAACGGCAGACACAAGTAAGTGACAGAAATCACAATATAAGTCCTTCGCACGTCTTTAAAACGACTATTCTCCCATTCATAGAGGAAACACCCAACGTTAGTTTACAGTCAATTAGAGTAACTCGTCCCAAACGCTCCTGAAGTCGTTTTATTTCTATAAAATGTGTGGCTGCCGAACACAGCGGCACCGAGCATTAGCATGTGGCTAATCTGGTCGCTAGCCGCATGGGGGAAGAAGCATGGAGTCTCAAAGTAATGTCGCCTCCATATTCTCGATATGTTCTATTTCATGGTCATTTTAATCGTATAGACATGCGGTTAAGGTGCAGTTGGCTTGACTTGTTTGTTTGGCACGCATTAATGATACCTGGGCCAAGGGTAGCCGAGTGAGTGTCTACATGCCGTGTAATAGTGTTGCCATGTTTTCTTGTTAAATTGCGTGTAAATATTAATTGCGAGGTGCGTTTTTTTTTGCCATTTCTAAAATGTACTTGCTTGTTCCCTAATGATAAAACCAGTGGATCTAAAACATTTTTAAGTCAAGGAGAAGGACCCCCTTCTGATAACATTTTGTGCCAGGGACGTGTATTGATGGATGGTAATTTAAGAAAAAGTAATCTTTTTGTAGTCCCCCAGGTGAAGAGTAATTGTCAATTGATTTTTTTATTGTCCCGATTATTGTGATTGCTTTGTCCAAGATTAATTAGTCCTTTGCTCTGTTAGTGCAGTGGTTCCTAACCTTTACAGGCTGCGACCCCCTCAAAATAATTATATTTGCACTGGGGACCCCCCAAAATAATCATATGGGAACCCCCTCAAAAATTAATATTTGAACTGGGGACCCCCAAAATAATCACATTTTAAGCCCCCCCCCCACCCTGGCAAGCACTTCAGGCCATTATATTTAGTTTAACTCTGTTCCACAGATAAATATTGTGAAAATAAAGTGAGCTTGTAGATGAGCTATTTTCACTAGTTTTGGATCTTTTTTTATATTATTTGACAATTGGTCCTTTTGACCAGTTTTTGTTTAGTGTTGATCACATGCATTTTGATGCAGTAATGTTTTTTTTAAGTATTAAAAGTCTTAAGTGTCACATTAAAGTAATCTGGGGATCCCCTCACCCCAATCATGTGGGGACCCACAGGTTGAGAATGACATGCCCAAAACAGGGCCACCAGGTTGAATTTGGTTAATGCTCTTGTATCTAGCATCTTATTACCCTGCTTTATCACTGAAATGGTGCAAAATACCTCAAAGTAGCTGAGTTTCAGAATGTTGTAGAGCTGAGTTTCAGAATATTGTCCTATATGATCCTACACAAAGCGAGGCTAGAGTCACGCCTAGACATTGTCCCGTTGTCCTGGTGTGCTAGAGTGCTCGCAGATTAAAGCTCTTTGTTTATTCATTGGCTGACCGTCTTCCATGGTTCAGTCAATCACCAACTCAGAGACATTGCCACGGGTAGCCGAGTGAGTGTCTACATGCCGTGTAATAGTGTTGCCATGTTTTCTTGTTAAATTGCGTGTAAATATTAGTTGCGAGGTGCGTTTTTTTTTTTGCCATTTCTAAAATGTACTTGCTTGTTCCCTAATGATAAAACCAGTGGATCTAAAACATTTTCAAGTCAAGGAGAAGGACCCCCTTCTGATAACATTTTGTGCCAGGGACCCCGGCCGTACCAGATTTGTGTTAAAATGTTTCAAACATATTCCGAAATTACTAGATTTCTTTGGGGAAAATAGCAGATCTACAAGCTCACAATGCGTTGCATTGCTTGTAGATTGAAAATAACCGTAGCATCGTCGCTTCTTTTGGGCTTGTTTTCATAGAACTAGTTGCTTAATTCTCTCGCAAAATCTGGCAACAGTGCCGTTTAACGTGAGCTTTGGGCCCTTACTGTTGAGTCAGGTTGCCATCAGTCATATCTGGGGTGTTTTGTGAACGTATTCAGCCCTGTTTAATCTATCTATATTTATAGTTTACTAAATTGCATTTAACGCCGTCTTCTTTGGTCTTGCTCTGGCAGATGGATGAAACATTGCCACACACACTTCAAACGTTGCTAACTAGCTGCCTCCTCGCCTTGGAGTTGGGCTGTAAACGGGACGTCTTAATGTATTTTTTGTGTATGCCTGTGTACATGAGTTTGAGCTTTAAATGTATGTGATATTCTCCTGCAGTGGCTGAGAACTGGGAGACCGCTCCAGCTGTGGCTGAGACCCCAGAAATCAAACTCTTTGGGAAATGGAGCACTGATGATGTCCAGATCAATGACATCTCCCTGCAGGTAACTTGGGGTTGTTTTCTAAATGTATTAAAATGATTAAAAGCGAGGCTAGAGTCACGCCTAGACATTTTCCTGTTGCCCTGGTGTGCTTAAGTACTCGCAGATTGAAGATCTTTGTTTATTCATTGGCTGTAGTCTTTTAATGACCTAGTCAATCACCAACTCAGAGACACTACTTTTACCATGTTCATCAGTGAAGTTTTTTTTCCCACTAAGTATTGACAGTGCTTTATAATGACAAGTTTAATTTGTACACCCCCACCTCATTCCCATCCAGGATTACATTGCTGTCAAAGAAAAGTACGCTAAGTACCTGCCCCACTCCGGTGGCCGTTATGCCGCCAAGCGCTTTCGTAAGGCCCAGTGTCCCATCGTGGAGCGTCTGACCAACTCCATGATGATGCACGGCCGCAACAACGGCAAGAAGCTGATGACCGTGCGCATCGTCAAGCACGCCTTCGAGATCATCCACCTGCTGACAGGAGAGGTGTGTATTGATGGATGGTAATTTAAGAAAAAGTAATCTTTTTGTAGTCCCCCAGGTGAAGAGTAATTGTCAATTGATTTTTTTATTGTCCCGATTATTGTGATTGCTTTGTCCAAGATTAATTAGTCCTTTGCTCTGTTAGTGCAGTGGTTCCTAACCTTTACAGGCTGCGACCCCCTCAAAATAATTATATTTGAACTGGGGACCCCCCCAAAATAATCATATGGGAACCCCCTCAAAAATTCACATTTTGAACTGGGGACTCCCAAAATAATCGCATTGTAACCCCCCCCCACCCCACCCTGGCAAGCACTTCAGGCCATTATATTTAGTTTAACTCTGTTCCACAGATAAATATTGTGAAAATAAAGTGAGCTTGTAGATGAGCTATTTTCACAAGTTTTTGATCTTTTTTATATTTTTTGACAATTGGTCCTTTTGACCGTTTTTTGTTGTATAGTGTTGATTACATGCATTATTTTTTTTAAAGTATTAAAAGTCTTGTCACATTAAAGTAAACTGGGGATCCCCGCCCCCTCACCCAATCATGTGGGGACCCACAGGTTGAGAATGACATGCCCAAAACAGGGCTACCAGGTTGAATTTGGTTAATCCTCTTGTATCTCGCATCTTATTACCCTGCTTTATCACTGAAATGGTGCAAAATACCTCAAAGTAACTGTTGTAGAGCTGAGTTTCAGAATATTGTCCTATATGATCCTACACGAAGCGAGGCTAGAGTCACGCCTAGACATTGTCCCGTTGTCCTGGTGTGCTAGAGTGCTCGCAGATTAAAGCTCTTTGTTTATTCATTGGCTGACCTTCTTCCATGGTTCAGTCAATCACCAACTCAGAGACATTTCCGTTTCACTAACATGTTCATATTTCATGTGCCACGTTGTGAGCTAGTAGATCAGCTAATTTAGTCATGCCAGGTTGAGTGATTAAGCCAGTGTTTCTCTCCCCCTACCTTTCTACTGCCAATTCACTCGCCTTAGTATAAAGAGAAATACCAAGGATAACACTGCATCCAGTCTAATTCAGAAAGGTGTGTGTGGTGTGGTTGACGTGCCCATCTGATGCATTTCCTATTCTTCTCAGAACCCCCTCCAGGTGCTGGTGAACGCCATCATCAACAGTGGACCGCGTGAGGACTCTACTCGTATTGGTCGTGCCGGAACAGTCAGGAGACAGGCTGTGGATGTGTCCCCCCTCCGTAGAGTCAACCAGGTATTTAGCCCACAGCCTCTGTCCAGTATCACAACTGCTGCATCCAGTTTTGACCACAAGGAGGACCATTGTGCTCGGTGTAGTGGCAGTGAAGATCCTCTTGGAGGAAAGGACTTTCAGCAACACTTGTAGTACTGTAGGAAAGCCACTTTCTTTGTAAACTAGTAAATATGTGGCCTCCATCAAGGTCCTCATGAAGAATCATAGGCTGAAACGTGTCAAAGTTGCTGCAAGTCTTGCTGGAATTCCTTTTCTCCAGTTATCCACCATGACATTTTTCATGCAATATGCTAGCGAGTGAAGTTGCGCCAGAACCCCTGCATCAATACTGTGAAATCCTTCTAAAATTAAATGAACCTGATGAGATCACTAGTCTCTATAGTACACCAAACAGTGGGTCACCCACTCTTCATCCACCAGGGTTGACCATCTTTCACAGGCCACCAGGGTGGATGTAGAGGGGAATCATAGCTCAGAAGTCCACATATATATTTACTAGTTCAGGTAAATTTGACAGTCAACCACATTTTCAGGTATAGCTCATGGTAACAAATCATTTTACATCTTTCATGCGTTTGCTCCATTAACACCTACTGCTCCGCAAAACAGATTCTGTCTGGAATGGATTCCAGTCGGTGTTCAATATGCTTAAGAATGCAGATTTGGACGTCTTCAATATTTTCTGAACTTTAAAATGTATCCCTGAACTACCGGTAGTGTAAAATACCTCCCAAATAAGAAAAAGAGGTTGTGCATCAACAATGGTTTTCTCAGTGGGGTGCTAGACCCAAAATCCAGTATACATATCAAAAATAGGAATTGAAAAAATCCCTAAAAGGTAGTACATCACAAGCACACACCAAAGTTTATTGTGGTTGTGCCAATAAAAGTGGAAATGTGAATAATATTGATTTGGGATGTGCTACCCTTTTTCTTTCTTTCTTTTCAATTCCTACCTCAAAGCAACTGTTGTAGAGCTGGTTAGTGTCTGCTATCAGTCAGCATTGTAATTCCTACACGAAGCGAGGCTATAGAGTCACACCTGGACAGTCCCCTGTTGTCCTGGTGTGCTAGAGTGCTCGCAGAGAAAAGCTCTTTGTTTATTCATTGGCTGACCGTCTTTCATGGTTCAGTCAATCACCAACTAAGAGACATTTTATTTACATAACATGTTAATGTATTCTATAGCTTTGATTCCGTATCTAATGCTGTTATCCTGTGTTTCTCAGGCCATCTGGCTGCTGTGCACGGGAGCGAGAGAAGCTGCTTTCAGGAACATCAAGACTATCGCCGAGTGTCTGGCTGATGAGCTGATCAATGCAGCCAAGGTACCTTTTAATAACTAAGCGAATACTTGACCTTTCTCTTTTAATGTTTTGAAAATGTTTCAATATGACATGCCCAAAACTGGGATGCCAGGTTGAAATTGGTTAAGCCTCTTCTGTCTAGCAGCTTATTGCCCTGCTTTATCACTGAAATGGTGTGAAATACCTCAAAGTAACTGTTGTAGAGCTGAGTTTCAGAATATTATCCTATATTATCCTTCACAAAGCGAGGCTAGAGTCACGCCTAGACATTGTCCCGTTGTCCTGGTGTGCTAGAGTGCTCGCAGATTAAAGCTCTTTGTTTATTCATTGGCTGACCGTCTTTCATGGTTCAGTCAATCACCAACTCAGAGACATTTCTGTTTAACTAACATTCCATTCCGAATCCGATGTGGCACGTTGTGAGCTTGTAGATCAGCTAATATTTTTATTTTCATCGTATACACTTCATTTACACTACGTACATATGCACAACATGTTTCTATAGTGCTTGCCAACGTGTCGTCACCACGGGGGTTGTGGCATAGTAGCTGCAGACATACTTGTGGGGGTCAATGTTAAGTCAACCTGTTTATACCCCACAAAGATGTCCGCACTACCAAATGACACTTGTTGACGCCCCTTCAGGATTTTTTGGTACGCACTAAATAGCAGTCATCCTTTTATTGCAAAGGAGACGAGTAGCAATTTTCTGTTAGGCCTACTGCACATGACCTTGTAATTTGACCTTCCCTACTCGTCTTTTATTTAGTTATATATCTGATAAGTAACACCAGGCCATGTTCTTATAATAATCTGAGTAATAATATGTTTTTGTTCATATAAATGTATTAAAGTGGATATTTTCCTGTCTTCAGGGTTCATCCAACTCCTACGCCATCAAGAAGAAGGATGAGTTGGAGCGTGTTGCCAAGTCCAACCGTTAAAATGTTTGCTTTCTAAATGGAATAAAGTTCAGAATTCTGTATTGGTTTCATGAGTTTGTTTGTCTTTGCTAACCATGTGTCTTTTTTAAATAGTATAATTCCGAAAAAAGCTACAAATTATTTTATACCTTTCAATGCAAGTGTTGAGTTGATAAACATGGGGAAATCCTCAAACATTATTATGGCTTTATCATTTGGATTTATTGGTGTACTGTTATCTACATTTGATACAAAGTCAAAAACATACTAAAGCCAAACTGTGACAGTCTCATGTTGGAAACACAATCTGCATTTCTACACTTAAGTAGTTATGTGTACCGTATAGGAGACGAGTGTCAGTGTTTCCATTGTACAGCTTGAAAAAAAAAAATTGGTGGTCCTCAGGGATGCCCTTTGTCCTGAATTAATATCTACTGACTTTCAACCAGGATCTCTACATAAGTCCTTTTATTCAGCTCTGTGCTTCCCAACTCTGGCTCTTAGTACCCCTGGTACTGCTGGCTTTTCCATCCTACTGGGAAATTAATCCTTTCACCATCATTATTGGTAATTGAGTTCTATTGTAATCTGGGATTAACTGGACCTGGTAGGGTGGGAAACCAGCTGTGCCAGAGAGAACTTGAAAAGTTTCCTGATTGTTGTAGGAAATGTGTTTGTAGTGTTGGAACCCAGGTAGTGCAGGCATGGAACACCACCCAGATTATTAATTTAACAGCCCCAAACCGTGCCTTAATTGTAAACCACATCTAGCACAATTTTATTGAACACGTGTGGTGTCTCATTCCTACACCAGCTGGGTTTTGCACTTAACCAACTAATCAATGTCATGAAGTCTTGGAATGATATCTCACTGTTATACATGCACTGCTCTTATCTCACCAGTAGGGGCTTGTGTGCAAAAGTCAACATACTGATGGCGTCCTGCCTCAGATAAACAAGTTGCGTCAAGTATTAGTTCACATTGTAGCTACATCATATTGTACAGATATTGTATTTGTGTATCAACTGTTATAGCAGAGGGCCACTTTGCCTAAAGGAAGGTGATTTGTAATGGGGTTTAAACGGAATGTATTAGTAAGATTGTACAAAAGCTGTTTAAAGGTCCTTTCTACCTTGGTATGAACGTACATTTACAGAGAGGGCAGCACTTCAGAGTACAAACGGAGGATTAAGGTGTTTTAGAAGTATGTGTGCTTTCTATTGATGAGGAGGCAGAGAGAAGATAGGGAGGCTCCCAGCTTGGAGACTTCGCTGCAGGCAGTGGGTAGGAGGGTGTAGTCCTGTAGCTTCTGGAAGGCCTGGAGAAGGAAGAAGGGTGGGTGTAAATATGACACTTAATCCTCATACTTGTTTCACATAATCACATCACTGGCAACTAGAGCGCATGCTTGAAGTCTGAAATAACACCATGGCCAATAAATAGAAGGGAAGAGGGTTTAGAGAATGTATCTGCATCACTAACACTGAGAAGAGAGCAAAATATTGGGTGTGGGGTGAGGGGGTGGTCTCTCTACTGTTCACATTCACAAGAAAACAGGTCATTAGGAGTTGTGGTCCAGCGAGAGCTCCACTGCTCTGGGTGGCTCAAGCCGGCAGGAGCTCACAGGCAGACAGAGAAGTACAGACACTCCTGCTTGTCTGTAGCAGCTTGTTTGTAAACAATACAGATTTGATGAGCAGCAGCTCATCAAATGTATTTGATGAATTTCCATATAGTTGTCCCTTTAGTGTGTAGTATGCCCTGTCCATGCCTATTTCAGACCACAGCACACTTCTGGTTGGCTGCTGCTCTGTCTCGCCGTAATATGGCAGCGAAAAGGTTGAACTTTTCTCAACTTTGACACTGCTGCTGTTCTGTCTGCCTCCTGCTGCAGCGGCGAGAGCAGCATTCGCTCCTCACCATAAATAATGCATTGAACCTCTTCTAAAAAAAAAGGCATGGGTTTCCGAGGCTACTGCTGGTGTGAATTGAACTGATCGCTTTCCACTGATAAATATTCCTTACCCTCTCTTTTTCCACTAAATCTGTTTTCCTGACATCGGGTCCCAATTATGACAGACATGTGGCAAAAATAACTAATCTACAAGCTCACAACATGCTGTGAGCTTTTAGATCAGCTAGTTTCAGTGATGAGAGTTGGTGTCTACACCAACTCTCATCACTGAAACTAGCTAGCGGACCTAGTATAGAGCCCTGAGGGACTTCAGTCAACGTGTTTGGCTCCTACTCTAGCGCTGACATGGAGGTGGGAGACATGACTCAGTGTTGTACTTACAGCTATGCTGTCAGGACACTCGTCCGCGGGCCGGTGAAGAAGGAAGTCCACTTTGGACGGACTCTGGACATAGACACAGTTTGCTGCTGCGTCCTCGGGGACAGTGAGCATGTCATAGTGGTGATCAGTCAGCTGTTCCATCATCTGAGAAAACGCACACAACGGAATGTTATTATACATGACTCATGCACATACACACACCACGCCTTACTAAAGATGCACCACTAATGCTATTAGCATGACATGAAGAGTCAGCAGACAGGAGAGTGTGCAGATCTCATTAGAGCAAACTGAAGGAACCAGAGACATAAGGAGACTCCTGGGATGTGAGAACACATCTGGAAGATAAATGGTAACAGGAATAATGGCCCCTGGGAAGGGGCTAATGTATACACTATATACATGTATAACTAATTCTCTAATGTCTATTAAAAAAATTCTGTGGATTATTACTATTATTATTATCTGGCAAGGATATTGAGATAGCAATTAAAACAGTATACAATATAAAGTTGTAAACAGTACAAAAAGATGCTGAGCATGATCTTCTTTCAATCCTGCTTCACATTCACCCACTGTTGGCCACAGACCAGCTCCACAGTGGAAATTAAGTGCCTTGCTCAAGGGCACTTCAATGCCGGGGAGAGTGTTGCTAATTCACTTCCCCTCCCAGATTTCTCCTGGCGACCTGGGGTGTTGAACCAGCAACACACACAAGCACTCTCCTCTAACCTTTAGGCCACCACAGCCCCAAATATTTATTTATACATATATATTATCACCCTAGCTGCACACGCACGCACCACGCACGCACGCACGCACGCACGCACGCACGCACGCACGCACACACGCACGCACGCACGCACACACACACACACACACACACACAAACACACACACACACACACACACACACACACTAACCCGTAGCGTCTTCCTAGCCTTCTCAGAGTTGCTGATAATGATGGTGTCTGGTCCACCCATGGAACAGATGTTCTTCAGTCGAGCTCCACCACACACTGGGACAGTGGACACAGCAAAGTCCTGCACACACACACACACACACACACACACACACACACACACACACACACACACACACACACACACACACACACACACACACACACACACACACACAAACAACAAAAACAGAGGGGGACATTCTTAACAACCTATATAATTTGTCATACAACAAATAGCAAACATGGTTACGTTACAAGCTCACGCCGGTGAATACAGACCATTCTCTGTTAGTAATTGGGTTGAAGTTGATCTTTTAAAATGGTCAATTTAGTCTCCATTAGTGAATGAAAGTTTCAGGGCACAGTCTTTCTTAATATTTCATATTCACATTAAAAACATGACCCTAACCAAGGCTACAAGCTGAAGCACTTTGGAGCAACATGTTTTTAAACTAAAGTCCTCTGTGGACATGCCATACTAATAAAGAGTGAGGTGGTAGTATATATGCACATGCCTACAATTCTTGATTCAACCGGTGGGTTGAAAGGTCCGCACACTGTATATAATGCTGTCCTGTGCTTTATACTATTGATTGATTGATTGATTGAATACTTTATTAGACAGAAATGTAAACAGCACTGTGGTACGGTAAGACATTTAGGCTAAAAGGATAACACAAAAAAGTCCTATGGACTTGTTTCCATTGTGGTCCTATGTATTCAATTCATCAACAGTGCATCAAATATTACACATTAATACAAAATGAAAAACGGCAGTAAGACAACTCCTTTTGAAAGGAAAATACTATACTAGTACTATACTAAGTACTATACAAATACAATGTATTATTATATTATTATGTATTAAACAATGAGGTATGAAAACAAAACGTTTGTTTAATAAAGAACGGGACAGCATTATGTTTGCACTGTGCAGACATTACTTTTCTTTATATTAATTCAGAGTACCTTGAATTTCTTTCCACAATACATCTGTCTGCCATGTCTCAAACCCTTTCATCCTCTTATTTATGATGAACAAACATGATTTTATGCCAGAAAGACTCACACAAGAAAGACAACACAAATACAGGGAAACACACATTTGTGCAACATGACAAGGCAGAAGGTGTTCTGTGCTCAGCTGCACATGTGTCAAGCGCGAGCGCACGCATGCACACGCCACACACACACACACACAAAAGAGAACGGAAGCGTCCTAAATGCACTTAGCAGGGCTGAGGTAATCAATACCGTTGCCCGTTCTGTGTCACCCCCTAAGGGGAGTTCCTGTGTGGTCTCCCTCATTTGGCAAATAGAATGGCATCATTTATCACAGTTTACAAGGTTCAGTCTCCAAACCGCCACCTGCTCACCACTGCTACTGGTACAAACAGCACTTGAGTGCCACATCTAGTCACCATGGTACTGTTTCCTCTAAAGCAGTGATTCTCAACCTTTTTAATTTCAAGGACCCCCAGTTCTACATGCATTAGGCCAGGGTCCACCATTTGATATTATTTTTATCTCTGGGATCCCAGTCTACACAAAATCCAGTGTTAATTGAACTCACAGTGTACAAATGGAACCAAATGGACCTGAAAGGGTCCATTTCGTTCCATTTGCACACTCTCAGAGCATCCTAAAAGAACTCCCTCTCTCTCAGTCCCGGCCCCCTTTTATCCTTTGTCATACCACACCCAAGAACAGCCAGGCCTCCTGCCGTGAGCCTCAGATCCTGGGACCATAGCATAGCTGGACATTACAGAACGAACCCCCATCCACAGCTATCCTTGCATGATAGTAATCTTTACACACACACCTATCTCATTAAATTGCAGTAAAGCTTAGGGCCTGGGCTGGTCAGGTAAAGAATGTTTATACAACTGTATCTCTCAACAATGTTAGGGAGTATAAAGGACAAGCAATGCTTAGCCCATGGGCTTAGATACACACAGCAGGGGGTTACGGTGAGAATCTGTCTCTCAAATAGCCCCAATAAACAGAGGACACAGTCTCCAACAGATGCATGATATGTAATATGCTGAATGGCATGCGTTAATGATAAATAAATACAAATACATATTTGGGATTCAAACATTTTATACAACGCAGACCGGTAAGGGCCCATTTGGTTTCTAAATATCAATCATACTATCAACCATCTAGCTGTGGACCCACAACCCCTTAAAGAACCCCTGGAGGCAGATATAAAATGACTTTGGAGCTAAAAAGGGTTTGGAGAAACGTTTCCCCAGGTGCTGATGTTTTTATTTTTTCAGCTGTGGTGTGTCTGTCAGAATGTATTTATTTTTTCCTCTCTGGTTCATTCATTAATCCTGCATCATTTATTCTCCCATCTTGTCCATGCTGCTTACCCTGAATGTATCTGCCAGGACCTCCGCTCCTCTGTGGTTGGTGTGTGAGGAGATGCCAACGAAGAATTCCCTCCCTGTGAACAGAACGTCGCTGCCCTCCAGCGTTGCCCCTCCGGAGCCCCCTTCCTCGACCCCCATCTCAACCACGGTCAGGTTGAGCTCCGACATCACCCTTCTCACGGCCTCCGCCTGGTAGATAGATAGATAGATAGATAGATAGATAGATAGATAGATAGATAGATAGATAGATAGATAGAAAAAAGTGGGTGAAATTCATTTTTGTGCAAGTTCTATCGTTCCGTTATTTCCATAGAAAAAAAGAAAGGGAAGAAGAAGAAGGGTGGGGGCGGGGCAAGGGGGAAGAGAGATCAATCGAAGAAAACAAACAAATCGAGCGAGCGATCGATCGAGTGATTGACTGATGGTGTTTCATACAGTACCTCAGAGCGTCTCTGCTGTTTGAAAGGTCTGGTGATGAGCGCCGTGTCTCCCTGGATGACAGCCACATCCTCGATCCTCCAGCTCTCGGGGAGGTCCTGGTCTGGTGGGATCTCTATCAGCTGCAGGCCCACCTTCTGTCTCAGGGCTCCAGTCAGGACCCCAAACTGACGCTGAGCTTTGGCCAGTTCCAGTGACTCCTTCTCCTTGTTATCTTGGCCGTCCGCCTTCCCAAAACTCTCAGGGACGCCTCGCACCACAGCGTGCGTGAAACGCCCATATGGAGATATGTTGGCCATTATGTCACTTTGTGTGTGTGTGTGTGTGTGTGTGTGTGTGTGCGTGTGTGTGTGTGTTGTGTATGAATTAGAAGTCTATTTTGACTCTCAGTAAGAGCTATGTGTACGTTCCCACCTTTTAGACAGTGTCTGTTGGGGTGAAATGACAAGTCTGTGGGGAGTCTGTCATTCAAGCAGAGAACTACACTGGAGAATGTCTGTATGCCTTTCTCCTCTTCTCCATTCAAAGTGTAGGTTTGCCTTCTGCTTCAACTGTCCATGTCCATGCACACCATGAAGTGGAGGAGGAGATTCACTCTGATGATCACACAGGATGAGAGAGAGAGAGAGAGAGAGAGAGAGAGAGAGAGAGAGAGAGAGAGAGAGAGAGAGAGAGAGAGAGAGAGAGAGAGAGAGAGAGAGAGATGTTGACAATACAATGACAGCAAGCTTTGTTTTGTGAATGTTCATTGGGCTAAAACCCAAAACTAGTCATCAATTAGCTCAAGCTCCACTGCACACATCTCCCCGACCCATGTCGTGTGTAAAGCAGGAATGGGATGATAATCGTTGTTATCGTTTATCGCGATGAAAAACACTAACAATAATCATATTGCTGAGATAAAAAATGTGCGTGAAATTGTCTGTCATGCACTAGACCTGAGTTGGCTCTGTACTTTGACCGCTTTTTTCCCATCTACACCAAATCTCTTTGGCAAATAGCAGATCTACAAGCTCACAATGCATCAACGAGTTGTGACAGATCTGCTATTTTTGGCTAATGTTGCCCCCAGAATATGGATGCTGGGCTGCAAGTGGTTAAAGTGGAATTTTAAGAGTTTATAGCATATTTTGATTATCACGATAATATTGATGTCCCATCCGTAGTATAAAATGTTTGTGTATACATTTCTGACCCAAATCACATAAGTGGTTTCAACTGATTAAGTTTGGTCAGAGTGTATTGG
The DNA here is from genome assembly GCF_963280865.1 of Gymnoscopelus braueri. Taxonomy (NCBI): domain Eukaryota; kingdom Metazoa; phylum Chordata; class Actinopteri; order Myctophiformes; family Myctophidae; genus Gymnoscopelus; species Gymnoscopelus braueri. Next base: position 31,398,349 of record NC_137613.1, on the reverse strand, counting down.
AAAGGAGTAATACTTTTGAATCAGTAATAATGGTAATGCTATAAGTGGACCCAAAGGCAGTGAGCATAACTGAGATAACAGTGGTTGAAGTTGCCAACAAGGCATTCATTGTTCAAGGCTAGATTATCTTTTACAATGACCAAGCAATGTGTTGCAGAGACCTTCCATATTTAGACCAGGTTTGAGACAATTGCCTCTTTATCATCTTTCTTCTGAACCACAGCTGGCTGCACTGCACTGAGGCTGCTGCAAGCAGTGGTGGAAAAAAGTATGCACATGTTTTACTTAAGTAAAAGTATCAATACTGTGGTGTAGAAATACTCTGTTAGAAGTAAAAGTCAGGAATTCAAAATGTACTTGAGTAAAAAAGTATTGGTATCAATATGTACTTAAAGTACCAAAAGTAGAAAGTACTCATTGTGCACAATGTCATGTTCACAAGTTCAAAATGTATAACAAATCTTTTGAAAATAGCAGATCTACAAGCCCACAATGCGTCGAGTCGACGCATTGTGAGCTTGTAGATCTGCTATTTTCAAATGGACGAAATGTAGTGTATGTATGGGCTGAAGTGGGTAATGTTGTTGTACGTTTTGTGATAATAATCTAAATCTGCAAAGTAACTAAAGTTTTCAAATAATTGTAGTAGAGTAGAAGTGCAATATTTGTCTCCGACTCTGAGATGTAGTGGAGTAGAAGTAAAAGTACTTAAAATTGGAAATACCCCAGTAAAGTAAAACATACCTAAACATTTTACTTAAGTACAGTACTTGAGTAAATGTACTTAGTTACTTTACTCCACAGGCTGCCTGCAAAGGACCACTTGCCAACGCGTTTTCTTATGCAGTCCATTTCGGCTATGGGGTCGATCTCTCTCTTTCTGTTTCTCACATTTAGGATACTCAACAAGTGTTGAGCTTTGCCTTTATATTGTGCATTAATATGCATAAACCTCTGAGAAGTAACATCACCGAGAGTTGGCACAGGCATGTAGCCAGTTATAGCCAGTAACACATTTCATGTAGTAGGCTAGCCTATAGTCTACAATTAAGACTTAAGATGTGTGTGTGCTCCATAGAGTTATAATATGTCTCTTTTATTAATTATATTTCTCTTAGTGCTCTAACAAATATTCACGAGAAAACGCACTGAAATAGTAATCCATCTACTAGCAGTGTTGCCAGATTCTGCGAGAGAAATAAGCAACTAGGTCTATGAGAACCCAAAAAAGCCCAAAAGAACTAAGCCACATGAGCCACATGAGCACTTACACATCGGCTATTTTATATAACTAGCTTGTAGATCTGCTATTATTTTTTTTAAGAATCTTGGAAAAAAAAGTGACAAACATTTTTAACAACACCAATCTTGTATGGGGTGGGGGGGGGGGGTGCGTGGCACACAATATTTTCAGATGGAGGGGGGGGGGGGGTCGGCATGAAAATGTTTGAGAATCACTCGTTTAAA